>NC_136925.1:73992201-74392392 GCF_949752795.1 Hyperoodon ampullatus
AAACTTGTTTCCTTCTTGCATCTCTGTGTACTAGGTTGCTGTAACCATGGATAGATCACATAGAGATTTTTAGGGTTTTTTGTTTGTTTTTGTTTTTAGGTGAAAGCCACTGATCTAGATGCTGGTGATGCCCCTATTTATGTCTTCAGCCATGAGCTGAGACCTGAAGTTACATTTATCTGACTTCTTGACATTTACCCTCAGGTACCTACTAGGCAACTCAAGTCTGTAAACTTGTTGTTTTTTTCCTCCAGTTATCCCCCATCTCAGTAATCATCACCACCCTTCCGCCAGTGTTCTGCTAAGGATCAGTGACCTTAATTTCCTTTGTTCCTGTTCCTGTTCCCTGCACCTACTCCCACTTTCAGTCCAGCAGCAAGGTCTAGGCTCTGCCTCTGAAATGGATCTCAGATCTACCCATTTATTTCCATTTTGGCTTCCATGGACTTACTCTAAGCCACTGGCATCCCTTGCCTGGACCATTGCAACAGCTCCAAACTGATCTCTCTTTCACTCTTGTCTTCATAAAACTCATTCTCCACATAGCAGCCAAAGGGATCTTTTAAAACCCTAAACCAGACGATGTTGCTTCTCTACTTAAAGCCTCTAGTGGTCTTCCATTACACCGAGGATACTCCCTCGTGGCCTTACTGTGGCCTACAAGGCCCTGGTGAGCTAACCCTCGCACCTCCAGCGTGGCGCCCATCATGCTCACCTGGTCTTTCTGCACCAGGAACACCCACTTCCTTGCCTGCTTCTCTGCAATGACTGCACACGTGCCATGACCCAGACCCCAGATCTTCTTCAAGCTGGCTCTCTTTATTAATTCAAGTTTCAACTCAGAAGTCATTTCTTCAGAGGGGCAGTCCTTCTTTGACTAAATTAGTGTCCCCAACCCAAGTCCAAGTGATCTGTTTTGGAAGTGAATGAGATATGTTGTTACTTATATAAAGTATTTTTGAGTAATATAAGCCAAGACCCATCAGTCAGTATTTTTGATTAGAGATCCTTGAATCTTCTTTGAGAATCATCTGTGATCAACAGAATCCTTCTGTGCAAGTGGTGTTATCAAGTTTCTCTCTGAAGAATCAATATTGGTCTTGCTATTTTTTAACTTAGCTGAGCATCTCATTATGCAAATTTATTGAGTGGTTTAAAATATGTACAATACAGTTATATTAAGTTATAGACATATAAATTGCATTAATATAAAACTTAAAATTAGAGTTTTTCATTAATGTCAATATATCATAAATATAAGCTGCGTTATTTAAACTTTTTAATCACTGAGATTTATGTACAGCATGACCAATTTTTGGAGAGAATTTGAATTTGATTTAGATTACCAAATCGCTTTTCTCTTGAAGAAGAAAGGTCTGTAGTTTAGGGTACATTATTCCTTATGTGATTTTAGTCTTTATTTTTATAATGGTCTTTATGAAAAATATGTTATTAAAATAGTGCAGAAATATGACCAGAGTTAAGATAAATGATAAGGTTTGTGATTTTGACCTTTGCTTCAAAAAAAAAAAAAAAAAAAAAAGGAAAGGAAAACTACACTCCAGTGCTGAAATTTTCACAGCAGTCATTTGAGTAACAGATTGCAAAAACAATGAAATTAAAACTGTATGCTCAGTATCCTATGTATTGTTTAAACCACATGGTAAAGGGGGCAACAGGAAATGCATTTAACTTTACAAAATGAACATTGAATATTAGTGGGGAAAATATAAGTGGGAAAATTTGACATTTTTTCATCCTAGAAAGTTCTTAAATTAGATAAAAGTAGTGTTCAGAAAACTAAAATAGGGTGTCATTTTACCTCCCGTGTATCCCATTGTGTCCAAGTTCAGAAACAGTGGTGATTAAAATGTTTATGTCCTTTGACCTACTACTGGTTAGCTCTCCAAAGGGAATAATCCAAATTGCAGAGAGAGATTTATACACAAAGATGTTAACTGTGGCATTATTTATAATTGTGAAAAGCCAGGAACCAACCAAATATCCAGTGATGGAGGAATTAAGCAGACTGTAGAACGTCCATATAATAAAGGACCGTATAACCATTAAAATTAATTTTTAAAAAGACTAATGTTGTGGGGAAAAGCCTTGACATAATGCTAAGTGAAAGAAAGATATACTTATACAGTATGATCTTAATTAGGTAAAAATAATTTCCATAGAAGAAAATATGTTAGTAGTGGTTCATTCTGCAGAGTAATTGTTGCTGGTTTGTATTTTCTAGGTTTTCTAGAAAAAGCACATGTTATTTTTATAATAGCAAAAAGATTTTTAAAAAAAGAGATCGTGGTGGTTAATAAAAATACTAACTATTTAAGCATACTGTGTTTTAAAGCTGGAGAGAAGCACAGGGATCATTTAGTCTGGGTGCTATGACTAGGGGCTGTAATTGGTAGGCAAGATTGTCTGAGAGCTGTTTTTCAGAGGCCGAGAAGGAGAGGAAGTCTCCTTAGTGTTTTTGCTCTGGGATGCCCCTACTGTGCACAGTTCCGTCGTGCACTGGCTGTCCTTTGCTGATCAGAAAGTCTGACTGGCTGTCAGCTTTGCTTCAACAAATATAAAAAAGGAGGACAAAGTAATTGTTATCTAATAAATGTGACATTTGGTAGGCAAAAACTTTAATACATGAGGCAACAATGAAAGATTGCTGAGGGTTTAAAGTGGGAAGCATTCTAGGTTGTCCTTTATTTAATCTTTGGGTTTTCATCCATGAATAGTCACAACATCATTTTAGTGGGTCTCCCCCAGCATTACCTTTTAAATGAAATTAGAACAGAATAGGAACAATAGGGTGCATGGCATATAGTAAGTATTCATTCTTTAAATTCTTACTTCAGGTATGTTTTTGTACGTACTGGGTTGTAAACGTAAACGTGTCTGTTTTTCTTTTCAAACTGTGATTTGTAGTCAAATAAAGTCAAGAGACTCTTACTGTGATCTAGACCAGTGGTTCTCAGTAATATTCTGAGACCAGAAGCATAGGTGTCACCTGGGAGCTAGTTAGAAATGCAAATTCTCAGGTCGCACCCCAGACCTACTGAGTCAGTAACTCTGGGAGTGGGCCCAGCACTCTTTGGTTTATATACTAAGGTCCCCCCCAACCGGTGATTCTGATGTGCACTCAAATTTGAAGACCACTGGTCTAGCCTTGCTATTTCAGGTGTGGTCCAGAGACTAACGCTGGCATCACTTGGCAGCCAGTTGGAAATGCAAAATCTTCAGCCCCAACCAGACCTACTCATTCAGAGTCTACATGCTCCCCAGGTGATTTGTATGCACGGATGAAAGATTTAGTAAAGACTGGGAGGAATTGATCTAAACCACATAGGCCTTCAGGGGCCAAGTGGTTAATGTCAGTGAGTAAAGGCAGCTTGGTTTTCTCTCTAAAGAGTACAACAGTGAGAAAGCAGGATGGTGTGAAGGTTAAGCATCTGCATTTGTTTAAAAATGTCCTATATTGTACCAGTTGAGTTAACACACCCAACTAAGCTCATCAACCGTTAACTGCAGTTGACATCAAAGACTTCAAGGAGATGTTAAACCCAAATGTTAATAGCGTGACCCCCTCATAATAACTTCTTCTGATCTCTTAGGAATTTATCAAGGAGCTGCTCTCCCGGATAAGAGGCATGAGGAGACTGAGCCCCCCACAGAAGAAGACTGTATAATTCCGGACCAGGTGGAGCTCTCCTGGAGACCCAAGAAGGGATTTCGACTTCACGAAGACTTTTATTAAAGAATAGTTGTCCTTATGAGCAACTTTTTTGGGGGTAGGGAGGGGTGGTATCTATTAGACATTTATTCAAGAACGTTACTTTTTTGTTGTTGCTTTTAAAGGTTTTGTTGGTGTAATATTTTAATAGCGAAGACATCACCACTCTGGTTTCAGCCCAACCAGGGATTAACATACCAGGCAGACACACAGGGCTGGGCTGGGCCAGGCATCTTCTTGGAGAAACCAGATGTTTAGGACCTAGCTATACAGGGATGATGGTTTTCTTAGACGTTTTTCTTAAGTTGTACATTTGACTCAGAAGTTGAATTTCTCGTGCTTGTATATATCTTCAGGCAACTAAGTTAACATATTGATGTGAGTTTTATTTCACATTGATGGAATAAACTTGTGGTTGTCCTTTCATTGGAGGTCACGGCATGTGTGTTTTCAAGAGGCCACGAGGTATTCTTTGTGTGAGTGCTAGAGACCTACAACATTCACTTTATGCACCAAAGTGAAAGAATTCAGTGTATCCGTTATTTTAAAGAGCTACACTACAACAACGTGGAGTTGGTCAAGGGCTTAATTTATGGACTCTGTGTCATTTTGTTAATCGGATGCTTTGCCAGGTTATGTACTTATTGCCTCATTTGTGGTATTATTCAAGTTTTCTGAATCCTTTCTTTGAATGTTTATTCAGGTTTCTAGAGAAATGCCCACGCTACCTGAGTGGTGTTTTGCAGTGGAACAAGGAAGCACCCTGTAGCAATTCATTCTCTGCTTTCAACCAAATACTATGTATTATTCTCTCTCCATGAAAGCAGGTCATAAGGAAGTGAGCAGATTAAGTTTCTTCCTCCTTAGAAGTAGTTCTGGTCACTTCGGTTCCCCCGGCAGCATCAGACCAGGGCGGGGTGAGCTGAGTGATGAGCAGGTGTAAAAGGGAGAAAGCCTCACCTCCTCTCAAGAAAGTGGATACAGGAGCATTTGCTGGTTTGGAAGTGTGGTGGAGATTTCATTTCTGGCTTCTCTCAGTGGCATGTGGTGAGGACTCTGGCCCTAATTGTGCACCCTGATCCCTTTGCTTGGAGCGGAGCCTGGGATGCCTGCCCTGCCCCTCTCAGTTCTATACCAGCTCCTTGGAGAAAGATCAAAATGCAGATGGATGTGGGCGGGGTCAAAGGTCAGAGGAGAAACTCTTGCTTTCCTCCAGGAGGTCCCCACTGCCTCCCCACAGAAACCCCCCATACTGTAAGGTGTCTCTAGGTGGCCCTGTCAGAGGACAGGGGTCAGGCATTTTCTATCAAGGGTGCTCTGAACATATTTTATTTTTTAAAAGAACTATGTTTGTGAATTTTATGTACACTGGCAAGCTTTTGAAAATGTATTTAATTTTGTAATGTTTACCAATGATTTATTTACAAGCTATTTACGCAAATAAATGAAGCTGCTTACAATTCTGCTTACGTGTTTGCCTTGGAAAAAACAACATTGACATGATTATTTCACTTTGTCAGATGCTCTGCAGACAAGGGTACCAAGCACCTATATCTAGCGTTTCATTTTCAGGTCTTTTGTCATTTGATCCTAGACCTCACCTGAGGTGTCTCCAGATCAGGCAGTGAAAGCAAAGGGGCCGGGACACATCCCCGGCTTGAGAAGGAAACAGAAAGTGACTCTGTGCCCTTGGCCCTGCCTGCCTTCTAGTCCAACCCTCTCTCAGGCCATGCCCCTTGCATTTCACTAAAACTCCCTTTTACCCATCTGGTGTAAATCCTCAAGATTTCAGATTACTCAGATATTCCAATTATTGTGAGAAAGCCATGCACCCTGTGAGTACAGAAAAATCAGAATTTGCAGGACTTCTGTTAGGCTTGACCAGCCCAAGTTACGGTCTTCAGAGGAAATAAGGATTAACTTTTCCTCCAAAGGCCTCTGACGCTCCCACATCACACGTTGCCTGCCTTTCCTCCCTGCCCTTGCTCAGGGGCTGGCATCCCCTGACTCCCCTGAGCGCTCAAGCCACAAGCTTGGGGTGTCTGGAAGGTTCTCTGTATTTTTTTCCTCCAAAGCTTTGCTAAAACTATTGCCTGGGTCTGGAACACACTCTCCACCAACAGGCTCTCTCTGGAGAGCTGGATTGGACCCCTCCTAAGTGTGTGCGCAGCTTCGTGGCACGTCTCCACGGTATTACTACTGGCTATTCCCCTGTTATCTCTTCTGTTCGACTCTAGGATCCTTGAGGTTAGAACTGGGTCTTATAAATCAAGCCCCTGGTGTTTGCCAACTGAATAAATATGATAAAAGATTCTTCAAGAAAACTCAAACTCAACTCAGCTAGGAGAGTGATTCTTAGACCTGAGTGTACGTTTGAATCACCTGGGAAGCTTTAAAAACAGCGGATGCCTAGACCCCAGTCCCGACCAACTTAATCAGAAGTTGTAGGAGCAGAGATTAGGCATTTTGTAAGGTCCCCAGGTTGAGCGGCCCTGGGCCACTGTGTCATTCTTGTGTAGTCTGACGCACACGTCTGATCACATGGCACCCTGCTTGTGCTGTCACGGCAGGTGGCAGCTGTGACGTGAGCACGTTATCTATTTCTCCTTGTGTTTTCTACTGGAGGGGAATTAAAGCACAGCACTAGGGAAATGACTCCAAAGTATCCGACTTCTGGCCCAGTGATCGCTCGAACACCGGGGAATCTAAGTTTGAACTTTACGGAGTGGTGTCCATTTACAACAATCATAATAATAGTTCCCATTTCTTGATCATTGTGCTAAGTGCTTACCTGCCTTATCTCATTAAATCTCGACATTAATCTCATGAGGTGCATTGCATTATCCTCACTTTACAGATAAGAAAATCAACGCAGAAAGGTTAAGCAGCTTACCTGAGGTCACACAGTTACAGAGCTGAGATTCAAACCCTTTGACCATTAGGCTTATCTGCCTCTTACAGGGGTTACTCTCAGTGCCATGCACAGGAGTGAAAGCTGGGAACTCCATCTACAGTGAGCCGGGCCCCTGAGCTGACTGGGGCACGTGGGGAGGCTCTGTGGTCGGAGGGGTCCTCGGCCACCTGCCGGTTCTCTCTCAGTCCTGAGAACCGAGGGCTCCCGAGCTGCAGGGCAGCTAGGCTCTGTACTGCGGCCCCTCTGTTTCCGGGCTCTTATGCCTTCTCCCCTAACAGAAAGCTCCTGGGCTTGGCCTTAGCAGCTTGGCATGGGAGCACCCTTTCATCAGTTTCCTGAGAGAACAAAATTAGGAGAAAGAGCAGCCCAGGGTAATGTGGTTTCCAATTCTTGTAACACACAGATATTTGATTTTCATTTACAACCTGGAGTCCCCAGGAAGGACTGTGTGCTGCGTGGAATCGGTTTGTCAACAGTAGTGGAGTGTGTGGTTACATCTGGCTCTTTCCGAGAAGACTAAATGGTTGGGAACATGAGCCCTTTTTGAGACATGACTACCATTTCATGGAGGGGTACAGAGAAGGGGCCACAGCCAAGAGATAGCCAGCCAAGCACTAGGCCCACACCTGGAGATGCAGGTTGGAGAGCATCTGGGAGATGAGCTTGTCCCTTTCCACGGTCAGAGCGGGAGCCAGATGTTTGCCCTGTGGCTGAGTGCTGCTCCGGGCAGTGCTCCACGCCCAGCGCACTGGGATTGAGCTTGTTCTTTTTGCTGCGCCTCGGGTGTTGCTTGGTGAGACGCCCAGGCCCAGAGCCACCTGTTCATGTGACTGCTGATTGACACTCCCTTGCTCCCACCTCATTTTTGCTTCTGAGTCAAAGGTGCTGGGGTTTCCCTCTGCTTCTCGGGGACCTTCCCTGAGTGTAGGCGCTTTGCGGGAGCTTCCTCCCACCCCTGTCATCCCCCTCCTTTCACCCCTGCTTTGGGCACTAGCCTCAGGACCCTTTGATGGCTCAAATGGCTTCAGGTGGCTTGGCGGGGAAGTACTGTGGGTGGGGAGGACCCCTTGTCTCTGGTCTGTCCAAAAACACAGAAGAACTCAGTGTATTTGGTAATTGGAACTTTGGGAAAGCCAGTTTCAAATTGGACACAGACAGGGAAGACCGGTCACTTTCCACATTGCTGTTTTCTTCTTCCTTGAATTTATTTCAACCCAAAGGATCCTGGAGAGTTACTACTGAGAGCTAGTGCCATTCCCTTTGGGATTCGGGATGGAACTAGCTATGTGTTTGTAACTTGCCTGTGAAAATCGGGTCTTCGGGCTTCCCTGGTGGCGCAGTGGTTGAGAGTCCGCCTGCCGATGCAGGGGACACGGGTTCGTGCCCCGGTCTGGGAAGATCCCACATGCCGCGGAGCGGCTGGGCCCGTGAGCCATGGCCACTGAGCCTGTGCATCCGGAGCCTGTGCTTCGCAATGGGAGAGGCCACAACAGTGAGAGGCCCGCGTACCACACACACACACAAAAAAAGAAAATCGGGTCTTCTGTGAGCAAGAAAGAACAATCCAGACTTCATGGAGTGCCCTTCCACCCCGACTCAGACACAAGGACTGGAAATGCTTCACTTCTTAAGGGTTCTGATGCCACTGTGGTGTTGCTTGCCTGGGGATGAATTGTTTGTGTAAGACTGGATTGTTCTCCACCTCTCTCGGCTGTGTGGATGTTCTCACCACAGCACACCAGACGGGCATCTCAGTAGAGTACTGATACGAGAACGACTGCAAATTAGGTCCCGGAAATCTGTTTTTCTGGTGCTTTTATTGGCTCCATTGAATAAATAAGGCCAGATTTATCTCTGATACATATTGCCTTTGGCTTTAGGCTCTTCAAGTAGGGTGTATTAAATGACCTTGCTGGTTGGGGTTCACCTTGTTTTGGTGGATTCTAGAGGTAGGAAGTCCTATCAAACACGGGGATTTTAAAAAGGGCACTTTTAATGTTAGTGCTGTTGACTTGATCACATTTATACACACACACACACACACACACACACATATATATATATATTCAGTGTTATCCTTGTAAGGAGACAGTTCTACACAGGTCTCTCATGTTTCTGCATGTTTGTGGGCAGACATTGCCTTAGTTATGGACAAATGTTTTCAATATGTGTGTATGTGCAGCAAACAGCCTTGGAGGATAGAGATTGTTTCTCCCTCTAAAGCAAAAAGCACATGAGCTTACTGCCCATTATAAAAGATGCAGGTTCCGGGGACTTCATTGGTGGTCCAGTGGTTGAGACTCCACGCTTCCAATGCAGGGGGCGCGGGTTCGATACCTGGTCGGGGAACTAAGGGAAACCAGTGGGGCTGGTCCCATCTCACTCACACACTGGCTCGTTCGGGAGGTGGTTTCCACCTCCACGTCCCTTTCCTCTTCTGCTTTTTGTGGTGAGTTCCACCCATAGGTTCTGAGGATCACAAGCCTTTGGTGTAGATTTAGCTTCAACAGGCTCAGCTTCACAGGTCTGCTTCAACAGCCAAAGCCCTTTGCCTAATCTGTGCATACCCAGGGCAGACAGAACACCTGGAGAAATACCTTTCCTCCTCCTTCCTCTCCCATCCCTTCTAGCATCTTGTTTAGGTCATCAAACAAGCAAACACGTGAAAGACAAGCATGTGAACACTGGTGTGCAGTGCAGAGCAAGGAGTGGAAGAAAAGTCCACACTTTATCATCCTGTCCCTGGGGAAAAAACCGAGGGAAGAAAGGATAAGAATGATGCCCTGGCCCTCAACAAACCACTTTTCTGTACATTCTTCTGTAGGTTCCTAGGTGTGCAAAGAAAGAAAGTTATTGTGTTATATTTGGGCCGGGAATTTAAATTCCATAAAATATTTTATAACTTCTAGGAGGAGTTCTTTTTTTTTCCTGAGCTTTTAAATAAATTTATTTATTTATTTATTTATTTTTGGCTGTGTTGGGTCTTCGTTTCTGTGCGAGGGCTTTCTCTAGTTGTGGCAAGCAGGGGCCACTCTTCATTGCGGTGCACGGGCCTCTCACTATCGCAGCCTCTGTTGTTGCGGAGCACAGGCTCCAGACACGCAGGCTCAGTAGTTGTGGCTCACGGGCCTAGTTGCTCCGAGGCATGTGGGATCTTCCCAGACCAGGTCTCGAACCCGTGTCCCCTGCATTAGCAGGCATATTCTCAACCACTGCGCCACCAGGGAAGCCCAGGAGAAAGCTCTTAATTGCTCTTTTTGCTCGTGTTTTATCATGAGTCTCATTTAATCCAAGGTGCTGCTTTGTGATTTATGATCTTTATGTGGAGGAAACGTGAAAGATACTTCATGAAGCCACTCTACAAGCAGGCTGCACATTTAATGTTCGGAACAGAAATTGCCCTTACTTAAGCAGTCTCCCACCCTCCACCTCCCTGATATCAAGAATGACTCATTCATGTATAGAATGAACCAGACAAGGCAATATTTCTAACGAGCTGCAGACCCTGAAGGCAGAAACCCTTTAAGAGTTGAAACTCCCCTTTTATTGCCAACAACAAATAGCAAACTGAATGTTAATTCAGTGGTGATCGTCTGGGGAAAAACGAGCAGAAATGAAGAGGTTTTAAACTGATAACCAATCATTAATCCAGTCAACTCCCTCAAATACTAACTTCATTACTAAGGGGGTCATTATTTTTATGTTGTCAGTTTCAGTGAAAAGTCCTTGGGGGTTATTTATGAGTAATTGGGAAAGTAAATGTTGATGTCTGCCATGGATGTTTTATGACTAACTCTTTAGATCTTTATCCGGGATTGGTTGAGTCTGGAAATTGCATTGGTTTTCCACCCAAGGCTTTGCAAGAGCTTTTATTTATTTATTTATTGTTTGTTTGTTTTTGTTTTATTGGAGTATAGCTGCTTTACACTGCTGTGTCATTTTATGCTGTACAGCAAAGTGAATCAGTGATATGTATACATATATCCCCTGTTTTTTGGATTTCCTTCCCATTTAGATCACCACAGAGCACTGAGTTCCCTGTGCTATACAGTAGATTCTCATGACACAAGAGCTTTTAAATTACCTGTAATTGTCAGATGGGATTTATCTCCTCAGGAAAGTGGGTGGAGCTTGCCCACCACGCTGTGCATTTCAGGTTTTCAAAATAATGTTGCTGCCGCCTCTGGTCTCCCCCTTTCATTTTAAATGGTGGCCCTGAGGCCAAGCTATAGTGCCGCTAATTTTATTTTTTTTAATTGAAATATAGTTGATTTACGATTTTGTGTTAATTTCTGCTGTACAGCAAAGTGATTCAGTCATACATAGATATATATACACATTCTTTTAAAAATTCTTTTCCAGTATGAGTTATCACATGATATTGAATATAGTTCCCTTAGTGCCACTTATTTCATAAGAAAGACTCCTATAGGAAGCAAGCTTAGGTTATTATAAGGGGTAGGGTTAGCAGCACCTACTAGAAGAGTTTTCAGCAGCCGTAGGGGCGCCCCTGGGACCCCGCCCTCCTCCACATCACAACCCTCCACCACATTCATCAGAGACCCAACAATCAGACATTTGTTCTCCTTCAAGTTAACCAGCACATACGCTTGGTAGTGATCTTAAACTTTAATCATCTTTGCTTTTGTCAGATTCCTTATTGAGGGGGAGGGTCTGGGTATGTGAGGGCTGTGTATGGGCCATCACGTCTTTTGGCTCCCATTTTGTGATAGAAGCCTCCCCAAACAAAGTAAGGGCATCTCTCATAATTAAAAATTTTAAAATAGCAAAACTAAATATGCATTGAGGCAGGCCCTCCCTTGGTGCTAGATGAAACAGTCTGTGATTCTGGTACATCGATCTGCATATTTCCTCCACAGAAAATTTCATGCAATACAAATATCAGAAAGGTCTAGCTCAGAACAGTACCCGAGGGGCCATGAGATGGAAGTTTGCAAGGGGGTGGGTGGGGCAGGCGCGGTCTTCACTGTGATAAGGTCCACGGTGGGCCTCACGTGGGCTCTAGGAGGTTGGCAGAGTGAAAAAAGCACTTGGATCTGTCACACCCCAGCCTGGGGTCTTTGGGCAACTGATTCTGTCTGGGCTTCTGTTTCCTCCTCTTAAAATTAAGAATATTTGCCTTAACTATCTTGTGGGGTAGAAAGATGCAAATGAACAATAAATGTAAAAGGTCGGGAACAGCATAAACATCGACCAGAAGCGGGGGAATTCCCTGGTGGTCCAGTGGTTAGGGCTCCGCACTCTCACTGCTAAGGACCCACGTTCGATCCCTGGTCAGAGAACTAAGATCCCGCAAGCCACGAGGCGCAGCCAAAAAAAAAAAAAAACCATTTACCAGAAGCAAGTAAGTATGGTAAGTATGTTCATCAGATCGGAAGCTTGAGTAGCTGCAAAGACATGGTGCCAGTCAATCAATCAGTAGCATTGGGCTTGGAATCAGCCCCAGCTCTGCTGCTTACTATCTATGTGATTTCAGGTGCTGCCTTAAGTGTCTGCCCCTTGCTTTCTTTATCTGTAAAGTGGGAAAGCAACAGGATTAGAGTTTATATGTATATTAGCATATATAAACATACAGCACCCTACTATTATATAATTAGAGAGATACTGCATGTAGTTACTTAGAATACTTCTCATGCTCATTTTCAGTTTTAAAAATGATGATCTCTACTCTTAAGGCCCTTGCTTTTTCTCCTCCCTCTTCCTTCTTGATCTGTTCCCATCGTTGATCTGATTCTGCTCGACCACAGGTGTGAAACCAGGGGGAGTTCAGTGGAGTTGACAACACACCTTAAGTCTGCAAGGCCACCATCAGGACTCTCTAGAAGCAAGACTGGAGCACCTGCCTGTGAGGGACAAATGTTTGTACCCCACAGTTCTCAAGCTCTCCAGTTCCATAGTTAGAAGCTTGGAGGACCTGAAAGAACTTTTTTTTTTTTTTTTTTTTTTTCGGTACGTGGGCCTCTCACTGTTGTGGCCTCTCCCGTTGCGGAGCACAGGCTCCAGACGCGCAGGCTCAGCGGCCATGGCTCACGGGCCCAGCTGCTCCGCGGCATGTGGGATCTTCCCGGACCGGGGCACGAACCCATGTCCCCTGCATCGGCAGGCGGACTCTCAACCACTGCGCCACCAGCAAAGCCCATGAAAGAACTTTTGATTTGATCTTTGTTGTCTGTGTATGACACTTTCTACTCCTTAGTATTGAAATGTGTTTGTATCATTTCTCCCTCTTGGGGGTCATACTTGGCTGGGGGTGGAGGTGGCCATTGAGTAAGTACCCTAAATCCAGTAGCCATCCCCATGGGGGAAAATTATGGGTAGGACAATGGACGTCCATAGCTAAGTTTCAAAGAAGGAGAAATCTGTCTAACAAGGCACACATGTTTTTTTCCAGCATTTCTCGGGGCCGATGTTTTTTAAATCAAGGACAAGGCTATGGAAAATCATCTTTAATTAAACCTGCAGTCAGTCCCTCTAGGGCTTTGTACTGTGTTCACCTCTTAAATTATACACTCCAATTAGCAGAATCCTTTCTCCTAGCCCCGAGGTTTTATTTGCAGGTCTCACCATACTCTGGCAGCTCCAATCTGTTTCATTCTGTCTGGAAGCATCATCTGTACGATTTCTTCCCTGGCTGCCTTAGGCTGCATTCTTTTTCTCTCCCAGTGTGTCTTTGTTGTAAGCCCGGCTGAGAACACAGCCTGTTAAACCGCCACCCCCTGCCTATCCCTACCCCACTGACTTTCACTCCTGGCTCTTCCCCAAATCAGTCTCCACCTGTCCATGTATTTAATAAAGATGTTGACCAACATTCTTTGCTGCTTTCAGAAAGAAGCTTACAGAAGTTATGTTCCCTCCTTCAACCAGAAAACCCAAAGTGTAAAAGGAATTCCAGGGGAAGAAATGGAGGAGCCTCCTTAATCAAGCATCAACCCAGCTGACATCACGCCCTAAAATGATTAGAAAAAGTCACTTGATGTTTTAAATCTTCATCACTTGATAAATTAATCTAAAAAGGGAACAGAGACTGTGCATTTTCTTTCATGTGATCCATATATTGACCCTAAAAGACTTCAGCTTCTTGGAATATCTATTAAGAGCTATAAATTACTGAGCAGTAATTTTAAAGAGAAATTATTACAACAAAATATTTCTAGTGTACCAAAAAATCCAAGGAACAATATCAAAATATCTATATCTGGGGAATCCCCTGGTGGTCCAGTGGTTAGGAATCCGCCTTCCAGTGCAGGGGACTCAAGTTCAATCCCTGGCTGGGAAACAAAGATCCCATATGCTGCGGGGCAACTAAGCCCTCACGCCGCAGCGAAGAGCCCGTGTGCTATAACTAGGACCTGAAGCAGCCAAATAAATAAATTAAAAAATAAAAAAAGAAATATCTATATCTGTATCTATCTATATCCATGTAAATATCTGTATCTATTTATCACCTAGTTATCTACTAGTCATAAGCTTAAGAAGGGAAACAGATAAAACTGAAGCCCTCTTTATATGCCTCGCTGACCCATCCCTCTCTCTCTGCAGCTGTAAATATGAACCTGAATTTGGTGTGTATCCTTGCCATGCATGTCTTCATACTTTCACTACTTATGTAGGATCCATAAACAATACTACATTAAAAACTTCATGTAAATAGCATCATATTCCATGTATCTGTCTGTAACCTGGTTTTTACATGTGAGAATTTCCTGTGCGATAATTTGGCCACTTCACTTATTCTACAGGAGGTGTCCATTCTCTCCTGGATGGATGTTTAGGCCCCGACTTTTAGTGATTATGAACAATGCTATGATGGACTCGTCATTACAGGGGATCCATGCATGTGACTGTCTTCACAGGTGAGTCTTAAAATGATCAGGCAAGTTTGGGAAACTCCAGAGCAAACTTTTCCTGTAAAGGGCCAGATCATAAAAATTTTCAGCCTTGTGGCCACAAAGCTTTTGACAGCCTCTGTCAATTCTCTCCCTACACCCCACCCTCCAGCCCAACTTCTCCACAATCCTGTAAAAATATAAAAACCAATCTTACTTTGAGTTCTGTACACAGTACGCTGGCAGATTTGGCCAACTAGCTAGTGCATGGTCCTGCTCTGAGTACCACTGGGATGAGGCTACCTGTGTCTCTAAGCCTATTAGATACTGTCAAATGCTCCTGAGATGATTTTGGAGGGTCACAAAATCTGTCACCTCCCCTTTCTCCCTGATAGTCCATGACTCCCTCCCTCCTTCCCTCCCTTCCTTCCTTCCATCCAATATGCTGCTTGCACGTTTTATCATTTTTATGGGAACCTCTTGCTTGAACTCAGATTTTTTTTTAAATTTATTTATTTATTTATTTATTTTTGGCTGTGTTGGGTCTTTGTTGCTGTGCGCGGGCTTTCTCTAGTTGCGGCGAGCGGGGGCTACTCTTCGTTGCGGTACGCAGGCTTCTCATTATGGTGGCTTCTCTTGTGGCAGAGCACGGGCTCTAGGCGCACAGGCTCAGTAGTTGTGGCACGCGGGCTTCAGTAGTTGTGGCTCGCGGGCTTCAGTAGTTGTGGCTCGCGGGCTCTAGAGGGCAGGCTCAGTAGTTGTGGCGCACAGGCTGACTTGCTCCGCGGCATGTGGGATCTTACAGGACCAGGGCTTGAACCCGTGTCCCCTGCATTGGCAGGCGGATTCTTAACCACTGCGCCACCAGGGAAGCCCTGAACTCAGATGTTTAGCAATTACCTTTGAGGAACAGAGTGCCAGAGTCGCTCTTCTCCATACATTTCTTACAGAATGAGGCTTATCCCACTCTGGAAACCGGTGTGTGGCCCGAGCAGGCGGTACAGCGTGGAAACGCTTCGTGCCTCTCGGAGCTAGAGCCCCAGAACAGATGCTGCTTGGGGACACAGGGTGGTCCAGGCAGTGTTCAGTGGACGCATAGCCATAAATGTGCTTGGCTTACTTGGCATCCTTAATGATGCATACTAATGAAGGCTTTTAATTTTTATGATTATCTAGGGAAGAAAACATATGGGGAATGGCGGTAATCCTGGAAGACAAAGATAACATTAACACAGAACAGTCTTGAAAGTACAAAAGAAAAATATGACACGTCTTGAGGGCTGAGTGTGAAATCAATATTTGTAATGAAAAGTGTATGGTAAGGAGCTTTGAGAAAGTGGAGAAATTCCAGACCACAGGCTGCAGGGCTTCAAACAAGCTCACACCAGTCACACGACACGTTTTAAGTTCAAACTATGATATTAGAGGAATGGGTTGACGCTGTTGGATTTGAGAAGAAAGCATTTTGTTCTCGGAATTAATTGGTTGGCCTGGATCAAACCTGGAAGACCAGGGAAATACTCAGTGGCCCTGTGTCCCTACAGGTGGGGTGTCGTTTGGCTTTTGGTGTCATTGGCTTAAAGAGGAGTAAGGAGAAGGGCTTGGATGGAGGTTGCTCCCCAGACACCTGAGATGGTGACTGCTGAGCGCTCTGTAATGCAGAGGCGGAAGCACACGGACTCACCCGGGGGCTCCTGGAGGAACTCAGCTAAACCAGCAGCTTGGCCTCCGTGCTGTGCAGACCGGGAGGTAACTGCAGGGCGTCCCAGTGACAGGGGTGCTGCTGGGTGGTTTGGTGGCTGACTTGTCCACACCCTTCTACACGCGGCACACTCACTGGGTTCCCCGGCACTCTGCGCCCCACGTCTCGTGCCCTTCCCACGTGCAACCTACAAGGAGGCACCCTTCCCACGGGACAACGCTCCTAACCCAGCCAAAGGCTGTACATCTCCAAAGGCCTATTTCTGGCCCACTGGTGGGTCGAGGGGTTCCCTCCCCACCTCTCAAATCACAGGGGGCTGCTCAGCCGGAGCTCAGGGACATCCTGACCCAAGATCCCAAGGCTTCGGCCAGTAGTTTCACTGCACGGCGTGGAGCAGGCACGCCGCCTGTTGGTTTTTGTGGTCACGCTGTTACGGAGTCCAAGCTCGCTCTGCTCACCGCATGACCGGCCAGTAAATCGGGAGACGAGGTGTTGCAGCAAGGCATATGACTTGATTCGGAAAGCTGGACCGAGGAGACGGCGGACTAATGTCTCCAAAAAACCATCTCATCGGGGTTTGGATGCCAGTTTCTTTTATAGAACAGAGAGGGGGAGGAGATGAGGAAGTAAAGTAAAAAGGCCACAGGTCTTGCAAATATCCCCCGAATGGCCAGCCTGGGGGTGGTGATGTGTTGATTTCTTCTTTCTTGCAGCCATCCACAGGTGGACAGGGTCAGGATACTTCCCTGAACAAAGACACTTTGGTTTAACATTCAGGCAGAGGGGCGGGGTTCCCCGAGGCAGGCCATTATGTATAGACAGTATCCGTTTAGTGAACAAAAGCAACAGGAAGCAAAGGTTAAAGTGAAAGAAACAGGTCCAACATGGAGTCAGGATTGGCTGTTCACTGTTACAACGTGTCTCCTAAGGAGATTGCAGGGTTGATGGAAAATACCTTCTTTCCTCTGTCTCCATGCCAACAGAGCACACACAGGTCCTCCCGATGCCCTGCAGCATGTGTTGATCACCTCCTGGCCCTGACTCGCCGTGACCTCCAGCTGGCTCGTCTTCATTCATTCCCTCTGACACCCAGCACCGTCTTTTATTGTCCCACTTTGAGGCCAGTTGTGCCACGTTGGAAAGGAAAAGAACTAGTCACATATCACCTGTAAGAAATATGCCCTTGGAATTTAATAACTGATACTGGTGTGGCATTTTGTTTAAAAAGTATTTTCATCTGTATTATTTGATGCTCATCACATCAACTCTATGAAATAGGTGAGGCAAATATTATCATTCAAAAAATTTTTATTGTCACTTTATAAATAAGGAATTGAAAGCTTGAAGAGAATTTCTGAAGGTAATTTTTATGTCTTCCAGAAATTTCTGAAGTTTCCAGAGCTGGTATGTGATGGATCTCATACCCAAATCTTCAACTCTTAATCTTGAGATTTTTAAACAAAACTATTGTTCCCTCAGGGTTCGCCAGAGAAACAGAACCAATAGAATACACACATACATACACACATATGCATATATCGATACAAATGTGTATGTGTATATATGTGTGTGTATAAAATTTATTTTTTAAATTGCAGAATTATCAATATAATATTATTTATTAATATTATCATATTATTATTATCTTAAGGATTATTTTATGTGATTGCAGCAGCTGGCAAGTTTAAAACCTTTTGGGCAGACTGGCAGGCCAGAACTCAGATGAGAGTTAATGCTTCAGTTTTGCAGCAGAATTTCTCTTCTCTGGGAAACTTCAGTTTTTGTTCCTAAAGTCTTGAACTGATTGAATGAGGCCCAGCCACACTATTGAGCTTAATCTCCTTATTTACTATCAACTGCTTTTAGAAATTACCCACATCTACAAAATACCTTCTCAGCAACACCTAGATTACTATTTGATGAAATCACTGGGTACCACAGTCTAGCCAAGTTGACACATAAAACTAACCATCACAACTATATCATAGAAATCCCCCTAGTATAAGTCTCAATTTTGTGGTAAGCAGAAATAAGAGTTAGCACAGAGGGATGAAAATGAGATTGAGGATTTATGCACTGGCCTATGTTCCATGGATGCTGTGTCCCCTGCAGGCAGGGTCTGCATCAAGTTCAGCTTTGCTTCCCCAGTGCCCAGAATGATGCCTGGTCATGAGAGGCCATCAGTGAATATAGACTGAGGGGATATATGTGAACCTTCCTTAATATCTCAGAGGCGCTGATCATGGAATTAATTTTATCTTATAAAATTGGTGGCTTCCAGGTCTTTCTAGCCATAAGAGATGTGCTCTGGTGCCTGACTGCCAAGGATCGAATCACAGCATTCCCATTCACTAGCTGTACCACCTTAGGCAAGTAACTAAACCTGTCTGGCTGTCTTCCTCATTTGAAAAATGGGGGTGATAATTGTATTTACTACATAAGGTAGTTGTGCAAGTTAAATGAGTTAATACATGTGAAGGGCTCAACTCAGTGCCTGGCACATAGAAATAGCCAATAAATATTAGCTATTATTCCCATTATTATTTACACATCTATCCTCGACTCTTTTGCTTTGAGCCCCACATTCTTCACTTGTAGGAAGGCCAGAGTTCTACAAATTCTTCTTTCTTGAACATTTCGTAGATTCCTAGGTTACCACTGCTAATTGTGCACACTGGAAGCAGTATGCTATTTAATAATTTAAAAGATATTACCTTATGGGAGAGAGCCCCTCCACATTAAAATAATCAAGGATAGCTTAGTATATTAGTTTGCTAATATACTAGCAATATACTGCTAAGACAAAGTGCCACAAACTGGGTGGCTTAAACAGAAATTTATACTCTCATTGTTCATTAGGTCAGAAGTTCAAGATCAAGGTGTTGGCAGGGTTGGTTTCTTCTGAGGGCTGCAGGGAGAATCTGTTCCATGTCTCTTTCCTAGGTTCTTGTAGCTTAGCCTCAGGTGTTCCTTGGCTTGTAGAAGGCTGGCTTCTCCCTGTGTCTTTACATGGTCATTGTCTTCTTTCTATGTGTGTCTGTCTCTATGTCCAATTTCCCCCTTCTTGTAAGGACACCAGTTATACTGGGTTAGGGTCTGTCCTAATGACTTCATCTTAACTTGATCATCTGCGAAGACCCTATTTCCAAATAAGATCGTATTCACAGGTACTGGGGTTAGGATTTCAATGTCTTTTGGAGGGGACACACACCCATGACACCCAGCTTTCATACTGGGCCCAGTGAACTGTAAACAGCTTATGCTCTGGCCTCAGGCAGTACCCTTTAGCTGATGAGTAAATACCCAGTTCCAAACAGCTCTGTGGTATGTGCTGAGGAACCCCAGCCAGAGTGCTGTTGGGGGCCATTGTGCTGTTAACATTCACTGTCGTTATATTTTAACATCTTTTTTTTTGTATCTCACAATAAACAGTCATTTAGTTGGTGGTTGTAGTGCTGAAAGATGGGTTGGAATGATTTAGAAATAAAAAGCTACGGCGGGGGCTTCCCTGGGGGCGCAGTGGTAGTGAAGTAAGTCACAAAGAGAAAGACAAATGCCACATGATATGACTTATATGTGAAATCTAAAGTATGACACAAATGAACCTGTCTATGAAACAGAAACAGACTCAGGGATATAGAGAACAGACTGGTGGTTGCCAAGGGGGA
Organism: Hyperoodon ampullatus; assembly: GCF_949752795.1. NCBI lineage: Eukaryota > Metazoa > Chordata > Mammalia > Artiodactyla > Ziphiidae > Hyperoodon > Hyperoodon ampullatus. The sequence continues at coordinate 74,012,066 of NC_136925.1, forward strand.
GGGGGAGAGGGGCGGAGGAGGGGGGAGGAATGGAGTGGGAAATTGGGGTCAGCAGATGTAAGCTCTTATATATGGAATGGATAAGCAACAAGGTCCTACTAATAGCACAGAGGAATATATTCAGTATCCTATGGTAAACCATAATGGAAAAGAATATTAAAAAAAGAATGTATATATATATGTATAACTGAATCACTTTGCTGCAGAGCAGAAATTAACACAACATTGTAAATCAACTATACTTCAATTAAAAAAAAAAAGACTTGTTCCAAATCTCCCAGAAAGACAGGAGAACCCTTAACGATGGGAAAAGGTGAAATTGCACAATGTTGATTCATTCCCCTGGGTACTGTTTCTCCTTGAAGTGGAAATCAGATACCGGATAACCAGTTGTCCTGAGGCCTCCACCTTTTGAAGGTGATTGGCCAAAAATCAATTGTCCAATTGAAGTCGGTCCTGCTGTTAACTGAAGGTCAAGCCTGGTGGCTCTGGTCACTAAAGACAACGGTTCGTCAGCTGTTAGGAATAGTTCTCGGTACAGCTGCTCCAGGCACTTAGAGACTTTCACAAATATCCATACTGTCGTCACCTTCCTTCCGACAACAGCAGACACTTCCCCTCCCACTGCGCCTGTCTCGAGGGATGCTGGCAGCTTTCTGTGAGAACAAGGCCCTGAGATGCTCGTGGGCACAGACACAACTGCTGGCAGGACAGGAAAGGGAGTCAGGTGGCGCCGTGCAGGTCTAAACAAGAGCCTGTCATGGGCTGGAAGTTCAACAGAAGATGATAGTAAGAGTTGCTGTTTTCTGGGGACCTACCATGTGCCAGCCGGCACGCAGCATATCCCATGTATTACTTCATTTAATCCTCTCAACATTCCTGTGAAGCTGGTAATACTATCCTGTTTTACAGATAAGAAAACTGAGGCTTGGGCTTCCCTGGTAGCACAGTGGTTAAGAATCTGCCTGCCAATGTAGGGGACATGGGATAGAGCCCTGGTCCGGGAAGATCCCACATGCTGTGGAGCAACTAAGCCCGTGAGCCACAACTACTGAGCCCACGTGCCACAACTACTGAGCCTGCGTGCCTAAAGCCCATGCTCCACAGCAAGAGAAGCCACCGCAATGAGAAGCCTGTGCGCCACAAAGAAGAGTAGCCCCTGCTCGCTGCAACTAGAGAAAGCCCGCAAGCAGCAACAAAGACCCAGTGCAGCCAAAAATAAATAAATAAATTATTTTTTTTAAAAAAAAAGAGGGCTTCCCTGGTGGCGCAGTGGTTGAGAGTCTGCCTGCCGATGCGGGGGACATGGGTTCGTGCCCCGGTCCGGGAAGATCCCACATGCCGCGGAGTGGCTGGGCCTGTGAGCCATGGCCGCTGAGCCTGCGCATCCGGAGCCTGTGCTCCGCAACGGGAGAGGCCACAACAGTGAGAGGCCCGCGTACCGCAAAAAAAAGAAAGAAAACTGAGGCTCAGAGTGGTTAGAAACCTTGCCCAGGTGTACAGCTAAAAGAGAGTCAGGAAGTTAGCCTAGTTGGTCTGACTTCAGAGCAAGGTCTTAGCATTTTAAAAACATCAAGGAGTTTATGGTCTAGAGGGAGAGATGGCAAGCCCACAGGAATTATTATAAGGAGTGTAACGGGGGCTGTGGGAACAGAGAGAAGGGACCCTGAATGGAGTCCTGGCGGGGATCATGGAAGCACTTCCAGAGTTGGGGGTCTGGCTATGTGTCCCCATGGCACCCTGTGATGGTTAATTTTATGTGTCAAGTTGGCTGGGCCACAGGAAAATTAGGTCAAACATTATTCTGGATGTTTCTGTGAAGGTGTTTTGGATGAGATTAGCATTTAAATGGCTAGACCAGCTAAAGCAGATTGCCCTCCCTACTGTGGGTGGGCCTCATCCAGTCAGCTGAAGGCCTGAAGAGAACAAAAAAGCTGCCCCTCCCCCAAATGAGGGCGAATTCCTCCTGCCTTTGTGCTGGGACATCAGATCTTTTTTTGCTTTTGGACTAGAATTGAAACCTTGTTGTTTCCTGGATCTTCAGCCTGCTGGCCTTTGGACTGGAACTCCACCACTGGTTGTCCTAGTACTCAAGCTTTTGGACATGGACTGGAGCTAAACCATTGGCTCTCCTGGGTCTCAGCTTGACGACTCACCCTGCAGGGCTTGAGACTTGCCCACCTTTGTGATCACACGAGCCAATTATTTATAATAAATCTCTATATCTCTATCTACACACATACACACACACACACACACACACATACACACACACACACAGTCTCTTGCCCACTGGCTCTGTTTCTCCAGAGAACCCTGAATACACACCCTGTTCTTATCCGGTCACACCATCTCCTCCCAGCATCTTATCACTGCCTGTTTAATTATGTCCCTTCACTGGGCTATGAACTCTGGGTGGCAGCTGTAAGTTCGGACCTTAACAAACGGCACCGCGAAACAGAGGAAAGCTTCAAGTGAGCTTTATTAGGGGGTGCTCCCGGGCGAGGTTTACTGGTCCGAGAGAAAGGGGCCAGAGAAGTCGCACCCGAGCGAGGGTTGGGCAGGATTTTATAGGGGAAGAAGGGAAAGGGGTGTGGTGAATCTGGGAGGGCGCAGGGTATTCCTTATTTGGTGGTCTCTTCGGGTATCGTGGCAATATCTGGTGCCGGTTACATCAGTCTTGGGACCGTTGGTCCTGACCCTCGAAAGGCAGGAAAGCTGGGCCGGGTGGAAAGTCCCCAGGTCAGTTCCTGGAACTGGGTGGTCCGGAATGTCTCCAGGTCAGTTCCTGGAACTGGGTGGTCCAGAATGTCTCCAGGTCAGTTTCTGGAACTGGGTGGTCCGGAATGTCTCCAGGTCAGTTTCTGGAACTGGGTGGTCCGGAGAGTTTCGGTCTGATGCAACCTGTGAATCTGATTGCGTTCCCCTGCCTCGGGCCAGTTGGTCTTACAGCAGGGACCAGGTCTGTTGGTTCCTTGCTGTACCCTCAGTGCTAGGTACCATCACGTAGGGAAAGACCTAGCAGAGTGCCTGTGCGTTGACTGACTGACAGGATGAATGAGGTGCTGGGACCCGAAGGAGGAGTGGGAATGAGCCGGGAGGAGGCGTCCTAGGTGGCGGGTTGGTGGCTGGAGAAGGATGTTCCAGCAGTGGTAATGGCACGGCTCAAGCATCTGGCTGAGAACGGCCACCAGGCGTCTCGGAGGTCAGTGATTTCAGCTGGGCTGGAGACTGTAGCGCGAGGCCGGGAGAGGTGAAGCCGACAGCCGTTCACAAGGGGCTTCGTACATGTGCTGAGCAGTTTGGACTTTATTGGCTCAAGGAGCCATTGAAGAGTTTGAGGATTCGGAATCTATCTTGCAGTGTGACCTTGGCCAAGGTATTAACACCACCTGGACCTGGGTTTTGCTGTTGTTTGTTTTGTTTGCTCCTTTTCATCGTTAGACGCATGACAGAAATATCTGCCTCGAGAGGTTGTGAGGCTGCCGTGGAAGCGTCGGGGCTGTGTGAGGGGAGGCCTGCCGACGGGTCGCGAGGGGCCGGGGCCCAGCGTGCCTGTGCGGAGGGGTCCCACCTCACCCTTGGCCCATGGATGCAACTGCACCACATCCTTCTGCTCTGAGGGGGGATGGTCAGCAGTCTGGGATGAATGAGTGTCCAGAGGCGTCAGAGAGTTACCGTGCCTGCCCTGAGTGCCCCACACGAGGGGAGTAATTTCTCTCTTGGGAGCATCTAGATGAATAAATGGTGTCTTGAAGAGTCCCTGGGGAAGAATCACAGCAGCATGAGGGAGAGTCTCTGTGATCAAAGCAAGGGCCGTTGAGTTAAAAGTTTAAAAAACCTTGGATCCATTTAAGGGCCAAGTACCTCGATGTGATGGTTTTGTATTTATCCATGCTCATAGAATGTTCAGCTCAGCTGCTGACGAGCCTTTTCATTGGTCAAATGTACGACCCTATATGTGGACATGTGGAAGGTGAGTAGATTAAATAAATACTGCAAAGCCTTCCAAAGCCGGCTTGCTCCCAGGTAAACTCTTGTTATAGCACTGGCTGGTTGTAACTATTGTTTTGTTTAGCCAAATGTAATCATCAATAAGGTCTTGAAGGGAAAGGATATCAGAGTGATCCGTGGCACATAAGAGGTGCTCAGTACAGATGAATGAATGCTTACACTCTCATCTGCAGATAAATATGTGGAAATAAATATTACAAAGGCTTCCAAATCTTAGTTTGCTCCCAGGAGAAGTATTTTACTTTTCTGAGCTCAGTAGAGGAAGAGAGGCAGATGGGTTTTCCCAGCAGTGTGGTGGACAGGAGAGGGTGGATAGGATTTTGTGTTTGGTACCGGGACGATGGAAATACAGTAAGGACTTAGGAAATGCCAGTGCTTTGCACCACCTCAGCTGATGCGGATTGTGAATGGCAGGCTAGGGTCATTATTAAGAACTCGGCCTCTGTTGTCACACTCATGAGCATCAGGAGAATCCAGCATGATTCATATCATCTGAACAGGCACTCAGGAAGTCAAACAGGTACCAGCTAGGATGGAGATGCTACCCAGGGAAGACAGAAAAGTATTGTCTAGCCCAAGGGCGAAGTATTTTTTCCCTTCCCTCTTTCATTTGCTTTCTTGTGTAATACCTTCCCTTTTCCCTGTCTTTCTTGTCCTCTCTTCACAATTTTTTGTTTGTTTGTTTGTTTTTTGTTGTTGTTTTTGTGGTATGTAGGCCTCTCACTGTTGTGGCCTCCCCCGTTGCGGAGCACAGGCTCCGGATGCGCAGGCTCAGCGGCCATGGCTCACGGGCCCAGCCGCTCTGCGGCATGTGGGATCTTCCCGGACCGGGGCACGAACCCGCGTCCCCTGCATCGGCAGACGGACTCTCAACCACTGCGCCACCAGGGAAGCCCCTCTCTTCACTCTTAAACTGAGTGTACCCCGCCCTCTGCTTCCTTGAATTCCTATTTGTGCTGATCTCACTGCTGGACAGCAAGGGTGAGGGCCATGTGGATAAACAGGTGAATCACACAGCAGAGGCTGTTCACACATCAAATGTATCTAGCGACTGTCATGTGCTTACTGCCTAGTCCCTTGCTTATCCATAGCAGGAGAAGCAGATGGGTGACCATCACAAACTATACAGACCCCACACGAGGAAGACTGAGCTCAAAGCAGTGAGTGTGGCCCCCAAGTGCTGTAGGAATCCAGAGAAAGTAGAGATGAGTGAGGAGTCAGGTTTTGATGGACAAAGAGGAACACTCAAGGTACGAGGGTTAAAATGAGCAAAGATGATGAGGTGAGAGATCATGAGAAGACCAACCTGGCTGGAGGGAAAGTGTTGAGCCCAGCAGGCAGGCAGACAACCAGAAAAGGAAGCAGGATTTTGGAGAAGCCTAAGAGCAGTTAATAGCAGTGTTACATTTAGGGGGCACGGAACCCCATTTTTGAAAGCTTATCTAACTCTTGGTCTCTGTCTTCTCTGCTCCTCCATAACTCTAGATCTCCTGTTATCCACTAACTGGTTGTATCAAAACGTACCATTTGTAATTATTTTTGTTTATCCAAATGTAATTTTATCATAAATAAGGTCTTGAAGGGAAAGAATAGCAGAGTGATCCGTGGCACATAAGAGGTGCTCAATACAGGTGACTTAATGTCTATGCTCTCATCAGGTAGCACAGGGCCTGGCATATGGGACATTCAGCACATCTTTGCTGAAAGTCAGGGTTCAGTTGCAGATAACAAAGTCCACTGTAGTTGCTTAGAAAATCGTTGGAAGGGCTAAAGGCGTGGAATTTTAGGCTGAGTCCCCAGGAATGATTTGCAGGAGAACATGATTGCAGGACCAACCGGCCAAGGGTCTGAGAAATTCCATTTGTTTTTTTTGAAGTACGCGGGCCTCTCACTGTTGTGGCCTCTCCCATTGCAGAGCACAGGCTCTGGACGCGAAGGCCCAGCAGCCATGGCTCACGGGCCCAGCCGCTCCGCGGCATGTGGGATCTTCCTGGACCGGGGCACGAACCTGCGTCCCCTGCATCGGCAGGCGGACTCTCAACCACTGCGCCACCAGGGAAGCCCAGGGGAAATTCCATTTTTAATCCTTCAAAGTGACTGCAATATATGAAAGCTCTTAGAAGAAGGTTGGAATAGATAAAGAGCTACCAAGCTATCATCTCCACAGCACTGAGGAAGTATCTGAATATTCCTTTGTCCAGCGTATGCCATCAAAAATCAATGCCGGGAGTTGGCGAGAGGGGAAATTCTCATTGTTTCCTATTTTTAATATACTTACCTAGAAAGGTCTAAACACTTACCCTCTTCCCTGATCCCAATTTGTGCTTAAGCTCTCCGCAGTTTGGAGAAATGATTTGCTAAACCAGGCTGGGGAAAGCTCCAAGAGAATTGCTGACAATGGTCACTTTTATGGGCCAGAGACACAGAATCAGATGGGTCAGAGGCAGCCCGTTCATCTCCCTTTCTTTCTCTTCTAATTTTGTTCCTGGACCCCTTAGCCAAGACTGGATGGCTAATGGTAGCTCTCATTATAGTTGAGGTTCTCAAATTCATAAGGAAGTTTCTGGAAGCCTGAATTTAACTGGTTTTATAAATGTGGCTGGGAGATACCTCACCAGTCTCTGCTTCCACATCTAACCCCAGAGCTGGGTGGGTTTGGGCATGTTCCTGAAGGAGGGCAGCTCTGCCCACGTGGAATACTTGATGCTGGATTCCAACTGCATGATTCACGGAAATGATGCACCGTGCCCGCCCTCCCCCACCCCCATGAAGCATCTGCCACTAGGTTAATTCATTTGCATAGTACAGCCTATACCTGTCCAAGCGCCAGGACAGTGTCTCCCCCTTCTTTCTGATTACAAAGGTAATAAAAGCTTGTGCTGCAACGTTAGAAAATACATCCAATAGGAAGAAAGGGAAACCTAAGCTATAATTGTACCACACACTGTTTGCCACACATTTTGGCACTTTTCCCGTCTTTTTTTTTTTTTTCGAAGTCACAGGATTTTAAAAGCAATCCAAGAAAACAAGTTAGTCTGTGCATATCTACCTACGTATAGCTGAGCAAGGTCTTCGTCACGTGGCTGGGGCTCGCTCCTCTTGTAGGGACATAACCAGGGAGACATCACCACTTCCCATTGCAATATTCGCCACTCCATCAGAAAAGTCTTTTTTTTTTTTTTTTGTGGAACGCGAGCCTCTCACTGTTGTGGCCTCTCCCGTTGCGGAGCACAGGCTCTGGACACGCAGGCCCATCGGCCATGGCTCACGGGCCCAGCTGCTCCGCGGCATGTGGGATGCCCCCGGACCAGGGCACGAACCCGTGTCCCCTGCATCGGCAGGCGGACTCTCAACCACTGTGCCACCAGGGAAGCCCCGAAGTCTTTTTTTATAGTTAACTTAAAAAATTGGTGTGCTCATAGCCCATTTTTTCAGGCCCCCGGTGATAGATGACATTAGGCCGTCACTATCTGGAAGATATGAAGAAAGACCCACAACCATCTTCGGACCACAAAAAAACTGCTCGGTAGAATTGTCAAGGGGCTGACAGATGTCTGGGGAGGAGGGATATGTGAGGGGTGCATTGAATTAATAAGGGCTTTTGTTCTAGAAAGTGTGTGGACAAAGGCTGCACTAAATGGGCAGTATCTCCACAACTCCCTAGACATATGTTCTGATTCTGCTACTTAAGCACGTAGAAAGTTAGCAGATGGCTTTCCTCCTCTGTCGGCCGTGGAACCCAACAGGCCAGGGCGTGTCCATCTAGTCTGCGGCAGCCCTCGCTCTGGAAAAGGAGTGTCTGTAGAGCGGCTGTCAGTGCATGATCCTTCTTAGAGGGCTCCCGGCAGGCCTGGCCCGGTGAGTGAGGGGTGGGTGAGAGCAAAGGCCAGTCTGGCCGGTTCCTGGTGGCGCAACCAGCCCTCACAGCAGCAGAAGTTCAGGTTTGGGTTTGAAGTTAAATATAGCTCCACACACCTTCTAGAGTTGCACTTGGGTAGCTTAAAAGGGCAAATCAGTCGTAAAATGATTCTCTCAGGAGAAACACTTGTCCATTCGGGTTGCAGGGATGAATGGCCTTGATCTTTCAAGGAGAATGACCTGAAGTGAAATGACCCAGCTGGCGAAACAGTCACCTCAGCACTTGCCTTCTGTCTCCTTCCCTCAACCCGGATTCCGCCCCCAGCTTCTCCTTTTCATTGCTGACACATCAGAAGCATCCAGAAAACATGGCAAGGGCTGGGAGAAATTAACTGGGAAAGAAAGAAAGCCAGGGGAGAGGAGAGGGCCTGGATGGGAGGTTTTCAGATCAGATTAGTGCTGCGAGCTTCAGCCTTTTCTGAAAGGAAGCATAATCTTCCATCTGTTCCTGGTGATAAGCCAGTCCTGTATTGATTGTCGGACTTTGACAGAAACACGTGGATCTGACAATGTTGCATCCTCTTCCCACTCAATTGCAAGCAAGCTGAAAGCACTCCCCACACCCCAAATTAACCTGTGAAGAGAAGGTGTGGTATTGTGCTTTATAATTAAAGTAAGATGTGTATTTGGTCTTAGTCCCAGTTCCTGGCACAGAGCTACCCTTGGAGTTTTTTCAAAGTGATGAGAAGGATAAAGGTGTCTTTTGTTATGTTAGTGACGCCACTTTTGGAAAGCCCCTAGGTCACCTAAGGAGGGGAGGTGGTTGCCAGGGGAACCAAGGGGGTGATTAGAGGGTTCAACTTTCAGTCCTGCCCCCTGATCTGGGAGGAGAGGAGGAGACTAGAGGTTGAGTCAATCAACAATGGCCAATGAGTTAAAGGATCGTGCCTATATAATGAAGCCTCCATAAAAACGCAAAAGGATGGGTTCAGAGAGCTTTCAGGTGGGTGAACACGAGGGACTTTGGGGAGAGTGGAGCACCTGGAGAGGGCACGGAATCTCTGAGCCCCTTCCCCATGTCTTGCCCTAAGCGTCTCTTCCGTCTGGCTGTTCCTGAGTTACATCCTTTCATAATAAACCAGTGATCTAGTAAGTAAAATGTTTCTGAGTTCTGTGAGTCACTTTAACAAATGCATCGAAGCCAAGGAGGGGGGTCCTTGGAACCTCTGGTCTATAGCTGGTCGGTCAGAAGCACAGGTGACAACCTGGGCTTGTGACTGGCATGTGAAGCAGGGTGAGGGGCCTTCCTATAGGACTGAGCTCTTCACCTGTGAGATCTGACGCTGTCTCCTGGTACGTAGGGTCAGAATTGAGTTGAATTGTGTAACACCCTGCTGGTGTGGGAGAATTTGTGGGTGGGAGGAATCCATACCACACGTACAGCCACGCGTATTAGATCTGAGTGCGCAATCATTAGAAGGCTACTAGACGTGTTTGTTGGGCAGTAATTATAGTGCTTCCCAATCTTTTTCACCTCACAAGATGCATAGAAAGAGATATTTGATGGCATCGCGCAGCAAACGGAGAAGCTGGCCTCTGAGGGATCAGACCTGTAACCCACCCCACAAAACGGGGCATATTCTGGATTAACGAGCCCAGTCACGCTGCATTATCTGGGGAGGAGAGGGCAGGGGGCCTCCAGCACAGAGCAGCTGGAAGCTCTTCTAGAGACGGAGGTTCACAGGATTCATTCCTCTCCTCTTTCTCCCTTTGCCCCTCTGATTGATTGACTGGTTCTTTCTCTCATCAGAATCCGTCTTTGGAGATCTCAACTTCAGTGCTAGGAAAAAGGCCTGTGAAGCCACCACAAGGCAGCGTAAAAGGTAGGAAGAGAGAAGAATGGTCAGAGTATATTTATTGAAACACGTTTCTAAACCCCAGCATGTGGTGCCTATTGGGATCGTCTGGAGTCTTCTTTGTAGATGCAACCTCCCACCTCGTCCTCCGATTCCCTGCGGGAGGGAGGTCAGGAATCTTCATTCTACCAGGCCCGTCAGGGGGCCCTCAGGTCACATTTTGGGAAACCTGCTCAAAATAGTGTCCCTCCCCTGCCTGCCTTCCTTTATGAACTGCTCATCTGGATGATTAGTCGCACTGTGTTTCTTTGGCCCATTTGGTGTTTACCTCCAGCTCCCTTCTGTCTAGACTTCGGTACTTGTTTTTCAACACCCAGTAAGCATTTCTAAGCTTTCTGTTTCCCAGAGGGCACCCAACTTCAAAGCCGTACCTTCCAGGGTGGGAAGGTTTGCTGGAGCTTCGGTGTGGCTGCTCTGCCGGGAGAGTCAGCAGGGGCCGGGGCTGTTCCGAGGGGTGGGGGCAGGTGTGCTGCAAGGCGGTGTCTGCACCGACCTGCTTCTGCTCTTGAACTTGTCGGTTTGCGTGCGTGAAGAAAATGACGACAGAGTGTGCTTTTACCTAACGTCCTTGTTCTGTTCTGATCCCATCCAGGACACCCCATTGCATTTTTTGGTCACGTCTCCGTAGGCTCCTCTCGGCTATGGCAGTTTTTCAGAGTTTCCTTATTTTTGATGACCTTGAAAGTTTTGAAGAGTACTCGTCGGGTATTTTGTAGAAAATTCCTCATTTGGAATTTGAAGTTTTTCTGATGACTAGACTGGAGTTACACGTCTTGGGGAGGAAGGCCTTGGAGGTAAAGTGTTATTCTCATCATATCATATCAAGGGCACTTGGTATCAACATGATTTACAACTGTCAATATTGACCTTGATCATATGGCTGAGATAGCATCTGTCAGGCTTCTCCACTGTAAAGTTACTCTTTTTTGGACATGCTTTTTTGGCCACATGTCTAAAGCCATGTTCTCCAATTGGCTTTCTCAGCAATAAAGCTGACGTGGTTTTTTTTGTGTTTTTTTTTTTTGCGGTACGCGGGCCTCTCACTGTTGTGGCCTCTCCCGTTGCGGAGCACAGGCTCCGGACGCACAGGCTCAGCGGCCATGGCTCACGGGCCCAGCCGCTCCGCGGCATGTGGGATCTTCCCAGACCGGGGCACAAACCCGCGTCCCTGCATCGGCAGGCGGACTCTCAACCACTGCACCACCAGGGAAGCCCAAAGCTGACGTTTTGACCTCCATTTGTCTACCTCTTGTATCTCAACTGAAGACGGGAGAAGGGAAAAATTAAATGGATATTATATAGTGAACCCCTAAGACCTTAATACAATCAGTCTGGCAAAATACTGCTCATCCTTTAAGGCCCATCCAAGCATCACTTCCTCTTTGAAGCCTTCCCTCATCTCCCCAGGCAGTCAATGTGTCCTCCTAGGTGCTGCCACAACCTCCACCTACAGCTCTTGTGGGACTTTCACTTTGCTGTGATGATTCATGCACCCTGTTGTTTCTTCCACAGGAATATCAGCTGCTCAAGGGTACTGGCCATGTTCTATGAATCTCTACATCCCCGAAACCCGGTTCAGAGTGGAATTTAGAAGACACTTAGTAAATAAATGTTTGCAGAATGAAGAACCATTCCCTCCAATTCTCCTATCAGTGAGAGTTGCCTGAGTCCTCCAGGATGGAGGCCTAGTGGGACTCCTCTTGATGGTTTGAGGGAGCTGAGAATCAGTTCTATTCTCTTTACAGCTCCTTGGTAAGGAAACAGGGCTGCCTAGCTGGTACAGCTAGAATAACACATGGGTCCAGGGCCTATGTTCTGTTTTGGACAGTTATTACTGAATGAACAGCAGGAGGAAGGTAGTCTTCCCTGGGTATTAGGCTTTCTCTTGGTGGAGGTTTAAAAAAAAAATCTCAGGGCTTCCCTGGTGGCACAGTGGTTAAGAGTTCGCCTGCAGATGCAGGGGACATGGGATCGTGCCCTGGTCCGGGAAGATCCCACATGCCACGGAGCGGCTGGGCCCGTGAGCCATGGCCACTGAGCCTGCCCTGCGTGTCCGGAGCCTGTGCTCCGCAACGGGAGAGGCCACAACAGTGAGAGGCCCGCGTACCGCAAAAAAAAAAAAAAAAAAAAAAAAAATCTCAGAAAAGGAGTGTAGTCTTAGAAACTGATAAATATATAGTAATCATAATAATAGCTATCATTGTTGAGCAAATATGCTAAGCACTGTGTTTCACACAAGTGATAGTTAATTCTTACACCTCTGTAAAGTAAATCATTGCCTGGGCCTTACCTGAAGTCATATGACTGGAGACTCAGAGAGGGAAAGCCATTTGTTCATGATCACACAACTATAAAGACCGGCACCAAAGTGGGTCTAATTCAAAGTTCACTCTATTTCTATTGATTCTACATTGATTCCCTTCATGAACTTTCTGCTTCTCTTCATTTTCTGCTTCTGTAATTAGCTGAGTCTAAGAAAATGATATGAGAAAGGACAAAGTATTGGCCAAGAGAACACAGCAGATGGACCACGGTTCTGTTCTTTTTTTCAAAAATAAGGCTCCATTTATGTAATTTTGCCTTAAAGAAGGCTGACTCTAAACCATTTCTGTACATTTTACCCAAATCCTCACTGAGATAACTTACTGTGTTTTCTTGATTTTAAGATGCACATTTTCCCATATTTTAACATCCTTTAAAATTTGAATGTCTCTTCAGTTGCATTCAACCTGGATTGAAATCAAGTTTCTTAAGAGGGGATCTGAGATTCTATTGATATTTAAAGCTGTCTCAGTCTGAGAGGGAATATTTTTTCCCCACCTTCACTAAGTGCAAGTTGAGACTTGCAAGTCTTCTGCTGTTTCTTTTTGTGGGGTGAATTTATTCTCATTTACCCCAAAACAGAAGGTGTAGCTTTGGTGGACTAGCTTTATTTGGAGAGTCTCCCAATATTGGCCATTTTTTCTTTCTTACTGCTACATAAAATAAAGATGTATCTTACAGTCAGTGGTATTTAAGATCCAATTAAATGTGTGTTTACTGAGGTCTGATGTTCATTTCAAGCAGTGTGGAAGCCAGTCTCCATGATGCCCTCCCTGTGCACCACGGTTCTTTCTTTTCTTTTTTTTTTTTTTTGCGGTACGCGGGCCTCTCACTGTTGTGGCCTCTCCCGTTGCGGAGCACAGGCTCCGTACGCGCAGGCTCAGCGGCCATGGCTCACGGGCCCAGCCGCTCCGCGGCATGTGGGATCTTCCCAGACCGGGGCACGAACCCATGTCCCCTGCATTGGCAGGCGGACGCTCAACCACTGCACCACCAGGGAAGCCCTCCACCATGGTTCTTGCTCCTGATACCTACGCCCTTGTGTGTCCCTTCTCATACTGAATAAGACTGACCTGTGCAGCCAGCAAGATATTATGGAAATGACTGAGCATGACTTCCAATGCTGGGTCATAAAAGACCTTGCTGCTGCTGTCTTGTTCTCTTTTGGATCACTCATTTTGGAAGAAGCCAGCTGCCATGTTGTAAGGATGCTAAGCAGTCCCACGGAGAGGTTGGTGCAAGGGATGAGGAGCTTTGTCAACAGTCAGCACTAACTTGTCAGGCATGTGAGTGAGCCACCTTGAAAGAAGATCTTTCAGCCCTAGTCGAGCCTTCAGATGACTACAGCCCTGGACGTGACTGCGACCTCATGAAAGACTCCAAGCGAGAACCACCCAGTTAAGTTACTTCCAGATTTGTGATTCACAGGAACTGTGAGACTGTAAATGTGTATTATTTTAAGTCACCAAATTTTGGTGCAATTTACAACATAGCAATGACAACTAATATAAAAGCTAGAAGAATCTATTTTGAAACAAAAAATTTGACTTTTCAAAAGCAGTTTTCAATTCTTTGTTTTCTAATGATCCCTTTTCCACATTAATGAGAGAATTTCTATTATTTTCAGGATAACTGAGATCTAAGGAAACTATGAATGTTTGCTGTGTCTAACATAAAGGTAAAGACTTGCAAGTGACTTCATACTTTATACTGCACACTTTATGCTTCAAACTTCTTAGTTTCATTGAAGACATTTTTCTTGTAATACTGTAAGGAGGGATAAAATATGTACTGCCTTTTTTTTAATGGGAAAGTATTGGTTGTATTATTTTTAAGCCAGAAGGAATACTTTACTTGCAAAGGTGTCCTTGATTACCCTAAAATGGCTTATTTTGAGGCACCAGCTCTTATATATTAAAGAGACCTTGCCAACCCCTGTTTGCTAGTCTCAGCTATGTATTTAGGGATACTGTGGCTCTGCCCTTTGGGCTTGCTAAACTTCCATTTTAATGAGCGTTTAATCAACATATCCTTTGGGGAGCCTCTTGGTTTTTTATATCATCTTTGGAAAAAGCCAGTTTGTGTTGTCTTGTGCCCTAGACATCGACTACAGTTATTGAAATAACTGAATATTACTTTTCCTCTTTGATATCCAGTCGATTGTTTTAACCTGTGTTTTGGTTATTACCGTGGATTGTCACAAAAATCCAGTGGTTTCTAAACTTTGTTGTTCATCAAAATCACCTTTGGAGGTGTTTGTTTTATTTTTTTAAATGTAGATACTGGACCTCATGCCTGATTTTCTAACTTAGAATCTTCAGGAATGGGCCTTGGGAACTTGTATTTTTTTAGTTAACAAACTCTCCAGTTGATTCTTTTAGAATCATTCCAAAGTACCACTAACAGGTATGTTAGAATCCACTGGGTTTACTCCCTACCCTTCCTCCCCAGCCTCTAAGTCTACAGGGAAAAGAAGACACAGCATGGTATTGGCCAGAAGAAATCTTAGGGATCAGCTGCTCTGCAATCCCTCATTTTTCAGATGAGGGACCCTACTTCATGAGAGAAGTGAAGTGACTTGCTTTCTTGGGAATTTTGGTTATCCCATTAAGCATTATGACAGTGTCATTGGAAATAAAAAGTTAGTAAAAACAAATACAACAATGATTTCTACAAATCTCTGTTCTAGGGAAGGGTTGTCATTTATCTTTAGGACACCAAAGCTTGCACATGACTTCATGATTGTTTTCTTGAGATTTTCTAATAATGAATATCTGTAGGAATAAAAATACATCTCATTTTTAGGTTGGGTAAAGAATTGGTTAGAATATTTTTAATCCAGAAGGAAATACATTACTTGCCTGGATGCAAAAATCTTAAAAAAAGAACCAACATTTTCTATGTGACAAGTAGCAGGATTTCTGGGTTAGGGTCTCATAGCCTGGGAGAGAGGACGTACTTGGTAGGAACATGAAGGTAAGTAGAAATCCATAGGATCCCTGTGAACGTAGGCAGGCAGGAGCCCTGAAAGGAAGGAGCGCCTATGAGAAAGTCTCTATGGCGGGGGTGGCTGGGGAGATGAGGACTGTGGTGTCGAAAGCTCAATTTGATGTCATATGATCTGTGCTGTAATTCTCTCTCTATGATCCCAACCTTCACTAAACCGTCTTCTTGTATTGGTGGTGCTTTGGGGAATGACGGAAGAGGGACAGCATAGGGTGGAGTGATATTGCATGAGAACAGAGCATTCAGTGGAAAAGGAAGAGGAGAGAGAGAGAGAGGGAGAGGGAGAAAGAAAGTGAAGGGGGAAGGGAAGGGAGTGGGGGGAGAGAGAGAAAGAGAAAGACAACACTGCAAGGAATGTAATCCCTCTGAGACTTCCAGGAGACATGGGGGTACTGGGCTTCATAAAGAATGTGGCATGGACTCAAGGTTTTGTTTTGTTTTTTTCTTGTTTTTGGATGTTAAAGGAAAGAGTGACCTCTCAGAAGAAAGACTTGGGGACTGACATCCCAAGCAGACACTTGGATTGCATCGTAAGTTTTCTATGCAATGGAAGCATTTCTATCATGCCACACACATTCCTGCCACACAGAAGCCTCGGGTCCTGATGGACATTCCCTCCAGAGGCCGAGACTGCCCTCTTTATCATATATCCAGCTGTTCTTTAGACAGTGTCTCTGTGCTCCCCAAAGAATAAAGCCACAAGTACTCCATCATAAGGAAGACAGGTTTACAATAGCTGGGGCAAAAAGCTTAATTTAGCCCCCAAGAAAGAGCCAGAGTTGTGAAGGGAGAACTGAGGGCCACCCCACAGGTCTTCCCAGCCTTTGTATTCTGTGATTCTTAGGAAGAGAGGGGTCAAACCCTGGTTTTGTGCCATGATGAATAAAATGGCCTGGCTGGGTGTCAGCTGGCCTGCCAGATCTGGCAGCTGGCAAGGAAGAAACAGAGAACTTCCAAGGAACTAACTCAATTTGCATGTGTAATGTGTTCATATATGCTGTCTGCATATAGATTGTATAACATTCATGACATACAGAGGAGGACTTTGGGTTCCTGGGGGAAAAAGGCTCAGAAATAGACATTTCTAGGGTAGCACAAGTCAGGATATAGATTCTGGTCTCACATGTGGGGTGATCTCAGCCACCAGAGGACATTTAAAAGGCAGGAAGGCACACATGAGGACAAAGGAAGTCATTCCCACAGTCAGGGCCCTGAAGCTCAGGGAGGCAGGGGGGTTGCCTGGCAACAGCAGAGAACTCAGAGGGATGCTGGGAGGATCATTTCTCATGGGGAAGCTGAGCCCTAAGAAACCAAATCCCATTTCACTGAAGCATTTGGTTGCACATAATGGGTTTGCCAACTCCTACTGTGGGCAAAATGTGATGACAAAAGCTCACAGCTAGGAGAAGAGAGGTGATGTGGTCCTGAATGCCTGCAGAAACAGCAAATAATGGATCCACTACTTTGTATGATTATTCCTACTGCAGGCCATCCCAAGAATCAGGCGTTAGCTTCTCGTCTAAGATTCATCCCTGGCAGTTCATGGTCATTTTCCCTCTCTGGGCCTTGCAGTCTCAGCCTTTAGAGGAAATAGACTGCCACCTGCCCCTGGTGTGGTGTTGTTCTGAGACCTGGTGTGAGGGCAAAAGAAAATTCACTGGGTTATAAAAGATCTTGAAGATGGGACCAACACTTTTTAATCTCTATGTATTTTATAGGCTCCTAGCATTGAGTTTTTAACATAATAGGTCCTCAAAAAAAAAACATTCATTTTGTTGAGTAATCAGAAGCAGCTATATTTCCTTGGGGCTACATGGCATCTGGCCTTTTCAATTACACTGTGCCATTTTGCTTGGATATTAAAGGCAAGGATGAGCCCCAGGAGAAAGTCTTGGAATGTAATATCTCAATAGCAAACAGTTGGATTACATTATACAATATTTTCTGTGAAATGGAAGAGTTGGAATCATAGCACAGGTACACTTGCGTAGCTGGAGGAATCCGGATATGCCCTCACCCAGTGTATTTCTGCTGGTGGAATACTGAAGGGGTTAAATGGGATTCAATACTCCTGGTTGCTTCAAGTTTTATGGAAAAAGGAGTTTATTGTACTTTTGTGTGTCAGGTCAGATCTCCCCAGGATTATTTCATGGGAAAGAGAAGTTCTTCATTTCCTTAAAGCTTTGAGTTTTTGGATTGGGGATAAGAGTAGAACTTTCCTGGGGAGAGAAGTGATGCAGCTGGCTGCTGGGCCTCTCCTGAGAAGAAACAGCAAACAAAGGACAGGAGGCCCTGTGGGAAGCATCGAACTTGGAACTGAGTGAGTGAGTCTGTGGGATTGGATGGGGACCCTAAGCTATTGTTGAGGGACTCTTGCATTAAGCCTTCTAGTTTTTATTTCTAGTAGTGTGACCCAGCAACTTTTAAAAATCTCTCTCTCTCTTTTTTTTCTTGTTTTACATGATGATTTCTTTCTCCTGCTAGATCTGAACCATTGAAAAAAAAAAAAAGAGTGAGCATGTAGCCTTTACATGCACCTTTGGTTTCTGAGTCTTGTGAAAACTCTTTTTAAATGAAGCTAGAGTAAAAACAAAGATGCCACTCACTTCCTCCCCAAAGTGGACCAACTTCATCCCAGGACCCATACATGCCAGGATGCCCAGGCAGGGTCAGAGGTTAGCCTCAGGCAGTTGAGCCAATTCCCCATCTTTGTTCATTCTGATGAGAACAGAGAACTTCTCTAGTTTGTTGTTTTCTTTTGGGGTGATGGTGTTGGTGGTGGCTGTCAATTTTGTGAGTTTGGAAGTGGTTTTTCTAAGGTTTTCTCTGATCATTCTAAGTCTTGAGCTTCAAGAAAAGTTATGTAATGCTGACTTATGTAAAGCACACTTCTCTGTTTTTTTCTCCAAAAGGCTGACAGTACCATGTCTAAATTTATGAAAGCTGAACCTTGTAAAGAACTAACTTATCTCTTTATAAAAACTAAATGTTGATTCTTTAAAATTACCGCAGAACATTCAGGTGCTTTTCCAAGGAAAAGAGAAAGTAGTAATAACATGGAAGGCCACTGGTCAGTCCTGGTAATCTACTGGTAAAATGGCAGAATCATTTCTAAATGTGTAGGAAGATGTAGCGGGTATGTGATCAAGCTGGTGAGTGAGCTAAGCACATTCAGAGGTGAGACTACTGAAATATTGCTGGGTCCCAAATAAATACTAAAATCATGATATTGTCATTTCTATACTTTATTCTATTTTTTCAGGTTCACTGAAGTATAATTGACCAAAAAAACTATAATATGTTTGAAGTGTAAAACATAGTGATTTGATATACATTCATATTGTGAAAGGATTCCCACCATCGAGTGAATTAACACATCTATCATCTCACATATTAATCTTTTAAATTTTTTTGGTGAGAATACTTGAGTTCTACTCTCTTAGCAAATTTTAATTATACAAGGCAGTGTTATCCACTAGAGTGGCCACGTTATACATTAGACCCTCAGACCTCATTTATCTTATAACTGGAGGTTTGTACTCTTACCAGCCTCAGCTTATTTTCCCCACTTTCAGCCCACAGTAACCACCATAATACTCTGTTTCTATGAGTTCTACTTATTTAAATTTTTTTTATTTTTAGATTTTACACACATGATACCATGCAATATTTGTCTTTCTCTGTCTGCTAATTTCACTTACATTATGTGCTCCAGGTTCTCCCACGTTGTGGCAATTGGCAGGACTTCCTTCTTTTTATGGCTGAGTAATATCACATTGTACATATGCACCACATTTTCTTTTTTTTCACATCTTTATTGGAGTATAATTGCTTTACGATGGTGTGTTAGTTTCTGCTGTATAACCAAGTGGATCAGTTATACATATACATATGTTCCCATATCTCTTCCCTCTTGCGTCTCCCTCCCTCCCACCCTCCGTAACCCACCCCTCTAGGTGGACACAAAGCACCGAGCTGCTCTCCCTGTGCTATGCGGCTGCTTCCCACTAGCTATCTATTTTACATTTGGTGGTGTCTATATGTCCATGCCGCTCTCTCACTTTGTCCCCGCTTACCCTTCCCCCCGCCATCTCCTCAAGTCTGTCCTCTACGTCTGCGTCTTTATTCCTGCCCTGCCACTAGGTTCATCAGTACCGTTTTAAATTTTTTATTTATTTTTAATTAAAAAAATTTTTTTAAGCATCTTTATTGGAGTGTAATTGCTTTATAATGGTGTGTTAGTTTCTGTTTTATAACAAAGTGAATCAGCTATACGTACACATATATCCCCATATCTCCTCCCTCTTGCGTCTCCCTCCCAACCTCCCTATCCCACCCCTCTAGGTGGTCACAAACCACCGAGCTGATCTCCCTGTGCTATGCGGCTGCTTCCCACTAGCTAACTATTTTACATTTGGTAGTGTATATTTGTCCATGCCACTCTCTCACTTCGTCCCAGCTTACCCTTCCCCCTCCCCGTGTCCTCAAGTCCATTCTCTACGTCTGCGTCTTTATTCCTGTCCTGCCCCTAGATTCTTCAGAGCCATTTTTTTTTTTTAGATTCCATATATATGTGTTAGCATACGGTATTTGTTTTTCTCTTTCTGACTTACGTCACTCTGTATGACAGACTCTAAGTCCATCCACCTCACTACAAATAACTCAGTTTCATTCTATTTTATGGCCAAGTAATATTCCATTGTATATATGTGCCACATCTTCTTTATCCATTCATCTGTCAATGGACATTTAGGTTGCTTCCATGTCCTGGCTATTGTAAATAGTGCTGCAATGAACATTGTGGTACATGACTCTTTCTGAATTATGGTTTTCTCAGTATACCACATTTTCTTAATCCATTCATCTGTCATCAGACACTTAGGTTGTTTTCACGTCTTGGTTATTGTGAATAGTGTTGCAATGAAAATGGAATTACAGGTATCTCTTTAAGATAATGATTTCATTTCCTTTGGATATATATCCAAAAGTGGGATTGCTGGATCCTAAGATAGTTCTAAATTTAATTTCTTGAAGAAATTCTATACTGTTTTCCATAATGGCTGCACCAGTTTACATTCCCACCAAGAGTGCACACCATCTGTACCATGCTCCACATCCTTGCCAGCATTCATTATTTATCTTTTGATAATAGACATGCTAACAGGTATGAGGTGATATCATTGTGATTTTGATTGGCATTTTCTTGATGATTAGTGAGTCTGAGCACATTTTCATGTACCTGTTAACCATTTGTATGTTTTCATTGAAAAAATATTTATTAAGATCCTTTGCCCATTTTTAAATTGGGCTATTTGGATTTTTGCTATTGAGTTGTATGAGTTCCTTGTCTATTTTGGATAAAAACCCCTTATGGAATATGTGGTTTGCAAATATTTTCTCTCATTTCATAGGCTGACTTTTCATTTTGCTGATGGTTTTCTTTGCTGTGCAGAAGATTTTTAGTTTGATGTGATTGTTTTGCTTTTGTTGCCTTTGGTTTTTGTGTCAAATTCAAAAAATCATTTCCAAGACCAATGTCAGGGACCTTACCTCTTATGTTTTACTCTAGGAGTTTTATGGTTTCAGGCCCTAAATTCAAGTCTTTAATCTATTTTGAGTTGCTTTTTGTATATGGTATAAGATAGGGGTCCAGTTTCATTCTTTTGCATGTGGATATCTAGTTTTACCAACACCATTTATGTCTTCCTCATTGTATATTCTTGGCTCCTTTGTTGAAAATTAATTAACTGTATGTGCATGGGTTTATTTCTGGACTCTCTACTCTGTTCCATTGATTTTTTGGTCTGTTTCTATGTCAATATCATACTGTTTTGATTCCTATAGCTTTGTAATATAATTTGAAATCAGGAAGTGTGATGCCTTCAGCTTTGTTTTCTTTCTCAATATTGCTTTGGCTATTTGCAATCTTTTGCGGTTCTATATGAATTTTAGGATTTTTTCTATTTCTATAAAAAATACCACTGAAATTTTGATAAAACAGCACTGAATCTGTAGATCTAGGTAGTATGGACATTTTAACAACATTAAATCTTCCAATCCATGACCGTGGAATATCTTTCCATTTATTTGTGTCTTCAATTTTTTTCATCAATGTCTTATAGTTTTTAGTGTACAGATTTTTTATCTCCTTGATTAAATTTATTCCAAAGTATTTTATTCTTTTTGATGCTATTGTAAATGGGATTGTTTTCTCAATTTCTCTTTCCAATAGTTTGTAGTTAGTGTATAGGAATGCTACTAATTTTTATATATTGATTTTTGTAACCTACAACTTAGTGAAGTCATTTATTAGTTCTAACAGTTTTTTTTTATGGAGTCTTCAGAGTTTTCTATATAATATCATGTCATCTGCAAACAGAGACAATTTTACTTCTTTCTTTCTGATTTGGATGGCTTTTATTTCTCTTTCTTGCCTGATTGCTCTAGCTAGGACTTCCAGTGCTCTGGTGAGAGTGGGCAAATTTGTCTTATTCTTAATCTTGCAGGAAAAGATTTCAGCTTTTCACCACTGAGTATGATGTTAGCTGTAGGCTTGTCATATATGACCTTCTTATGTTGAGCTATGTTCCCACTATACTCAATTTGTTGAGAGTTTTTAATCATGAAAAGATGTTGAATTTTGTCAAATGCTTTTTCTGTATCTATTGAAATAATATGATTTTTATTCTTTGTTTTGTTAATGTGGTATGTCACACTTATTGATTTGTGGATGTTGAACTATTCTTTCATCCCAGAAGGATGTATGTAGCCTTTTAACATACTGTTGAATTCTGTTTGTTAATATGTTGTTCATGATTTTTGCATTTATGTTCATCAGTGTCCTGATGAACACTGTAGTGTCCCTGTCTGGTTTTGGTATCAGGGTAATGTTGGCCTCATACATATTTCATTTCTAGCTTCATACCATTGTGATTGGAAAATATTCTTGACATGATTTCAATCTTCTTAAATGTATTAAGATTTGCTTTGTGGCCTAACATATGATCTATCCTGGAGAATGTTCCATGTGCTCTTGAGAAGGATGTGTATTATACTGCTGTTGGATGGTATATTCTGCATATGTTTGTTAGGTTCATTTGTTCAAACATGTAGTTTAAATTCAATGTTTCCATATTGATTTTCTGTCTGGATGATCTATCCATTGTTGCAAGTGTGGTATCAAAGTCTCCTACTATTGTTGTATTGCTGTTTATTGCCCCCTCAGATCTGTTAATATTTGCTTTATATATTTATGTGCTCCAATATTGGTGCATAAATATTTACAATGGTTACATCCTCTTGGGGGAATTGACCCCTTTATCATTATATGTTGATCTTTTTGTCTCTGATTACAGTTTTTGTCTTAAAGTCTATTTTTTAAAAAATGTAAGTATAGCTACCACTACATTTTTTTAGTTTCCACTTGCATGGAGTATCTTTTCCATCCCTTCACTTTGAGCCTATGTGTGTCCTTAAAGCTAAAATGGGTCTCTTTTAGGCAGCATACAGTTGTGTCTTTTTTTAAAAATCCATTCAGCTACTCTATGTTTTTTAATTAATGAATTTAGTCCATTTACATTTAAACAAATTATTGATAGGTGTGGAAATACTATTGTTATCTTGTTAATTGCTTTCTGGCTCTTTTGTAGTTCCTTTCCTCCTCTCTTGCTCTCTTCCTTTGTGCTTTGATGATATTCTGCAGTGGTATGCTTTGATTCCTTTCTCTGTGCAGATATCCTCTGTGTACCTGCTGTAGGTTCTTGCTTTGTGGTTACCATGAGGCTTACATAATCTTATGGTTATAACAGTCAGTATGCTCAAAAGCATATAAAAGTTCTACATTTTTACACTCCTCTCCCATTTTTTATGATTTGATGTCACAATTTACATTTTTTTATTGTGTGTCTATTAAAGGATTATTGTAGTTATAGTTTTTTTAATACTTTGTCTTTCAATCTTTATATTAGATTATAAGTGACTTATCCACCACCATTATAATATTAGAGTATTCTGAATTTAACTATATATTAACCTTTACAAGAGAGTTTTATTTACTAAGTTTGAAAATACACATTCCTAGGTATATACCCTAGAGAAATGGTGCCCATGAACACAAAGAGATATGTAAAGAGTGATTATAACATCATTATCTAGAAATTACCAACCATCATCAGTAGAATGAATAAATGATGACACGTTCATACAGTAGAATCCTGAATGGCAGTTAAAATAAATCAATTACTGCTTTACCCCAAAAAGGTAAATAAATCTCACAAACATAATATGAAAAAGAAGTCAGAATCAAAGGAAATATGCCCAATTATTGTATATTGTATCCAGTTTGAAGACAGGTAAAACTAAACATTAGTGTTAGCATATATATGGAATTTAAAAAAAAATGTCATGAAGAACCTAGGGGTAAAACGGGAATAAAGACACAGACCTACTTGAGAATGGACTTGAGGATATGGGGAGGGGGAAGGGTAAGCTGTGACAAAGCGAAAGAGAGGCATGGACATATATACACTACCAAACGTAAGGTAGATAGATAGTGGGAAGCAGCCGCAGAGCACAGGGAGATCAGCTCGGTGCTTTGTGACCGCCTGGAGGGGTGGGATGGGGAGGGTGGGAGGGAGGGAGATGCATGAGGGAAGGGATGTGGGAACAGATGTATATGTATGACTGATTCACTTTGTTATAAAGCAGAAACTAATTTTAAAAATTAAAAAAAATAAAATAAAATCACACTGAATTATCACACACACACAAAAAAAACATTAGTGTTAGAAGTCAAGATGGTGGTTGCCTCAAGGAGTGGGGTGTAACAGGGTGATGACTGGGAGGTAGGGAGCTCGAGGGGATCTTCTGGACCATGGACAATTTTTTATGTACTCACCTGTGTGATGTTTCATGGGTGTTCACTTGGTACCTATAGGAAATTCCAGGGGAAGATCTACCAGCTGGCTGCTTTCTGAAATGATTGCTTTTACTTTTCAGGTTTTTATGACTTCACTGTTTCTCACCTTTCTCTTGGGCTCACACCTTGGTGTGAGGGCTGATCTGTTTATAGCTATCACTTTTGGGATCAAGTCTGGGGCTCTATGAAAAAATGTCTTGGCGGGGCTTCCCTGGTGGCGCAGCGGTTGAGAGTCTGCCTGCCGATGCAGGGGACACGGGTTCGTGCTCCGGTCTGGGAGGATCCCACATGCCGCGGAGCAACTGGGCCCGTGAGCCAAAATTACTGAGCCTGCGCGTCTGGAGCCTGTGCTCCACAACAAGAGAGGCCGCGATAGTGAGAGGCCCGCGCACTGCGATGAAGAGTGGCCCCCGCTCTCCACAACTGGAGAAAGCCCTCGCACAGAAACGAAGACCCAACACAGCCAAAAATAAATAAATAGATAAAGCAAACTGTCAACAAGTAAAAATAAACACTAAAAAAAAAAAAAAAAAAAAAATGTCTTGGGGTCCACAAGGACATGTGTGAATGATATAGACCATCCCAGACCGCTCCAGACCCCCCAGTTAGGTCATTTGTACTGGCAGCCCTCCACCCTCCACCCTCCTTGGGCCTGCAGGAGATCTAAAGTGATTTGGAATGAGAGCTAACTTGCTGTTGCCAGTTAGAAAGCTGTTCTCTTACTCTCCCTCCCCTGGCCCTTTCTCTCTGGGTTTTTGCAGTCCCTGAGAAGCACTGGGAGACACATTTTGCAGGAGAATGTCTTTCTAGTCTCTCTTGATGCCGTTGACAACAAAGAGGCCACACAGCCTGCTCTGTGTTGTCTTGGAACAGAGCCCTGGGCCCTGTGGCCGATAGGACAGGATAGCAGTGCTTCAGCTGTCACATCCAGAATGTCACCCACCACGCTGGGAAAAGAGTCTTCCCTCACGCTCAATGTTGCTTTTGCTGTCGTCTTTCTAGAACCCTTCTGTCATAATTCAACACAATGGTTTATGGTTGTGTGAGAGAAAAAGAAATTATTTCCTTTTTCTCATGGAGATCCTGAAGAGAGGAATTTCTGAGCGCCTGCCCGCTGACGTGTTGAGAGAAGGCCGGTTTGGACGTGTCTGTGCTTTTCTTCTCTCTGCTAAATGCACATTTTGATCTGCTTACTGGGCAGCAGACAGGGAGGCCAGGAAGGAATCGCTGTGATCCTTGGAGGGAAGGAGAAAGACTGGGACTGCTATCTTAGATCGTTTTCATATCAGTTGCTAATGCCAGAAATTTTCAAATAGATGCTAGAGATCCAACACCTCAAGAACAAGAATATATTTGTCAGGCGGCTCTGTGAGGTTCCCTGACAACTGCTATGGAATTTAGCCTTTTTAAAAAGAAAGTGAAAACTGGTGGACAGCACCAACTATGCTATTCCATCCCATACGCACATCTCCCCCCATGGCTGTCACTCTGAATATCTGGCCTTCTCCGTAATAGAAGTATTTCATACCCTGCTGCAGGGGTGGGTATTATCAGTAATATCCCTAGGCAACAGGCAAGAGCCAAGATCTAGGATTTGGACTCTAAGTCTCTTAAAAGTTTAGCTAGTGTATCTGTTATCTATGGCTACGTAACAAATGATCCCCAAACTAAGTGGTTTAGAGTGACAAATATTTCTTATCTCACAGTCTCTGTGGGTCAGGGATCCAAAGGTGCTTTCTCTGGGTGGTTCTGTCTCAGGGTCTGTTGGGAGGTTGCAGTCCAGATGTTGGCCTGGGCTTCCTTGGGGGCTGAGGATCTGATTGCAAGATGGCTCCCTGCAATGACTGTTGGCAAGAGGGGACAGCAATGGGGCTTTGATAGTGAAAGAAGGCCTTCTAAGCTCAGGTGACTCTCTGCAGATCTTGTCAAGGGCCAGTGCAGGGCTCAGCATGGTGAATCTAAACAAAGAAGAAAGTAGGCTGGTGAATTGGTCCAGGGGGTGAGCAGGGGAAATGCAGGCAGCTGTGAGAGGGAAGATGAGGTGAATTTAGGTTAGACCATCCCAAAGAGCATTGTTACTGAGTTGCTGTCTTCTTGAGCCCAAAGAGGTCTCATTTAGGAGACTGAGCACACACCTGGGCAAGAGGCTTGGCAATCTGATGGAGAGGATGTCGAGTGCGATGAAAGGGCCTCAGCACCAGTGATCAGAGCTTGAGACTGACCTGCTTCTCTACGATTCCCAGCTAATTACGGGACGAGTGAGGCTGAACCAGGTGGCAGTCACTGTCAGAAAGAGAGTTGAGTGAAAACTACTCATGAGAAAAGAGCTGGATTAAACAGTTCCTTTTTCTTTTCTACAAACTCCAGCACATTCCAGCTTTTATGCAGCAGACACATACCTGTGTGTTCCAGAGTAAAAATACCATGGAGGCACCGGTCATAAAATGTTAGCAGAGTCTTTCCTAGTATAGAATTTAGGATGATTCTCCTCCAACAATGCCATCTTAACAGAAACCAGGATTCTAGGAGGTTAGCTGATGACCTCAAGGCCACTGAGTTATGAGTGGCAAATCTGCTCCTGGACCCCTTTTTCTGACCCGCAGGCCAGTGCTCTATTACTTTACTGGAGAGATTCAATGTTTTACAAGACAATGAGCTGCCTCATCCCAATAGACCCAGTGGAAGTGCAGCACTCACCCACTCCCAGCTGCTACACAGCTAGAAGCATCCTTTTATCAGCAGACCCGAGGGCAAGGAGATGGAGAGGGATTGTTTCGGCGGCTAATGGATTTCCCTATGCGTGCCCGGTGACATCCCCAACCTTAGCCCGCGTTGGGCTACGGGACACAGTGGAAGCCTGCTAATACTGACAAACCCTTATGAAGGAAAAAATGATTTGTGCACAAAGCCTCTGCCTCAGGGCCTCTAGCAGCTTTGTGCAGCTGTCCTGGACTCCCAGAAACTAGCCTTTGTGTGACCTCCGGGGGGCAGACAGCCCATGTATGTTCTTCCATTCCCTGTGGGCAACCTCAGAGCACCCTGATGGACTCTGTCGTTCCTAGGATAATCCATATTTTTACCTCCCCAGGTCTTTTAAGCCTTCACACGGGTGAAGCAGAGACTCCGGGCTCTTCTCTGATGAGGCTGAGTTGATGGACATCACCAACACATTAGGGTAGGCTTTTCAGAATCACATTAAGATGTGTTCATGTCAAATCAGTCTGGATGGTGAATCATATGAATTAGCGACTTGCTTCTTGAGGGCTGAACCGGGAGAATAGAGGCTATACAGAGCCAAGCACTCACAATGAAGAGCTGCTCGCAAGCAGCACTTGCTTTTCTGTGCTGTTCACCTGTCAGGGCTCCGGGTAGTTGGACATGGAGGGAAAGAAGTCAGTATATGCGGCTCCAGCTGGCGGGCCCTGCAGTTGTACCTGCAGGGTGGTGATAGCTTTATTTTATTATTAATTTTTAAAAAACTTCTGACCACATTGTGCAGCATGTGGGATCTTAGTTCCCCAACCAGGGATCAAACCCACGCCCCTGCAGTGGAAGCGTGGCGTCTTAACCACTGGACTGCCAGGGAAGTCCCAGGGTGGTGATGGCTTTAGATGTTGGCATTTGTCCCTAGATCTTGGCCATGACTCACTTCTCACCCTCAAGCTGACATGCCTTAAAAAAATGCTTATTGAGATAATGTGTGGTCCTGGTTTAGTCTTCCACTCTGCTCTCTACAGGAAGATGGCTATGATCATTTATTGCCCCTTCAGCCCAGCAATTCATCACACTCTTCCCTGGCACAGCTGTGTCGGTCAGAGCATTGGGGTCTGCTCCTGGGCGGCGGGAGATCAGCAGAGCATAAACCAGTGGCTTGAGCCCCTCCAGGGACAAAGATCAAAGCCAGCCACACAGATTTACTGCAAGTGAGAGGTTGGGTTTCACTCTGACACAGGGAAAATCAGCAGGAATCAAGCAGTTAGGAAGTGATGCCGACTGCAATTACAGGCTGACAGTTCTGACTCATTCGACAGGCAGGGCTGTGCTAAATTTAGCCTGTGGCTTTACTGGTGTTGACTGGTAATATCCCAAGGATGCAAGGTGTTAAGCACAGTTTCCAGCAGCAGGACCTTGTGTCGAGGATGGGAAACAACAGGAAATGGGAAGCGCATTGGGCCCAGTGAACAAGCAGAGCTGGGGGCTGATCATAAGCTGGTCTCTGAGCTGGGATTGCCGGCGGCAGGCCAGCTGGAGCCTGTGGGGACCCACTTTCCCCTTCTCTGTGCCACCTGTGTGGTGTATGCGTACAACTTGGCACATAGGGAGCCAGGCTATTTCTGGAACATTCCTATCATAATAAATTTCAGCTTAAACAGTTAAAAATAGATTTCTCTTTTTAAAATTAGACAAACCAGACTGATAGAAAAAATGTCAAATGTTTCTAGAATAAGACACTCTACAGAAAGGGTCAGCAAACTGTGGTCCACAGGAGAGCAGCCCATTTTTGTAAATAGTTTTATTGAGACACGGCAGCAGCCACTAGTTTATGAATGATCCACAGCTGCTTTCAGGCCACCACGGAAGAGCTGGGCAGGTGCAACAGGAAACCCAGTGGCCCGCAAAGCCTGAAGCATTTGCTGTCTGGACTTTTAGGGAAGTTTTCTGACCCCTGCTCTGGAGCAATGGTCCCTGGGGACAGCTCTTTTCAATACGGTTGACCCTTGAAAAACACGACTTTGAACTATGTGAGTCCACTTATACACAGATTTTTTTCAATAAATACATTGGAAAATTTTTCAGAGACTTGCCACAATTTGAAAAAACTTGCAGACTAACTGTGTAGCCTAGAAGTATCAAAAAAATTAAGAAAAAGTTAGGTATGTCATGAATGGATAAAATATATGTAGATAATAGTCTATCCTTACATAGGCATAAAGTGAGTGATACTTAATAAATTAATAATGTGTCAGTTTTTGTACTGTTTTATTACTTTGCTTTCAAAGAATTATATTGCCGTACAGTATGCCTCTCTCTCTCTCATAATTGGAGAAACTGCAAATCAACCCATCATCACAGGTAAGTGGTTTTCAAAAAAGTGTAACAATGTTTCTAATACTATATTATAAACATGACTGTCATACTATATGGCATGAAAATTTTATGACAATTCATTCATTATAGTATAGGCCAGTCTATCATGAAGCAATTGTATGGATTTCGCTAGGCCACCATAAAGCAATCATATTGCTGCTTCTTCATTATCAATGCCTGAATTGTCATAACTGTAAACAAATATGAATTTCTTTTTCACATTATCTTTTCATTTTGATGTCTAGTGTTAGTAACACTTATAACATCTACAGTGTTTTGTATCATAAGACAATATAGATGTAGGTACTGATGGATGACTCAAACATGATATCAATTTATAGTATGGATAAATACAGTACAGTACTGTAAATGTATTTTTCTCTTCCTTATGATTTCCTTAATAACATTTTCTTTTCTCTAGTTTATTTTATTGTAAGAATGCAGTATATAATACATGTACAAAATATGTGTTCATTGGTAAGGTTTCCAGTCAATGGCAGTCAACGTTTACGTGTATGTTAAGCAGACCATTAGCGTCTTCTTTAAATGCAAAGTAACATGGAACACTGGAAAATATAACTCCTTCCAAGACTTGACTATTCCTGCACAGAATTTATGAGTAAAGCTATAGATTTGTTTCCTTCTAGGAAACTGTAGATTGCTGGGGACTTTCTTTGAAGATATCATCCAAGGTATCCAGTTCAGAATCTACCACCAGCTCAGAGACTAGCCTCTGAGTGGATCTCAGATTCTCTGTGGCATGCACTTTTAATTCCAAACTCACGGGGGGTTTGGACACTCCCCCTTCCAGACATTCACTCAGGGGAGTTACAGGCAGGGTTGGGCCACTGGGCCTTTGTGAGCACTCTGATGTTATTACCCACATTGATGCCAAAATCTTGGCTCTGTGAACACCGATGCCGAACAGAAATACGGAAACAGAGTTACGGAGGAGAAAGAAAGAGTGGCTTTATTCCTTTGCCAGGCAAAGAGCGAACGCAGTAGGCTAGCGCCTCAAGAACTGTGCCCCACTCCGTGGGGAGTAGGGAAAGGTCTTATAGTTGGGGCTTGTGGTCAGGGGTATGCGATAAGGATCAAGGCAGTAACAGTCTTGGATTCTTCTGATGGGTTGGTGGTGAGGTAAGTAGGAGTCAGCATCATCAACCTTCAGGTCCAACTGGTCTGGGGTCTACATGTCTGTGGGCAGCGTACCATCATTAATCGTTAACTTCTCCCACCTGAAGAGGGTTTCAGCATCTGCAAAATAGCTCAGATATATTGTTGTGTGTATCCGTTGATGGGGAAACAGGACTTTACCCCAAGGCGACTCTTGACTGTTTCTCCCTGGTCTCACATCCCCTCCCTTCCCTAAATAACAACTGCTTGAATCTGCCCATTGGAACTCAGGGAAGGCCATGGAGGCTGAATGAAGGCTGTTTCCTGTAATCAAAGAAAGGGGGGACACAGAAAGATTTTGTGCCCAGGAGCCCCACAGGGCTCTGCTTGGTATCAACATGAGTCCCTTAGACCATCAGTTTTCTTTAAAATCTCTACTCTTCATGTGTTGAGTAAAGAGCTTTCTTGGTTAAAGAAAACATTGAAGCCAGCAAGTGTGAACTGTTTATTAGGGAAAGAGATGTATGAGTTTCTCTCAGCCTAGATCTACTTCCTCAAGGCTGTCTGTGATGGTTAATTTTATGTGTCAACTTGACTAGGCTACGATGCTCAGAGAGCTGGTAAAACATTATTTCTGGATGTGTCTGTGAGGGCGTTTCTAGAAGAAATGAACGTTTGATTCAGCAGATAGAGTAAAGAGATCCACCCTCACCAATGTGGGTGGGCATCTTGCAATACGTCAGACCTGAATGGAACAAAAAAGTGGAGGAAGGGCAAATGCTCTCTTTCTTCCTGGACTGGGATGACCACCGTCTGCCCTTGGACATCAGAGCTCCCAATTCTTGGGCCTTCAGACTCAGACTGAATGACACACCAGCTTTCCCGCGTCTCCAGCCTGCAGACAACAGATCTTGGGACTTGTCGGCCTCCATATCTGTGTGAGCCAATGTCTACACTGAATGAACACACACACACACACACACACACACACACACACACACATCCTATAGGTTCTGTTTCTCTGGAGAACTCTGACTAATACACTGTCCACACTCATTCTTATATAAGGGAGGAAAAGGAATTTTCCCTCAACCCTTCTGAGTTCTTGGTTGAAACTCCTGTGATAAAAGACAGAATAACAGGAGAAAAACAAATAGAAGTTTATTAACATGTATACCACCTATACACGGGAAGTACCTAGGGAGTAACTCCCCACGGTGGCTTAGCACTTAAATATGATCTTAATAGGGAAAGGCACGGGGGATATAGGTTTCTTAGGGGGGAGTGATTTTTAGGAAAGATGAATGGGTCCTTAGAAGACTTGATGGGAGGTGTGGTAGTTTGGGACAAAGTCCGGCTGTGGTGCTGCCTTCTAGCCTCCTCTCCTGTGATGTGTCAGTCTTCGTGGCTGATAAGACTCCCTGAGAGGAGAGTGTTTTCAACTGAGTATCTTTGGGTGGAGAAGGGGATTTCAGAGAAAGCCTCTCCCTGCATTTGCTGTTTTTCAAGCACCCACAGCTCCAAATAATCAATATGCCAAAGTGGTGTGTTTGGGAGGGGCATGTCCTGAACCCCTACAGTCATATTTTGCGGTGGCGTATTCTACTAGCCTGAACTTATTTCCCTTAATCCCAATTTGGCCTCTTCTTTCGGTCTTTTTAAAAACCTGGGTCCCTCCATGGTTCCTTCTCACCGTCTTCATCTGGCCCCCGTGATGTGGAAAATGCTTTTCCTAGGATTTGTTTCCTCCTCTTTCTACTCTTGCTCCTTCTCTTTGTAAAATTATATTCAAAGGGAACATAATGAATGCTACTGATTATTTCTTCTGGTAACCCTACTCTCCTCTGCCTCTCCCCCTAAAAGAATATGGGAGAATGTTCCACCGCCTCAGGTTCACTCCTCTCTTCTCTATTATGTGCTGCCTCTTCCACACTGAATTCCAGGACTGAGACCATTTTTCTATTTATGGCCTCGTGACTCTGCAGAGACTCCATCCTCATCAGACTCCTAGGATATGGAGCCTTGAAATCCCCAGAGACTCCCTGCCCTGCTTTGTCAAATGCGAAGGAGTCTAATAGCAGCACAGCCTGCCTTGTGATGGGATCCTTGCACTTTTACACTCTGCAAAATGTCTACAGCCCCCAAGCCCTCCATCTGTGGATTAACAAAAAGGGCAATTAGAACGTTGGCCTTAGCTGCCATTTCACACTCAGATAAGAAAGCTCCACGTTGGAGAGGGAGCACCTTGCCTGAGGTCTCAGAGTTACATGTCACAGTTGGAACCAAAATAGAGACCTATATACTTGTAATGATTAATTTTAATCATTAAATTTAAATTTTTTGTTTGTAAATTCAAAAAGTGCAAGATGGGAAAGTAGAGAGGGAAGAAAAATACTATAAATGAAAAGAGAGAGAAATTAATGAATGCTAGAGCAATCAAGGAAGGCTCCTGGGAAGAGGTGGCAATTACATGGGGTCTTAAAATGTGGCTACGATTTGGATTAATACATTAAAAAAAAAAAAAAGCATGGAGAGATTATGAGCAAAGGGATCCCGGGGCAGTGAGTTCCTCCCACCTGGGGTGGGGTGTGGGTAGGACAGAGGGGACGTAAAGCTGGCCCAGTGGAGGGGAGGTAGATCCCAGAGGGCCACGGGAGCCAGGGGTTCAGGAACTCACGTGTGATTCAGTAGAGGAGGGTCATCCAGGGGAGGCTTCTGAGGAGTCGATAGGTAGAGAAAAGGTGTTTTTGGTAGATTGATTTGGTGGTCCTGAGTTTGGGGAATAAGGGTACTGACTGGTACAGGAAGCAGCCAGGAGAAATTCCCATAACTTTAAGTATGGGGGGTAGTCAGATGGGGAAAGCAAGGCCCCCAGAGCTGTCGTGAGAAAGGAGAAGACGGAGGCGGGAAAACTGGGAAGAAAAATTTAACCAACCTCTTCCCACTGTACTTGACCCCAAGAAGATGCTGAGAGTGTGAGAGGGCACAAGTGAGTCTCCTGGCTCTGCTGTTTCCTCCCTCTGTGGTCTTGGATAAGCCACGCCATCTCTCTGTCTCTGTCTCCTTAAATACAAAAGCAGAATAATACTTGACTTGTTTCCTTCAAAAGATGGCTGAGGAAGCAGATGAAATTTGCAAAATGTAAAATATTAGACAAATGTTTGCTGTCTTTCCATATAATAACGTTCTCTACTATAAAGTAGAGTTGCTCTCAGAATGCGGCAGAGTTTTCTGCCTTTTTCTAAAATTGTTTAGACTGCCGCTCTTTGGAGCCTCTCTCATGGCTTTAAAATCTTCTCGTCACATGGAGAGCCTGCCTTCTGTTCCTCAACTTGGTGGGGACTCTTCTGCCTTGTATTTTTATCCCTCTACCACGGAGCTATAAACCAGATAATCATGTTCGTTAGGACTGAATGTAAAGTAAGAATAAGCTCTGAGTGAAACCTTGAGAAGGCTCTCCTTTGGGCAAAGTCATAAACTTTGGATCTTAATTCTTTTTGTGGCATCATTTTGGCTGCTAATGTTACTTAATAATGGTAAAAATGTATTGAACATTTGGGCTCACTTCTGGCCTCTCAGACCTGTGGGCAGTAGCGGAGGCTGTTGGATATGACAGCTACACAAGAGAGATGCTCTAGGCATTTGCGCTGTTGCAACTGCTGTCACAAGTGGATTGAGATTGACCACATAGACCTGGACTCAGAGTCCTGGAATTCAATTAAAGGAACATTACATCTATCGTTTGAATTTTTGTAGAAGGATTGTATGTTTCATTGAATTGTGATATATTTGAGAAAGGTGAGGAAGTTGTAGGAGCTGGTCTGCCGTGAATATAGATTATTCTATTTTGGATATATCCTATTTGAAATGACGACAAGACACAGCCATGGAAGTATCCTGTGGACAATTGGAGATTCAGGAGTAGAACTTGGGTGAGAGGGAAGGAATGGAGATAAAAGCTTATGAGTCATCTGCAAATAAACGGTAGATTAAAATGAGACTGGAAGACATGTTGAAGGAATACTATCGATGGACAAGATCAGAAGACCAAGGGTTGAATCCTGGGCAAATGCAGAGTCAGGGAGCAGAGGTGGCAAGTGTAAAATGTGGCTCTGACCTCCAAGAGTTTGTCGTCTTGTCAGAGCCACTAAAAATGTACGTGATGAAGAACTGGAGAGTGACACGTGACTGTAAAAACCATCACATGATAATTTGGGCTCTACAACCGTAAATGCTGTAGGCGGTGAGGAAGGGAGTGATGTCATGACCCAAGGCTGCTGCAGAAGGCTTCCTGGGAAGGAAGGCAAGCTCAGCCTGGGAAAGGTGGCTCTGCAGGCTCGGAGCCAACTGCAATGTATTTGGGAAGTCCCTTTAGCCCAGAGATATGCACAAAGAAATGCGGGAGGTCTAGTCAACCCAGTGGAAAAACTCCCTCCCCGCCCGCTGCCCCCAAGCTAGCCTGTGCCGTCTCAACGTTGCCTCCCTCTCTCCTTCCCACAGATCCGTCTTCCTCTCTCTCTCCTGCTGCTGTACTTTCTGGAAGCCTCACAAGACAGCCCTAGTTGACTTCCTCTCTCAAAACTTTAGTAACTTGGCTTCCTTTACCATGTATTTGAAACTTTTCTATATATTTTTAGTCATCATTTATATGATTGGCCTGTTCCCCAAGTCGGTCACCTGCCTTAGAAGATGGTTATAAGATCAGGGGCAATGTATGTAAAGCACTAGCACAGAGTAGGTGCCTCGTAAGAGCTGGCCATCATTAGCGGTGGCATTACAAGGCCCCTTGAGATCAGTGGCCGTGTCTGATGCCCTCTCCACCCTAGCTAAGGGCAGGCCCACGGTGAACGAATGCGTGTGGATAGGACAGTAGATTCTTCCCACATTCCATAGGCTTCTTCTGCATCTTTAGCACTTGTGTTTAACAGCATGGACTGTAAAAGTTCATTTCTGGGAGGTCTTAATAGATATTTGCCTGGTGGTAATCATTTTGTAGTGTATAAAAATAGCAAATCAGGGCTTCCCTGGTGGCGCAGTGGTTGAGAGTCCGCCTGCCGATGCAGGGAACACGGGTTCGTGCCCCGGTCCGGGAGGATCCCACATGCTGCGGAGCGGCTGGGCCCGTGAGCCATGGCCACTGAGTCTGCGCATCCGGAGCCTGTGCTCCGCAATGGGAGAGGCCACAACAGTGAGAGGCCCGCGTACTGCAAAAAAAAAAAAAAAAAAAAAAATAGTGAATCACTGTGTTGTATACCTGAAACTAATATAATATTGTAAGTCAATTATACTTTAATTAAAAAAATTTTTACAGAAATTTGCCTGATTCATTTTTTTAAGAGATGGAGAAAAGCCAACTCTTTTTCCTTTACTGATGAAGGACAAGTTGCTTTTGTTAAATATAACATCTCAAAATCTTTCAAATGGACATTAATGCTGATGACAGACTTGACCTCAGCAAACTGCAGATAAATGGGAAGTTACTAGCTCAGGAAGAAAACACTCATGGGAGTTTTAAATCCCTGGCTGTCTCTGGCTTGATTCATTAATGTAGTGAGTAATGCTGTTAGTCCCCTCTGTTCTCATCAGGGACTTTGCTTCACATTTAAGAGCACCTGCAGAAGGAGGGTGAGGAGGAAAGGAAGAGAGTGACGTGGTTTTCTTTTTTTGGAGTGACATGTATGAGGCCCAGCCTAGATGATTTCCATGATATATATTTTTAAATTTATTTTTATTTTTGGCTGCGTTGGGTCTTCGTTGCTGTGCGCGGGCTTTCTCTAGTTGTGGCAAGCGGGGGCTACTGTTCATTGCGGTGCGTGGGCTTCTCGTTGCAGTGGTTTCTCTTGTTGTGGAGCACGGGGTCTAGTTGTGCGAGGTTCAGTAGTTGTGGCACGCGGGCTCAGTAGCTGTGGCTCGCAGGCTCTAGAGTGCAGGCTCAGTAGTTGTGGTGCACGGGCTTAGTTGTTTTGTGGCCTGTGGGGTCTTCCAGACCAGAGCTCAAACCTGTGTCCCCTGCATTGGCAGGCGGATTCTTAACCACTGCGCCACCAGGGAAGCCCCATGATACTATTTTTCGAGACAGCCTTTTAAAAAAAACTTTTTATTTTATATTGGAGTACAGCCGCTTAACAATGTTGTGACAGTTTCATGTGCACAGCAAAGCGACTCAGCCATACAAATACATGTATCCGTTCTCCCCCAAGAAACAGCCATTTTCAGAGCTTGAAGTAGTTGCAAGTCAGATTAGCCCCATTGTCTCTGATGTTGGCAGAGTGATAGGACCTGTAAAGTGTTTGTGTCCCCAGAGAGAGCTTAGGTGTCCCCTTAATGGCACTTGTGGTTTGGCCTGTTGTCACGTTTGCTGGGAGAGGGATGGAGACGTGGCTGTTAGAATCTCTGGGCCACATTTCTTTCACACATGGACCTTCAAACTTTGGCTATTCAAAAAAATAGGTATCTCCAGAATTGGAACAAAAACATTCTGTTTATTTAATACTTTTGAATATTTCACCTCCATAGCCAGAATATATAAATAGTGGTAAAGGAAATATGGAGCAGTTTGGGTAAATTTCAATGCCCAGAGTGAAGCTATAAAGAGATGGTTTGTCTTCAGCCCCTGCAACTCCTCTGTCAGCAGTGTCTTCCCAAGTGACCCACCAGACACATCCTCGGCACCGGAGTGTCCTGGGCTTGGCGTGCTGGCAGTACTCAGCCTCCGTCTTGGCAATCAGCTCACTCACCACGAGCTCCTTCACTGTGTGCCTGGACACCACAGGAACCCACGCCTCCCCCACTGCCCCCCTGCCCATCCCACCCCTCAGGGACAACCGGCTTCAGGGAAGATGCCTGCCTCAAGGGCATACAGTCTGTTCTGTCAACTTGTGAGGGGGCTTGGAATTAAACCATTACCCGAGAGGGACACAATGATTCATCAGAGCCTCTCTGTCTGGAATTTGCATTGGAGAAATGGTAGAAGTCATATAGTTAGCAGTGGATTTGCCTGAAAAGACTTGCAGACAAACACCAGGAAGGGCCGTGAGCGAGCTGCAGTGATGAGAGAGCGGAGGGCAGTAAGGCCGGAGAAGACACAGGGCGACACGTTGGCTGTTTGAACTATGATGATGCTGGGTTAGTTCTTTCAAACTTTGATTTTCTATCCACTAGACGTGAGGATGATGCCTCTTACATTGTTAATATCATTCAAAGACTTCCATCTGGAAAACTGAATTTCGTGTAATCTGAAAAGTGATGTGGCTCACTGGGGACGGGGCTCCCGGGCCCGAGTTTTGGAGTGTCTCTCTCTGTCTAGGACAAGTGGCTTCCTCAAGACCCCTAAGTCTGCAGCTGTTCCTTGGTCCCCTCACTCTCAGTGCATGTCACATAGTAGGCCCTCAGTAAGTGTCCATTGAAGGGAGAGATGAAGAGCATCTATTTCCTACTTGGGCAGAGTTTTGATTTCTCTAAGGCTTTTGTAGGGACTTGGTGCTCATGCTAGTGTCCTTCTGGAGGCCACACCTTCGCAAAGATCGCTTTCCCTGTGCTTCCTAAGAGATATTTACGTGGTTAGGCGACGCCTACAGTTTAATAAGTGCAGTGTGTCAGTCAAATCGGACTCAAAATAGAGCCTCCAGGGAAATGACCCTGCTGATAGTTGAGGACAAGAGGGAAGGACATGGTCTAACACAGCAGCCAAGGAGGCCGAATGCAGCGGAGTGTCCGGGCGGTGAGCCAGGCCATTCACCTACCACATTCCTCAGGCCCAGATACGGTTTCAGCCCAGTCAGCAGTGGCTTCTCTGTGTTTCTCAGCTAATCCTGCTGCAGACCAGGTAGAGCTTGGACGGTTTATGAGAGATAGAGGAGCATTCCCATGTATTTTATTACCACCCATGTGTTGGTTGCAATATCTTGCAAAGATGCTGATTTTCTAGGGCTAGGAGCCCTATGGGGGCTCTTCCTGGAATGCAAAGTTGGCACAGGTACAGAATTAACAGCAACTGATGTTCTGAGAATTGGTGTCCAGAGAAAACTCACACTCCTGTGTTACTCACCTGCCTGAGGTCAGTAAAAACAGAGTTACCGGGCTTCCCTGGTGGCGCAGTGGTTGAGAATCTGCCTGCTGATGCAGGGGACGCGGGTTCGAGCCCTGGTCTGGGAGGGTCCCGCGTGCCGCGGAGCAGCTAGGCCCGTGAGCCACAACTACTGAGCCTGCGCGTCTGGAGCCTGTGCTCCGCAACAAGAGAGGTCGTGACAGTGAGAGGCCCGCGCACCGCGATGAAGAGTGGTCCCTGCTTGCCACAACTAGAGAAAGCCCTAAAAAAAAAAAAAAACAAAAAAAAAACAGAGTTACCTAGCTTCAATATTAATAGCTCATGTTTTACAGAATTTTAAAGCCAGAATTTCAGAGAGCTTCTGTTTATCCTTTTTTGTTGTTGTTTTTTTTTAAACAGGTAAGGAAACTGAGACTCTGAGGGAATGAAATGACTTGTCTAGGGTCACACATTTCATAGCAAAACCTTGATTTAAAGCCCAAAGTTTCTAACTTCAGTTCAACTCTTGGACTGTCTAAAATCTACTCCTTCTAAAAAATTTTCTCCCCGGTATTACTAATGACACATTTTTTTCCAAGATGTTTATTTAGATTTGTTATTTTGAAGTGATAGCTGGTTGGGATTTTTTTTTTCCCAAAAATAAATATATAGAATATCACCACCATCCACCTAGTTGTTGAAGCCAATAACTGAGTTATTCTCAGTCCAACCCCTGGCCCCCATCCCTGGCTTGGGTAACATCTAATCTGTTGAGAGCTACTGTTTTTTCTACTTTTAAAATACATTTCAAATCCTTCTATTTCTTTCAACCTCCATCTCTGTTCCAAGCCCCAAAATGTCTTTCTGCATCTGCTGCAAATCCTCCCATCCCTTCTCTACGCTGGAGACAGAATAATCTTTTTAAATTTTTATTTTGAAATAACTATAGATTCACAGGAAATTACAAAAAAAAGAATGTACAGGGACAGCCCATGTACCCATCACCCAGTTTCCCCCAATGGTAACATCTTACCATCTTATACAACTATTGAACACACTATCAAAATCAGAAAATTGACATTGGTGCAATCCACAGTTGATTTCACCCATTTTACTTGCACGTGTGTGTGTGTGTGTGTGTGTAGATTCATGCAACCACCACCACAATCTAGAGAATAATCTTCAAAACTGTAAATCAGTCATGCTATCTCCTTGCAGAAATCTTCCCAGTGGCTTCCCATCCTTCTAGAATGCACTCAAGCTCACGCCTGAGCAACTTCTCAGCTTCCTTGCAGACCCGAGCACTCTCGCCCTGCTGCCTGGCTGGGCCCCGCTGGCCCTGGGAGCTTTGGCACCTGCTGCTGCTTCCATCTGGTTTGCTTGTTCTTGGCTCTTCCTGCCACTGCCTGTTCTCCTCCTTCAGGTCTCGGGTCCCAGGCCATCCTCTCTGACCATCCTCTCTGTCACAGCACCCTGCTCTTTGCCTTGCGGCGCCTGTCACCATCGGCACAGGTCCATATGCTGGCTCACTTGTTTCTTTTTTCCTTGGGGACATAAATGCCAGGAAGGCAGATACTTTGTCAACAGTTGTCCCCTGCCTGGCCTGGTGCCCAGTAAACATATCAAAGATGAAGGTCAATGGCAGGTCTGCGTCCTAATGCCCAGAATGAGCCAGGGCAACTCAGGGGCTGAATTTATTTGACAGGAAAGGAAAGCATAGTTATATATGTAGGGAAAAAAATCTCATATTTTAAAAAGAATAGTTGCTTATACTGAATACAAATACTACTTTAAGAATACAAAGGTATAAACTTCTGTAATTTAAAAAAGAAAGTCTGTATCCAATCCTTTTTGAGGTATAGAAAGTTGTATTTTCTCTTATTTATCAAGTCACTTTTTTGGTAAATGTTTAAGATACTGTTTCTTTTTATGTGTTATATTTTGTATCCTTAAGAGTATCAAGTCCATCTCTGTATATATACTGAGAGTAAATAATTCAAATAGTAAGAGAAGATGTTGCACTGAATACAAAGTGTGTGCTTGTGTTAGAGCTCACGCATCTGAGAGTTTTCGCCTCAGTGTCCTCAGCCACTTGCACACACAGCACAGGGCTTCCTGACTGGTGACAAGGTTTGGGTTCAGTCCTGAACCTATGGCTGCAGAGGGCTCCTGGGTTAAGCCAACACCCTGAAGACTTCAAGTCCCCGGGCCAGCAACGTGACATTCAGTGCTTCCTATTTACAGGTCCCTTTCAAAAACTCCTTTTCAACACAAGCCCTTGGGGTACATTCATATCATTTAAAATATAAATGTAAATTTTTTTTAAAAAGTAGCCAACACAGAAGGCAATGGAACTTTCATTGCTCTTCTTTCACTTTGAACTGAGGGAATCAGCCAAAGTGACACAGGCCATTGACACACAGGCCCTTCTGCCAGGCTTACTGCTCATGTCTGCCATGGGGACACCCTCCCGTGTGGACAGGACTGAGAAGTGGAAGAAATTTGCCTTTCCATTTCTCCACAGGTTTCCCGCCTTCTGTCTCTTGAGGATGTTCGCTCTGCTTCCTCCAGCCTCCGCTCCATCAGAAGCGGGCGGGCAGGCAGGGACCTGTTAACTTGCTCCTGTTTCTCAGGCAATCTAGACTGTAGCGCTAATCCCTTACTTCATTAAACACCCATTAATTGGTACAGCTGTGGGTCAGGCATCATGTCAGAGACACACAGACAAAAGACACACAGGTCTGGCCAGCTGGAAACTTCCAAGACCCCCAGGGAGGGTGGATAAATGGACAGGCAATCTAATCACAGTAAGACATGAAGGTTGGGGCTGGTTAAGTGTGTTATAGGACAAGCCTTGTAGATTTCGGTTCCCGTCAAGCCAGCTGAGAAAGAAAAAGGGTGAGAGCTGTCAGCTCTGAGGGAGCAGCTTCCTCCAAGCTGTCCTTTGAACAAGAATCAAAGCTGGCAAATGAGACCTCCTGCTGAGGAGCTCTGGGACAAGTGGCAGCTCCTTAACTTGTCCCCCGTTTCCTGACCCTTCAGCAGCTGGGGGGACCAGCGAGGATGGGAGATTCCTCTACCAAACCTCCTGGGCTTCTTCTTAACTTCCTTCCTTCCTTTTTTTCTTTTTCCTTCCTTCCTTCTTTCTTTCTTTCTTTCTTTCTTTCTTTCTTTCTTTCTTTCTTTCTTTCTTTCTTTCTTTCTTTCCTGTATTTTTATTTACTAAATCTGGCAATACTATTTACAAACTATTTTATTTATTTATTTTTAATGTTTATATTGAAGTATAATTGGTTTAGAATGCTGTGTTAGTTTCTGCTGTACAGAAAAGTGATTCACTTATACATATACATATATTCTTTTTCATGTTCTTTTCCATTATGTTTTATTCCAGGATATTGAATATAGTTCCCTGTGCTATACAGTAGGACCTTGTTTTTTATCCATTCTGTATATAATAGTTCACATCTGCTAATCCCAGACTCCCAACCCAACCCTCCCCCCTGTCCTTGGCAACTGTAAGTCTGTTCTCTATGTCTGTGAGTCTGTTTCTGTTTCATAGAACCGTTCATTTGTGTCATATTTTAGATTCCACATATAAATGATATTGTGTGCTATTTGTCTTTCTCTTTCTGACTTACTTCGCTTAGTATGGTCATCTCTAGGTCCATCCCTGCTGCTGCAAATGGCATTATTTCATTCTCTTTCTATGGCTTAGTAATATTTTATCCATTCATCTGTCAATGGGCATTTATGTTGTTTCCATGTCTTGGCGATTGTAAATAATGCTGCTATGAACATAGGGGTGCATGTATCTTTTCAAATTATAGTTTTGTCTGGATATATGCCCAGGAGTGGGATTGCTGGGTCATATGGTAGTTCTATTTTTAGTTTTTTGAGGAACTTCCATATTGTTCTCCATAGTGACTACACCAATTTACATTCCCACCATCAGTGGGAATGTTTTTCTATTGCATTTGCCATCTCCTTGATCAAAGACCAGGAGACGTGGCAGCGGAGGCGGAATCCCAGCGCAGCCCCAGCACTGCTGCTGCGTCGAGGAGGAGGCCTGGCAGAGGTCCCACGCTGAGGCCTCAGAGGTTACCGTCCTCTTCGTGTGACTGAATGAGGGGGCTTCTTTCTGTACTGTCTGGGTCATCCCCAGGTTTATCAGGATGCATTTCACACTGCAGATTTGACTCTGTTCTTAAAAATATTTTCTTAATTGCATTTTTTAAATATATATTTTTAAATTTATTTGTTTATTTTTGGCTGCATTGGGTCTTTGTTGCTGTGCACGGGCTTCCTCTAGTTGCGGCCAGCAGGGGCTACTCTTGGCTGCAGTGCAAGGGCTTCTCATTGCAGTGGCTTCTCTTGTTGCAGAGCATGGGCTCTAGGAGTGTGGGTTCCAGTAGTTGTGGCTCGCGGGCTCTAGAGCACAGACTCAGCCGTTGTGGTGCATGGGCTTAGTCACTCCACGGCATCTTCCTGGACCAGGGCTCGAACCCGTGTTCCCTGC
Organism: Hyperoodon ampullatus; assembly: GCF_949752795.1. Classification (NCBI taxonomy): domain Eukaryota; kingdom Metazoa; phylum Chordata; class Mammalia; order Artiodactyla; family Ziphiidae; genus Hyperoodon; species Hyperoodon ampullatus. The sequence goes on from NC_136925.1 coordinate 74,054,848, forward strand.
ATTGGCAGGCGGATTCCTAACCACTGCGCCACCAGGGAAGCCCCCTCTTAATTTCATTTTAAGAATTAGTAAAATAGTATCTATTTGTATTCCTCCCTCTCCCTGAGAGGAAACTATTGGTAAAAGAGTATAAGTTCCTTCCCATCATCACTCCTGCTCTGTCTTCATCCTGTCTGTGATTCTGTTGAAGATGAAAATATCATTATTTGAAACAAATCCATTCCGCGTCTGGAGCTGCCTCTTCTCCATTTCAGGTCACTGACATTGCAGATCTCCCCAGGAGCTGCTCAGGACCTGCTGTATGTTTATTTTCCTTCAAGCCTTTCAGAAGGACCAGAAGATGCCTGGCTCTGAGGAAGAACCGAGAACGTGGAGGTGACTGACCCAGGGATCCAGGTGACCCGTGGATCTGCCCCAGGGCCTGGCACTGCTTCTCGACTTCTCTAAGCTTCAGTTTCCTCATCTGTGAAATGGGGGTGATGAAAGTGCCCACCTCACGGGGTTATTGACCTCACACACACAGCACTGAGCCCAGCGTCTGGCGTGTGAAATCTCCTTAAAAATAATGGTACAAAGATAATGATTAATCAACTCATTGATCTCAAACACGGACAAAGCAGAAAGCAGAGACTAAGAAACGCTAGTATTGGGCTTCCCAGGTGGCGCAGTGGTTGGGAGTCCGCCTGCCGATGCAGGGGACGTGGGTTCGTGCTGCGGTCTGGGAAGATCCCACATGCCACGGAGCGGCTGGGCCCGTGAGCCACGGCTGCTGAGCCTGTGCGTCCGGAGCCTGTGCTCCGCAACGGGAGCGGCCACAACAGTGAGAGGCTCGCGTACCGTTAAAAAAAAAAAAGGAAAAAAGAAAAAAGAAACGCTAGTATATTAGCCGATGTAATGCTTTCTATGATTGCCTCTAAGCCTAAACCCAGCCACCATTACAACAGAACAGGTAGCCTCCCCAGGCTGCCGTCAGCCAGGTTCCCTCTCACAGTGGACCTGAGCTTTCGTAGGCTCTAGGGTTCTGCTGATGCTTTGTTATGTGCTGTCCTGAGGTCTTGGGTATAATCGTCCCTTTGCATCATCTCCAGACCTCGGCTGTCTCTGGCCAGGGCTGCGTGGCGGGGAACCAGGCTGAATACAGTCAGCGCCACAGTAAATCTCAAGCCAATGAATGACTAACAGTGAGAGTGGACCAGTCTCTTCCATATCTTGGGTTCCTTCAAATGGATCTCCTTTTACCCAGCCATGGGGACCCTCTGAATGTAAATGGGGAACGAGGCTTCTCGGTGAAGTCCCTAACAGTGTGTAAGCTGTGTTCCCATGGGGAGCCATCTATATGGTACAATCAAGACACTCAAAACAAAAGGATCAGAGACAGACGGGAGGGAAGCATGCTGGCTGGTGAAAGGAGCGGGACAAAAGGAGGAAGAGAGGAGCAGACAGGCCGGGAGCCCCTCAGAGCCACACCGAGCCCACCAGTCCGCCTGCTTCAGCTGCGGGCACAGCCTCTGCCCAGGTCCCATGGCCTCACGATGGCGGATCCGCTGAGAGCACAAGCCAATGATGAGATGAAGGCCACACTCAGACTTTCCCACTAGCACCTGCATGATGCTTTGTTTGTGGGCTTTTCTCTGAGATTGCAGAGACTGGAAACCCCCTGCCTTGCCCAGCCTTTGTTTTAAGGACACCCTCACTGCTAGATTATTTCTTTTCACATTTTAAGTGTCCAGAGGATCAGAGAGCTGCAGCCCCCTTTAACACATCTAACTTATGGCACATCATAGCTTAACTGCGCCCACCTTAAATGTGCTCAGAACACATACATTAGCCTACAGTCGGGCAAAACTATCTAACGCAGAGCCTACTCATAGTAAAGTGTTGAGTATCTCATGTAATTTACTAAACACTCTATCAAAAGTGAAAAACAAAATGGTTGTGTGGGTACAGAATGGATCTAAGTGTATTGGTTGTTGACCCTCGTGATGGCCTGGCTGACAGCTGTGGCTTCCACTGCCCAGAATGACGAGAGAGGATCGCTAGCCCGGGAAGAGACCCAAATTCAAAATGCAAAGTACGGTTTTTACTGAACGCGTATCACTTTTTCACTGTCATAAATTTGAAAAATCCTAAGTGAAAACATCACAAGTCAGGGACCGTCTATATAATAACTTCAGCCTGTATTCTTGTGTGGTGTCCAAGAGGAAAATAAAAAAACCTCTGTGGCTTCCTCTGGTTTGTCTCCACCTGCCATATATGGAATTCAGATATTCAGATGACCCTGGAAGTTATTTTCTTGGAAGCTTGGATCAGGAGTTTGAACTGATGGTAACTCAGGCATCCTGACCTGGTGAGCAGCCACTGGCAGCTGATGGGAAGTAGTTACTAAGTAGTTACTGGAGAAAAGCTGCAGTTGAACCAAAAGGCTTAGTTCAGCCCTGGTCTCGCCACTCATTGATGCCATGACCTCAGACAAGTCACTTCACATTTTAGTTTTTGTAGCTGTGAAATGAGGCTAAGAGTGCAGTCGACCCTCATTACTCACAGACTCCATATTTATGAGTTTGCCTACTTGCTAAAATTTATTTTTGTCCCCCAAATCATTACTAGTGGTGCTTTTGCAGTCACATAATGGCAGTGAAAATCTTGAGCCCCTTGATGCACACATTCCTGAATGTTGTCAGGCAAGACACTCTCCGCCTTCCTGTTCCTGCTCTCATGCTATGAAATATTTTCACAACATCTACTTAGTGCTAATTTTTTTGAATTTTGGGAGTTTTTTGGTGATTTTGCTGTTTAAGATGGCCCCGAGCCTGGTGCTGAGTGCTGTCTGGTGTTTCTGAGTGCAAGAAGGCTGCAATGTGCATGATGGTGAAAATACGTATCTTAGATCAGCTTCATCTGGTCATAAGTTACGGTGATGATGGACATGAGTTCAATGTTAACAAATCAACAACATACATTAAATAAGATGTCTTTAAGCAAAAGCAAACTTAAAACACGTTTATATAATGATTGGTAGATGAAAATGATGTGACCAGAGGTTCACGGGGATCTGAGCCAGTATTTCCTTTAAGAACAATGGTTCAGTATCTGCTAATTTGGTGTCTGTGGCGACTTGATAGAACACAGTTCCCACAAATGACAAGAATCGGCTACAGCTTGTCCTGCCCAACTCAGAAGATTGGTGTAAAGATCAAGTGAGACGTTAAAAGCAAAACTGGGGCTTCTCTGGTGGCGCAGTGGTTGAGAGTCCGCCTGCCGATGCAGGGGACGCGGGTTCGTGCCCCAGTCCGGGAAGATCCCACGTGCCGCGGAGCGGCTGGGCCCGTGAGCCATGGCCGCTGAGCCTGCGCGTCTGGAGCCTGTGCTCCGCAGCGGGAGAGGCCACAGCAGTGAGAGGCCCACGTACCGCAAAAAAAAAAAAAAAAGCAAAACTGCTTTCTCAACTACAAGCACTAAATGCTGAGAGGTGGTCTCACTCGTTCAGCAGCTGACATTGTACCAAGAACTTGGACGTTCACCATCTCACAACCCTGTGACGCAGGGTTTGCCGTGCTTGTTGCTGTTCATGCTCCAAGTATAAGGAAATAGAGCCCAGAGAAGTGAGGGTCCTATCAGCAGTGACGCATTAAGTGCAGTAGTATTTATCTACTATGTGTGAGGCTCTGTGTGAGCCCCAGTAAAATGATGAATATGTGTGTCTCCACCTGCGTGCCATCTAATGCACTGGGAGGATTAGGCCCGTGAAGCAGGGAGCTTTCCATGTGTGTCTCCTGATTTCCCCTCTCTGAGCTCTGGCCAAGGTGAAAATATTTTGGATGAGTTAAGGAGGCTGGGAAAGTCAGGTGATCTTGCCCTCTGACTCATGTGGGAGCCTGGGAGAGACTGACTTGCAGGTCACCCCTATACCCAGCAGGGGGAAGCCAAAGAGAGTTAGGTGTCGTCAGGGGGATGGTGGCTCCCAGAAATAATTTTACCAAGGTGGCCTGAGGTTCTGGTGGCCTAGGCAAGATCCACAAGTAGCTGAGAGTCACCTGTAGGTCCTGCCAGAGGAGGTTCTAAAGCTGGGGCAAGGGAACCAGTGTCAGGGCTGAGGAGTGGCCATTAACTGGGCCAAGCGGGAGTCTTGCCAGGTCCTGAGCGTCTGTTGTACTGTGATGTGGGATGAGGCCTGGTAGGACAGGGCCCCCTGTGAGAGACCTCATACCTGAAGACGCCCATGGCCAGATGCCCCCAGGGCAAAGGGAGAGAGGCAGGGGAGGGGACTACCTAAGAGACCAGCATTTTTACCTAGGAGAGGCTGACACTGACCCCAGAAGGCCTATGTCAGTGTCTCTCAAAAGTGAATATGCTGAAGGTGTCCTGGGGATCTTATGGAATGTGGACTCTGATTCTTTAGCCCTGGGTGGGACCTGCGATTGAATAAGCTCTCAGCTGAGGCCAGTGTCCCTGGGCTCAGACCACACTCAGACCAAACTCTGAGTAGCAAGGCTCTGTGCCAATGCACCAGATTGTACTTGGACTGGGCTGGAGTTTCAGTGGTTGTTTTCTTTCTCCAAGTAAATAGTGCTGGAGACCAGGAGAACAATAGTCATGGGCTAAATACAGAAAACAGTAACATTTCCTTCTGTGTGTCTAAGTTGCGGGAGTAGATTTTCAGACTGAAAGCCAGTGAGGTACAGACACAGCCCCTGCCTCTGGCTGCACCCACGTCACACACCTAAGGAGCCCAGCGCAGGTCTTCTGACTGCCAAGTTCATAGGCTTCTCATTCCCCTAAGGCTCCCAGGGGCAGCTTCCAAGGCCTGGAGGGGTCCCCCCACTCCAGTCAGTCCAGAAAGATGCGGCTCCAAGGGATGGACCCAGGAGAGAAGTTGGATGGGTTGGATGTGACCAAGTCAGGATTTTATGGCTACGACGTGATTCCCCTTGATGATGAAGACCTCAGCTCAACAAGTATTTACCAAGTACCTTTCAGGGCAGGCAAAGTCATTTCAGCACCATCGATGCCACTGGGGACACAAGGATGACAAGAGGTGGTCCTGCCTCAGGATTTCCTCTCTAGCTGGGAGGATAGGAGTACAATCACACTTCCAAGTTCATATTACACTTCATCTTGTGTAACACTTTGGGATAGGAACTGTCATTGTTTAGGTAGCATCTACTAAAACCATGTAGGGTCAACTGTCTTAAAAGGAGGTTCTATAGTGGGAAATGAAAAGTGCGTTTCAGCATTTCATTTCAGATTTCATTGACTTGGTCCTGATTAGTCCCCTCGGCCCACTTAGTGGCTATTTACCTGAATTGCAGGATCAGTGCTTCTTGCGAACGGTATCTACAAATCTAAGGCCATCATGAAAAGTTACTAAAGGTCTCAGAGAATTATCTCTTCGCTGTTGAATGGAAAAATCTTTCCCACTTTGGAACCCTGGCAACTTATCACTAGTATTGTTTCCACAGCTGTTTTAGAATCTGTGGAAAATATTACTGTTTGGCTTCAGAGGTTTTAGTGAGTTGATTTCTAAAGTGGAGAGGAGAGTCTTTTTTTTTTTTTTGGCGGTACACGGGCCTCTCACTGTTGTGGCTGCTCCCGTTGCGGAGCACAGGCTCCAGACACGCAGGCTCAGCAGCCATGGCTCACGGGCCCAGCCGCTCCGTGGCATGTGGGATCTTCCCGGACCGGGGCACGAACCCGTGTCCCCTGCATTGGCAGGCGGACTCTCAACCACTGCACCACCAGGGAAGCCCGAGAGGAGAGTCTTTTAAAAATGTTTTTCAGTCATGTTTTGGTACACCAGAATAATTGTGGAGGGAGGGAGATTAAACCTAATAAAATATGAACTGTCAAAAGATAACTATTTCTGAAAGCACGAAATCTGAAATGGCACAAAACTAACATGTATTGCTCCAATATGCATGAAAAAAGATGCATATAGACCCCATTTTGAAACCTTTGTATATTACTATATATTGTCACAATCAAGATATATTCCCTGAGCACCTTTGGTTTCTGGTGCTAGGCACTGTAGAGTGAGTTAAAGAGATTGTCTTAACTCTGAAGGTCCAAGGTAGCAATGACATTATCAAAAGTTACCGCTATTCTGGGAGGGTGGCAGGTAGCAGGACAGAAAAAAATCAGTAGTTTGTTTTCAAGGATAAGTAGAGACAACAAGAAGTCAAAGCCCGTTGGTGCCAAGAGCTGGAGAATGGGGGTGTGTGTGCCTGTAACCTTCCCTGTCACAATCCTCATCAACCCACTTCCCCATTGTATGATGTAGACATCTGATGTTTTCAGTGTAAAAGCAGCATCAAGCCTTGTCTTCCAACTGGATTGCTTCCCCTAACTCTCTCCTGTATAAATTTTGGGGTCACCACCTCTCCTCTAAATATCCAGCCTAACATCACTTCTAGAAGTTATCCAAAGGTCTCTTAAATTCTAGTTCATTAATGTAATTTTGGTCTCTGAGAAGTATTGATGTTTATGGATCAGATAACTGGTTGGAGGACTGGAGAACTTCCTGATAGGTGGCTGCAGACAAGGTGCACATCAGCTGGGTGAGTGAACTAGTTCATTGCACTAGTGTGACTCCCAGGCTCGCCAGTCATTCAACCAAGCTGGTCATTCACTGTGATTAACCTCCGGCGCTGCAAGACTCAATGCAAAAGTTAGTTTCCTTTAGCTGAAAAGTGCATGCAATTCAGATTTCTCATTCCCATGACCCTTAAGACTACAGGCTAAAACAAGGTCAAAAAGTATTCAAGATTTCAGATGTGGATGCATGATTCACACTTAAAATCAAAGCTTAAGAAAAGAAAAGAAGGAAATTATTTGAAAGGGGTTGGCTAACTGTAGCACCCATGAATGAATGCAATGGTGAATCCAACATTTAGCAAGAAGCCCCTGAGCATGACCACTTAAGGGTAGCTAAGATGGGAAGCTTAAAGAAATGTGATATAGAAGGTTATAATACCACTTAGTAGAAAATATGTATCTCATTGATAGATGATAAAGATAAAAGCTAAATTGTACGGGTTCACAGAGAGAAAAGCAGAGACCTGAGGATAAAGGAGGCAGTATAGCTCATTCATCATTCATTCATTCAGCATTTATTGATTGATTTGATTTGTTGAATTCCTTCCTAAATTTACTTATTCATTCAGTTCAGCATTTATTTGAGTGCCAGATTTGACTGTGCTAGGCAAGAGTGATACTAAAGCCAGATGGTCTCAGGGTTTATGGACCTTACAGCCTAGAGGGGGAGGTAGGTACATGACTCTTAAGTATCAAGGACAGTGACTTCCAGGAGGGGTACACTGTGCCATGAAATACTTTAAAAAGGGACAAATAGGCCCAGAAAGGCTGCCGAGGAAGTGACACTCGCACTGAAAGGGATTAGTTACTAGAGAAGAGGTTAAGAGTCTTCCAGATAACGGAAACAGCATGTGCAAAGGCCCTGTGGAATGAGCGGTCCAGTTAGTACACAGGACAGTGGGAGGACCAGTGTGGCTGCAGTGCGAGGAGCAGGCAGGGGGTGCAGGCCCGTGGAGTGGGGTAGCAGCTGGAGGATGAGGGCTCTGAAGACCGTCCTGAGGAGTGAATGGACAATATGCTGCGTTCCTCTGCTTCCGTTCAAGTGACTAGATTTCTCCTCATCCTTCAGGAGAGGCATGTGACGAGGCAGAAAGCAAAGAATGACAGGTGATATCCTAAACAAGTGTTTTTAGAAAGTTAGTTTGAGCCAACTGTTGTTACAATAACAGCATCTTTTGCAACACTGATTAGAATTTATTGCTTTACACACTTATATTGTACATGTTTTCTTACTCTTCTGAGTCCAAGAGGACGTTCTTGTGTCTCAAGAATTCTATTGCACTTATAATTACCTGGAGAGCCTAGTGAGTGACAGGCAAGTAAGGCAGATAGCTGTTGGGCTAGTTCTCACGGGAACTCCCTCTGACACCTTAGGTCATTGAGTGTGCCTGTAGAACGTAAGCATTGATGACCCAAGAGGGAGTGGATAGGTGTAAGAATAATTAAACTGACTTTCCTTAAAAAAAAAAAGAAAATAACAGGCAAGTCTCCTTCTGGCTTTTGTTTCCCTAAAAAGGTTTGAGGAATTCAAGGGACGCTGAGCTCAGGAAACATGCTTAGAGAAATCTGTGACAAAGCAAGTCTCCTTCCCTCAAACTAGAAAAGAATTCCTTGGGGCCGAGGAAGGAAGAGGGAGATGAGGGAAGGGGACGGGATGGTGGGTGTTGAGGGTTCTGTCTCGAGGGATCTGATCTCCCTGCAGAACCCAGAGGTGGGAGAGAGAGACTGATCCAGGCAGCGAGGACCTTGGACAGTCTCGCAGCGAGGCCAGGGAGCAGTAGAAACGGCCGCGGAGCCTGCAGATTATGTCGTCCCCTGTGAATAAGATGAGGGACAGCTCAGCGGTGACCTGGGTGGACCAACAGTTGGATCAGTGGTCCAGCATCTCTCCGGACCCCTCCCCGAATGAACTGTGGGAGGCCCCTGGCCACTAGACCCATTTCCAGGGAAGGCAGAGTGGAGTGTGTGAAATCTGCAGATTAACTGGGAATTAGTTGCTGCAAATGTTACCAAAATAAAATAGAGGAAAGGAGGTGGAGGAGGGAGGAACTTTATAGTTACATGCTTATAGAATTATAGAATGCCTCTGGGACACTGGGCAGGACTGGTTGGCTATGGTTGTCTTTGAGGAGGGGACATTCTTCACGTGACCCTTTTTCCTTTTGAATTTTGTGTCACATGCATCTTTCACCTATTTTCAAAAATGTGATGAATGTGTAAAACTCTACCTCTAGATAGAAACGACTTGGTATATTTTTGTAGGCTTTTCTACTTGGTTTAGCAGTTAAGAAAACTCACAAACCAGTATTTTTATCAAGGGGCACCAACTTGCCTCATTCTGGGAATAGCAAGTATTGAATATATATTACTTTAAGTACAATCTGCTTTTTTTCTATGTTTAATATCTTGTTTCTCTGTACTTATGTTGTTCTGGACATTGTCTCAAATTCTTTCAGCAGAGCGTGTGCTACAAATTTTAATGACAAGAAGATTAATTAAACTTTTTATTTAAAAAATTCAATAAGAAAGAGTTCCTGAATCATTCCAGATAAGTGAATACATTTCTATTCTTGGTGATGCTGGGGAAGTTGGAGGATTTTATTAGCTTGCATATAATTCCTACTCCAGTTACAGTGGTGTTTTTCTCATTCAATGTCAGAGTTTGCCTCAACTCACAAAGTGGTAGAGAATTCTCATTTATATTTATTCTTTCTCATTTCTGAATCAAAACCCCTATGTCTATGGTATATACAATATGTTTTATTTTTATTATCACTTAATTATACAGTTTTCAAATTTTCCAGTTAAAGTAGAATTCAAGAAAGGAAACACTGCTGGAATGCCAATAAACATCTGTGGGATAAAGAGCAGAATTTTGTGACATTGACCTTTAAAGAGGGTTCTGGAACTTTGGAGCCACATTCTGAGAGGGACATTTTACTTGCTCTGGAATTAGCAACTGTGATGTTGGAACGGCCTAATAGACAGTTACTGACTGTCCGATGGATGACGCCTTATGATGAGGTTGGTAAGAATGACTGCCCTTGAACGGGGTCTCAGATGATTAAAAAAAAAATACAGTGGACCTTTATCTCAGCTGTAACCTCTGGAGTTAAAATGATTTACAAGTGATCTGGAAAGCCTATGATATGCAGCAACTTTTAGATTGACTGAGGCTAGGAATTGAGGGTGCTTTAAAGCTGGCGTGTAGGAACAAACCTCCTAGTTACTGAGTGAGCTTAGCCAACTGCCAGCATCTCCATTTCTACTGAACTCAACTCTTCTCTCTTTACGACCTCATTTGCAACAGCTGTCTGGAAGGGTCCAAAGAGATTATGTTGTTCTTTTCCATTAAATTAACATACTTTATCAAGAAAATCAGAGTCTGTAGTGGAATTTGTAATTTGTAATTCCTTTAAATGTCCAGGGTTGACTGCTGTCAACTCACTCACTGCTTTGAGTGAGACATAGATAAGGGGCCCTGTAAATTCCCTTCCAGAAAAAAAGAGATTATTGCATAGCTCCTTGCAGTAAATAGCATAAGAATGTATTTCAGCTTCCTACTCAGACACAAAAAATATACAAATATTTTCATCCATATTAAGAAGCTGTACCCAAGTCTCCTGGCTGCATCTGGAACCCACAGGAAAAACAGGGTTGCTTCTTGTTTAGATCAATACAGTATTGTACAATCTTAGTAAAACTGGGCACAGGATGGGGCCCTTTTGCTTTTTGGTTTTTCTGACAATCACATCCACTAACAAGCTCAACTAAATGAAATGACTTCAAGGAATGTTAAACAGAACATAGAATTTGTGCGTAATTATGTGGTAATTATTATGAGGGAATTTAGAGTCTAATTTGATGAAAATGTCTGAAGCGTAAACAAAATAATATTATTCTTTGAACAAATCCAATTGACAATTTTCCCTTAAAATTAGGCGTCTCCTTATGGAGGAAAGGTCAAAATATAAGAATAATAATGTTAATGATTCCATCAATATAAAGTTCTATAGCTGTGGTTTTCTACCTGTTCTTGAGCTCCTGGGAGGGGCCTTGGAATTTCTGCAGGGAAATGAAAGAGGTTGAATCAGCTGTGCAAGATATTGGAGTTTCAAGTAAAATTTTTTAAAATAAATGGTTTCACAACTAAATTTTTTTCTCATTGATTTTTTAAATTTAAGTATAGTTGGTATAAAATATTAAATAAGTTATAGGTGTGTGACACAGTGATTCACAATTTTTAAAGGTTATACTCCATTTATAGTTATTATAGTTATTTATAGTTTTATAAAATATTGGCTATATTCTCCATGTTGTAAAATATATCCTTGTAGCTTATTTTATACCTAGTAGTTTGTATCTTTTACTCCCCTACCCTATATGACCCCTCTCTCCTTCCCCCTCCCCACTGGTAACCACTAGTTTATTCTCTATATCTGTGAGTCCACTTTTTTTTATATTCACTAGTGTGTTGTATTTTTTAGATTCCACATATAGTGATTTTATACAGTATTTGTCTTTCTCTTCCTAACTTATTTCACTTAGCATAATGCCCTCCAAGTCCATCATGTTGCTGCAAATGGCAAAATTTCATTCTTTTTTATGGCTAAGTAGTATTCCATTGTATAATATAACCACATCTTTTTTATCCATTCATCTGTTGATGGGCACTTAGGTTGCTTCCATATCTTGGCAATTGTAAATAATGCTGCTATGAACATTGGGGTGCATGTATCTTTTCAAGTTAGTGTTTCTGTTTCTTTTGGATATACACCCAGGAGTGGAATTGCTGGGTCATATGGTAGTTCCCTTTTAAGATTTTTGAGAAATCTCCATACTGTTTTCCACAGTGGCTGTACTGATTTACATTTCCACCAACAGTGCAAGAGGGTCCCCTTTTCTCCACATCCTTGCCAACATCAGTTTATGTGTTCTTTTTGATGATGGCCATTCTGACAGGGGTGAAGTAGTAGCTCATTGTGGTTTTGATTTGCATTTCCCTGATGATTAAGGATGTTGAGCATCTTTTCATGTGTCTGTTGGCCATCTCTATTTCCTCTTTGGGAAAATGTCTATTCAGTTCTTCTGCCCATTTTTTAATTGGGTTGTTTGTTTTTTTTATGTTGAGGTATATGAGCTGTTTATATATGTTTGATATTAACCCCTTATTGGTCATATATTTGCAAATATTTTCTCCCCTTCAGTAGGTTGTCTTTTCATTTTGTTGGTTTCCTTTGCTGTGCGAAAGCTTTTAAGTTTAATTAGGTCCCATTTGTTTATTTTGGCTTTTATTTCTTTTGCTTTAGGAGGCAGATCCAAAAAAATATTCCTATGATTCATGTCAAAGAGTGTTCTGCCTGTGTTTTCCGTAGAAGTTTTATGGTATCTGGTCTCATATTTAGGTCTTTAATGCATTTTGAGTTTATTTTTGCTATGTCATACTAAATATTTTAAAAGTCATAAATATTATCCATTCATTTATTCCTTCAATAAATATTTTTTGATTGCCTATTATAGTAGGCCTTGTGGTAGATGACCACCACACCCCCTACCCCCTGTTTTTAAGTACATTTAATCTTGACTCAGCCATTGGAGTAAAAGATGACACAAATAATAATGCTTCCTCCTTATTTCACAACATGTTTTGAAAATGGAAACTACTATTGGAACTATTTTACAGAGAGGAAACTGAACTAGAAGGAAGGTAGTTAATATCTTACAGAACTGTCCTTGCTCTTCCATTTTAGGTTAACATGCAAATCTGGCTAAAAGAATAAGCAATGGGAATAATGGTGCGGGAGATGCTCTTATGTGCTCCTGGTACTTTCTCTTTTACCCTTTGGTAGGCGCTGGTGAGTGGTCGGGACTGACAGGAAGAGCCCGGGGAGCTTGAAGGAAGTGGGAAAGTGGAAGTGGTGCCATGTTTCTTTTCAGGGGGTTTGACAATAAATCTGCTGGAACTTATTCTGATGTGTCTGCTGTCCTGGCAGTCTGATATTCCTAACCCATGTTGAACTCTGCACAATTAAGTATTAAAAAAAATATTAAAGGCCCAAGGTTGTGGTGTGTTTTTGTTAGCATCTTCCTGACAGGGACTCAAGGGCCCTGGGGGCTGCCATCCTGTCATTCATGTCAGCAGAAGAAGTCCCACCCATAGAGGGGAAGTCCTATAATATCTTCCCTTTGCAAATATGTCTGCCAATTAGGAGCACTTTTTTTTACATATTTCACGTGAGCTTCACAACCACCTGTGAGGCAGAAAGAAAATGGTTTGTGGTTCTCATTTGATAGGTGAGGAAAAGGGGATTGGAGAGGTTTAAGTGACTTGTCCAAGGTCAAACACTCTGTAAGTGGTTGCGCAGGAATTTAACTCCAGGCTGGGTGGGGAGAACCTTCAGGACATCTGGTTAATGTTTTAGATCTGCAGGTAACTAGTGGTGCAACCCTTGTGAGCCACGTGTTAATGGGAAAGCGAGAGGCTGGGGTTACCCAGGGGATCCCTGAGGTTCTGTGACCCTGGCTGGTGGGAAGTGAGGCTATCCACCTTTCCCTCCCACTGACCTCCATGAAGGCATTCTCCGATGTGGAAATGAGGAATACAGGATAATACTTTCCAGGGAGATTTCATTTCTTTCCTATAAATACAGATAGGCTGAAAAATCGCTAGAGAATCAGCAAAATCTCTCAGTAGCTCCAAACCTCTTTAAGCAATTTGTGCTACCTAAATGCAAAATTAAGCTCTGGCTTAGCTGCGAGCTGCTGGCAAGTTGTCTGTCTAATCACAATACGGCCGGAAGCTCTGTTATATCCTGTAGAACCACGATTATTGACTCAACCTGTAATTCTGTCTTAGGAAACCTGTCATTTTAGAGTGTGAGCAGTGAGAGGGTGTCACAGGGTCCGAATTCTGGATGTTGCGGTGACTTTGGATTTTATGTTCCTCTCTGAAGTCATCTCCACGTTTCCGTCAGTAACTTTCCTGCCAGTATTTTTGACCCTCAAAACACACCTTTCCCTGTCAGTAATGAGATTCAGCTTTCTGCACAGTGTCTTGAGTTCTGTGGTAACTATGGTAACACACACACCCCGCACGCCCTTCCCCCGCCCCCCACCAAGGAGAAACGAGGAAATAAGTTCACATCATACCAGCTCCATCTCAAGTCCGTGTGCAGAAATGGCTTTGTTTGGGTGAGGCAGCCACCACCATCCCCCCCAGGAGCCCCTGGTACTACACTTCTGCTCAGCAACGCTCTCCTCCTCTCCCGGGGCCATCATGCTTTTAGCATCCCTCTGTTATACCTTGTTTTACTGCAGAGCAGTGGTAATTGATGTCGATGCTCTATTAAACAGATGGAGGGATGAGCCGGAAGCATCTTAGTTAAAAGACAGTTTGATTCTATCAGTCTTGTTGAAACACTTTACCCTGTGATTTAATTTTATTCCACTGGGATTGAGGGTTATGGCTTCTTGTTCTCATTCTGTTGCCATTCACAAGGATACAGTCTCTGGAAAAGGGACAAGCCTTCTCGCCTGCTCTTCTTCCCACCCACATTAGGGGTGTGAGGTGAAAACACAAATAGCATCCAATGAGGGCCTTCTCTGGTGAGTTCTTTTGTGCCAACAGGCAGATGGGGTGGGCAGCCTCTCTGGCAGGTGACAAAGGAGAAGGGAAGAAATCATTACTGTCAAATGAACCTTGAAGTGGTGAGGAAGCTTGGTCTCCTGCTGTGACTGCAAACCTCTGAGCTTTCTGGAGTTTTCTCTGAAATTTGATCTGAGTGTTTAACCTCTTCCTTTCTGGTCAGACACCTGACTGTGGAATGACATAAATGATACAGCAAATAGAGTAGCCAGACTAAAAAGAAGATAAAGATTGGAATTAGAACATATTTTTCTTAGAATAGTGTCTTTTAAGTGATATTCTAGGTTACTGTGTCTCAAACTGTGGATGTCTTAGGCCTTCAGGATGCTTTGCGTACATTGTGACCCTGGAGGGGTATATTCCTTTCTGAAAGGTACTGGTGGCTTAGCATTTAAGGAGATGCCTGGTGTACTAGTTTCCTAGGGCTGTTGTAACAAAGTACCACAAACTAGGTGGCTTAAGACAATGGAAATTTCTGGTCTGCAGTGAAAAGGCAAGAAATTTGAAATCAAGATGGGGGCAGAGCTGTGCTTCCTCTGAAACATACAGGGGAGAGTCCCTCCTGTGTCTTCTAGTTTCTGGTGTTTGCTCCTTGGCTTGTAGACACATCACTCTAATCTCTGCCTGCATCATCACGTGGCTGTCTCCCTGTGTATCTGTCTCTAAGTCTCCCTCCTTTTATAAGGACATCAGCCACGTTGGATTTGGAGGCAACCCTGATCCAGTATGACTTCATCTGAATTTACTTAATTACATCTGCAATGATCCTATTTCAAAATCTGGTCACATCCTGCGGCACTGGGGTTAGGACTTCAGCAAACCTCTTGGGGGGGGCGGGGAACACAATTTAACTCATACGAAGAGAGGATACAACGTTTCCCCGACTTAAGCGTCCAGAGAACGTTTTGATTGAAGAGGATTCTGTGGAATTCATCACCTGTGGAACATATTTGTGAAATGATGCCCTCAGCCCTGTGGAAACCTCGCTCGAGGAGTTCTCCAGTTTATCTTGAGTATTGCCTTCAACACGGCTCTCGTGCCTTTCAGGCTCTGACACCATTGTTCCTCCATTTCAGTTTCCCAGAGACCATGGAAACTGCTGCCCAGGAGACCAGGAGAGGAAGTGCTCCTGCGTTTTGAGGAGGCTGCATAGGGGGCGTAGCCCTGCCGAGCCCAGGCAATGCTCTCAGCTGAAGCTGAGACCCTCTCTTAAGTGCATGCCTGCCATCTTGTGGTTGGTTCCGCCTTCCCCACACAAGCAGGGTTTTTATCAAGTAAAACAAGAGCCTTTTGCCTCGGCTGTGATTGAAGTTGCCTCAAAGTCCAAACCCTCAGAGGCAGCCACTCCCTTAGCTGCTCTCTACCTCTGGGACCAAACTAGCCATGCTCTGGTCTTTATATGGTCTATATAGTGCTGTATGTCAGTTATAGCTCAATAAAACTGGAAGGAAAAATATGCCTACTCTTGGGGTTTGAGTGTGATAATTAATCACCTCTCTCTCTGCTGCTTGGAGTTCAGAGATAGACTCAGGAGTTAGATAAATGGGAACAAAAATATTAGTTTTATTATTGGTAAAATTCAATTGGAGAATGTGGCACCCATGTTTTGATGATCTAGAGAGTCTATTAACATGTTTCATTCTTAATATCTTGACCAGAGTTTCCAGAACAAGAATGCTCTAGAGTGAGCTCTCTTTTTCCTTCTTTTTTTTTAATGTTGATTTCTGATTTTAATTATATAGCCTCTGGTGTTTATTATTAGGAATATTGTTGATTCAGTTTAAGGTGGATTTTTTAGACCATGTTAAAGAAATATTTTAGGACTTCTAAAGAAGTTCCTAAAAATCAGGTTGGGTATTAAATAATATCACATAGCTTTTGGAAATCTTTGAAGACTATTACATAATTTTGAAATTTGACCAATTTTTGTAATAGAATATATTTAGGCATCTTCATATTTAATTATTCTGCATCACTTGGATAAATCTTATTTGACTGTATTTAGTGAAGATATATTTAAAATATATTGATTAATTTGATTGATTTTTTTTGGTCTGCTATCTTTGTTGAGCTTTGTTAGTAGGATTATTACTACTTTTGCTCAATAAATTGAGCAGATTTTCATGCTTACGTATACTCTGAGACTTTTTATTTAGCCTGGGTAATATTGTTCTTTGAGTGTTTGAAAAAGTCACCATCTGAGGTAGGATACATCTTTTTTTAAACATAGCAGTCTTTGACAATGTTTTTAATTTTTTATCACAGTCACTGATATTTTTAGTCAGCTTTAGAATCTTGCTTGTTTTTTCCCCAGAAATTGACCATTTTCTCATGTTTAAAAATGTATCCACACTGAATCATATAAAGCTTGAAGTAATTTTTTTTAACATCTTTATGGGAGTATAATTGCTTTACAATGTTGGGTTAGTTTCCACTGTATAACAAAGTGAATCAGCTATATGTATACATATCCCCATATCCTCTCCCTCTTTTTTTTTTTTTTGCGGTACGCGGGCCTCTCACTGTTGTGGCCTCTCCCCCTGCGGAGCACAGGCTCCGGACGCGCAGGCTCAGCGGCCATGGCTCACGGGCCCAGCCGCTCTGTGGCATGTGGGATCCTCCCGGACCGGGGCACGAACCCGTGTCCCCTGCATCGGCAGGCGGACTCTCAAACACTGCGTCACCAGGGAAGCCCCTCCCCTCCCTCTTGCTTCTCCCCCCCACTGTCCCTATCCCACCCCTCTACATGGTCACAAAGCACAAAGCTTGAAGTAATTTAAAATGTCCCTTTGTAATTGTTTTAGATATGAACTTAGTTCTTATTTTGTTAAATTGTGTTTTTCTTATTCACATTTGCTAGTGTACGTTATATTCTTTTTTCTCTAAAGAATCATTGCCACTATTTATTTAATAAATAAATTTATTTGTTTTTTAGAGAAACATTTAAAATGGAAATACAAAAATTTAAGAGTAATTGTAATGCTAACTAGGGGGAAAAAGTTTCAGAAAAATTAGCTACTTGTATTATACAAAGTTTCATTAAAAATCAGCCCCCCGGGACTTCCCTGGTGGCGCAGCAGTTAAGAATCTGCCTGTCAATGCAAGGAACATGGGTTCGAGCCCTGGTCTGGAAGATCCCACATGCTGCGGAGCAACTAAGCCCGTGCGCCACAACTATTGAGCCTGCGCTCTAGAGCCCGCGAGCCACAGCTACTGAGCCCACGTGCCACAACTACTGAAGCTCACGCTCCTAGAGCCCGTGCTCCGCAACAAGAGCAGCCACTGCAATGAGAAGCCCGCGCACCGCAACAAAGAGTAGCCCCTGCTCGCCGCAACTAGAGGAAGCCTGCGTGCAGCAATGAAGACCCAACACAGCCAAAATTAAATAAATAAATAAATTTATTTTTAAAAATGTGAATGTCCTTATCGCCACTGAACTGTATGCTTCAAAATGGTTAAAATGGTAAATGTTATGTTATGTATATTTTACCACAGTTTTTAAAAAAGAATATTATGCAGTCGGCTTTAGGCTTAGTTTAGATTAATTATTCATAAAACAAGAGTACCATAACTCTCTTAATCTATTAATGAGTAGAGAAACAGCCCACACTGAGGCTTAGCATGCAGAATTAAAGAGATTTAAAATCATTATTTTGCAGAAAAGCTTTGAATGCCTTTCTTTGCCTGCAG
Organism: Hyperoodon ampullatus; assembly: GCF_949752795.1. NCBI lineage: Eukaryota > Metazoa > Chordata > Mammalia > Artiodactyla > Ziphiidae > Hyperoodon > Hyperoodon ampullatus. Next base: position 74,072,774 of record NC_136925.1, read on the forward strand.
AAATATTCTTTTATGCTTGAAATATTAAAATAGGGTGATTATCCTGGATTATTGGGTGGATCCAATGTAATCAGAAGGAGAGATCCTGTCCTCTCTCCCCGTGGTTCTCCCAGTGGAAAAAGGGGTAGAGGTGGAAGTCAGAGTAATGTGATGGGAGAAAAAGTTGACCAGCAGCTGTTGATAGTTACAGTAATTTACATTACTATCTAATCAAAAAAATTAAATATAAGGAAAATTAAAATACATAACCTTTGGACCTCTGGCCTTTCCAGAGGTTAGATCTAGACATACAAGAAAAAAAACAAAAAAGTTCTTGTCTTCCAACGTCTGTATTAAGCAATCTCAGTGTCCCAGCTGGACAGGTGAGTCATTGACAAGCCTTCACCCCCAACAGGAAACTGATCACAGACGGAGAGCTTGAGGGAACACCTTTGCCTTCAAGGAGAGAGAGAAGTGAATGCAGTTTCTCCTGCTCTGCTCACTTTACAATCAGAAAGACTAAAAACCTGGAGACTCACTATGATTTGATTAATATTTCACAGTTAACTGGTGATACTCACAGGAAACAGGCGAAAGTATCTTCACTTCCATTTTATCAGGTGTTATGGGTTGAACTGGGTCCCCAAAGAGATATGTTCACGTCCACCTGGAACGTGCAAATGTGACTTTATTTGGAAATAAATAAATTTCGGGCCATTAGGGTGGGCCCAAATCTAAAATGATTCGTGTCCTTATAAGAAGAGGAGAAACACACAGACAGAGACCCTCGGGGGAAGAGGAGGTGAAGACACACAGAGAGAATGCTGTGTGACTCCAGAGGCAGGGCTGGAGTGACCGGCCGAGGAGCATCAGGGCTTGCTGGCCTTTACCAGGAGTGAAGAGAAAGGCCTGGAACAGATTCTTCCTTAGAGCCTTCAGTGGGAGCCTGGCCCTGTTGACACCTTGCTTTTAGACTTCTGGCATCCAGAACTGTGAGACAATACAGTTTTGTTGTTTTAAGCCACCCAGTTTGTGGGACTTTGTTACAGCTGACCTTGAAAATGAACGCACCAGGCACCCCCTTAAATGCCTTTCTTAAGAGCCACCTTGTTTTGTCAAAATTCTGCCTTGTAATTTATTCTTAGAGGAGAAATAAGATTGAGAAACCACCACTGGTTCAGATGATAATTTTCTTAAGGTGTGGAAAAGCAATAATGAATCTTATAGGAAGCAAATACAGTATTGATAAATGCTAAATAATGTTGCTCTGGAACATGGCATTTTTCTATTAAAAATGTTTCTGACTAATATCACCACAGTGTTTTTGTCTTCTTGTCTAGAATGGATGCCATTTTGTTTGTGGCTAAGCTCATTCATAAAAAGGCATTGTTTTCCAATGATAATATAATACAGTGGTTGGAGAATTCCTGTAATTTTTCTTCTGTGGGCCCCAATCCATGACTGAGCAGTGCTGTTTGGATATTGCTTGGGTGAGGAAAAGAAACACTCAGGAAATCCCCCAGTCACAGGAGTCATGTTTTGATAGGGGCAGAGACAGTCTCACTTGATGAATCACGCTCTGGAACAATCCCCAGCTCTGTGAGACCCGTATTTTCTTTTCAGCTTTTTTCCTGAGAGCTCTTTCTAGAAGAGTCTCTCCCTCCAGTCTCTCCACTTAAATGCTCATTGGGTTAAATATCACAAACCCCGTGAAATCCCGAACTCTTTTCCCCAGAGAAAGTAAAGAGTGAAACAAAATACAGATTGGGATATGCTTGGAGAAGGAGGGATGTCATTTTTGATTTCCTCTCTATAACCCCCCATGCCTGGACCTTGTCACTTCCACCACCTCCAACATTTATGCCACCATTTCCTCTTCCCAGTCCCACAGTTTTCTCCCCTGATGAGCCCTCAGTTAGCTCTCATCTGAACGTCTGCAATGGTTCTTCTTCTTCTTTTTTTAAAATTGAAGTATAGTTGATTTACAATGTTGTATTAGTTTCAGGTGTACAGCAAAATGATTCATATATATCACATATACCCACATATATATATTTCTTTTTCAGATTCTTTTTCCATGTAGGTTATTGCAAAATATTGACTACAGTTCCCTGTGCTATACAGTAGATCCTTGTTGGTTATTTATTTTATGTATGGTAGTGTGTGTACGTTACTCCCAAATTTCTAATTTATCCCACGCTATCTTTCCCCTTTGTTAACCATAAGTTGGTTTTCTATGTCTGTGAGTCTGTTTTGTCTTATAAATAAGTTCATTGGTATCCTTTTTCTAGATTCCTCATTTAAGTGATATCATATGGTATTTGTCTTTTTCTGTCTGACTTATTTCACTTAGTATGATAATCTCTAGGTCCATCCATGTTGCTGCAAATGGCATTGTTTCATTCTTTTTATGGCTGAGTAATATTCCATTCTCTGTATATACTATATCTTCTTTGACTGGGCTTCCTGGTCACAGCCTTTATTGACACCTGAGTTTGTGACCAGATTAATCATCCTTAATATAGTTTTTAAAACATCACCTCCATTCTTAAAACTTTGAATTTATATTTATTGGGAGTTTATTATGTGCAGCATTCTGTGCTTTATTGAGACACCACGTAGGAAAATGTTTCAATAAACATTTGATGTTTACAATACTTTGCTCTTTTGGATGGGGGGAGGACTTGAGCGTAGAGAATCTAAATTTGGGATAAAGTAGGGAATGTGAGGAGAGAGGCTTTCTTGAGGCCAGTGGTTCTCAGACTTCAGCAAGCATCAGAGTCACCTGGAGGGTTTCTTGAAACACAGAGTGCTGGGCCCACCCCCAGAGTTTCTGATTCAGTGGGTCTGGGGTAGGGCCCGAGAATCTGTATTTCTAACAAATCACCTGGGGATGCTGATGGCGGGCATCCAGGACCACACTTTGAGGACCTTGTTCTAACTCATTCACCATGCCTTAGCTATGGTGTATAACCTGTTCATTTTCTTCAGGGCAGTGGAGTTTTTTTTAATTAAAACATTTTTTTGGTAAAATATACACAATATAAAATTTACCATCTTTGCTATTTTTAAGTGGGTTCAACAGTGCTAAGTACATTCCCACTGTTGTGCCACCATCACCGCCCTCCATCACCACCATCCATCTCCAGAACTCTTTTCATCTTGCAAAACTGAAAGTCTGCACCCATTAGACAATAACTCTCCTTTTCTCCCTCTCCCAGCCACAGTCAGCAACCGTTTTACTTTCTGTCTTTATGAATTTGACTACATTAGATACCTCATATATGTGGATTGTACAAGTTTTATCTCTTTGTGACTGGCTTTTTTCACTTAGCAAATGTCTTCAAAATTCATCTATGCTGCATCATGTGTCAGAATTTCCCTCTTTTTTTTTAAGGCTGAATAATATTCCAGTGTCTCTATATACCATATTTTGTTTATTCATTCATCTGTCCATGGACACTTGGGTTGCTCCCATCTCTTGGCTATGGTGAAAAATGGTGCTATGAACATAAGTGTGTGAACATCTCTTTGAGTCCCTGCTTTCAATTCTTTTGTGTGTATACCCAGTAGTGGAATTGCTGGAGCAGTGGAGTTTCTTTTAAAGTGCCTCATCCTGTGGATTCAATGGGATAAAGTAGATAAGGAATCAACACAGTGCTTACACATAGTAACATAAACTTCTGCATCACACAGCCCTCTGGGCATTAGATCTATATAAAATAAATACCCTTTGATGGTGCTGATGTTTTTAGTGGGTATGGATTGTGTATAGGTGAGGCCAATTAGGTTTAAAAATATTTTGAAAATTTTCCCCCAACTTCACACTTGAACTGAGATAAGATTTTGCTGCAGACATAGGCACATCCAATTTCAAGCCTTTAGCTTGAATACTTGATATAACACTTGCTAAATGAGCACTTGAGAGAAATGCTTGATGAAGGTTGCTCGTGTGAATCATTAGAAACTGTGTTCCCTCACTCAACACCCCGGGAAGTCTCTTTCCTGGAAAGTTCTCTTTCACCTCATCTGACTTCCCCTGCACATACACTTGTGGGATGTTATGAAAGCAAGAAGGACACGGGGACAGGGATAATCAGATCCACCACCAGCAATGAAAGTTAAAAGTCATATGTGTGTCTTGGGAAAATGTGTTTTCTAGACTAATGTTATTCACCATGTGGTCTGCGGACCGGCAGTCCATCCACGCTTGTTAACCAGTCACAAAATGAGGCACGGAGCACACACTAGGACGGAAATTCAGGCAAAGCAACCATGTGACTACACTACATACTGCCTAGGCCAGCTGACTTATTTATTTGTATTTATTTATTTTTTTGGAAAGAGTTTGTCAAGGAAAGGAAGAATGCATTGATTAGATTTTGGCACAAGCTGCTTGAGTAGCACTGTCCCAGGTCACACTGGGTTTGTCAAGACAGTAAAAGCTTTATGTCCTCTGTGGGGTCTTGTCCTGTCTCAGACAGAATGAGGGACCCAGAGTGCGCATCTATCATAGCACTCATTGCACTGCACTGTAACGATCTTTTTAAAATATCACAAGGTATTTATTTAGTATCTATTTTTTAGTTATTAAAATAAATAACCCCTGCTAAGCCATGAAAATGAAGTTCTGATACCTGTTAAAACATAGATGAACCTTGAAGACCTTCTGCTAAGTGAAACAAGCCACTCACAAAAAGACAAATAGTCTATGATTGCACCTACGGGGGTTCCTAGAATAGTCAGAATCTTAGCGACAGGAAGTGGGTTAGAGGTTACCAGGGCCTGTGGGAAGAGGAAGGGGGTAGTTATTGCGTAATGATTAGAGGGTTTCTGTTTGGGACGATGAAGCAGTTTGGGGAAGAGTGGTGATGGGCGTACAACATTGTGAATGTACTTAATGCCATTGAACTGGACCCTTAAAAAGGGCTAAGATGGTAAATTTTATATTGATATTATTATATTTTATCACAATAAAAAAGTAGAAAACACTAGTTCATGCTGGTTGAAAAAAATTCAAATAATATAGATAGATATAAGGCAAAATGTGAGTGAGAGGCCTGAGATAGGCAATCCTTCCCCGTCTCCAAAACCTCAGGACAAGATCCCAGGAGATTTGGTAATGGCTCAAAAGGGGCATGGAGATTGGTTGAGAACGGGCCAACTGCAGGTGATTCCTAGCTTCGGGCCAGTTGAAGACACACTGCTCTCAGAGAAAATCTACAGGAGGAAGAGTAAACACTTTCCACCACTGCTGGTAAGATCTAGTGCATTAACGTGTCTCCTCACATCCTGGCAATTATTGTCTAAGAATATATTGATTGAGCACACAGTTTAAAAAAGTTCACGGACCAGTGCGTTCCCAGAGCCACAACACACCCGAGACACACGGCTGTGATCTTTTCTCTTTTGCAAAGTCCTTGCAGAGTCAGCGAGTTCACTCTGTTCCTTCCCCTGGCCCCCCCTCCTTCCTTCACTCCGTCTCCCGGCATTCCCCACTCCCTTCCCTGTTTGTTTAAATACCGTCTCCCGGCATTCCCCACTCCCTTCCCTGTTTGTTTAAATACCGTCTCCCGGCATTCCCCACTCCCGTCCCTGTTTGTTTAAATACCGTCTCCCGGCATTCCCCACTCCCGTCCCTGTTTGTTTAAATACCGTCTCCCGGCATTCCCCACTCCCGTCCCTGTTTGTTTAAATACCGTCTCCCGGCATTCCCCACTCCCGTCCCTGTTTGTTTAAATACCGTCTCCCGGCATTCCCCACTCCCGTCCCTGTTTGTTTAAATACCGGCCTCGGAAGCATCGGCCCCATTCAGAATCAGCCTCAGCACCATGTTTCTTCTGACTTCAGTCTTGGTAGCAGTTGTCTGCCTTTTGATGGCGTGGATCTTTAAAAATGCTGATGGAGGCACCCAGAGAAGGCAGGGGGAGCCTAGAGCCAGGGTCGAGGCTCGCCCCTGGGTGGACGAAGACTTGAAAGACAGCACTGACGTCCACCAGGTGGAAGAAGGTAAAGACACTGGCCACGTTGCTTGGTTTCCAACTTCTGTATTTTTATGATGAGGGCAAGTGGATGGTGGGGTTTGTGGAGAGGAAGAAACATAGGCAGGTCAGTTTCATCATCAACCTCTGTCATGCAAACAAATCAGTGTGTGACAGAGACATCATTTCTCTCTGGTGGTCAGCTTGTCACCTGCTGGCACCAAGCTCCCTTTATTCCTGGGTCCTCAGTAAAAAGCTGTTGAGGGGGTGACATTTCCCCTGGCTCCAGTCCTCTGAGGCTGCTAAAATCTTTCTGAAGGGGCACATCACAGGCTGGGAGGGGCTGTGGGTTAAGTGGTCAGGTTTTTGTTTGTTTGTTTGTTTTTTGTGGTACGCGGGCCTCTCACTGTTGTGGCCTCTCCCGTTGCGGAGCACAGGCTCCGGACGCGCAGGCTCTGCGGCCATGGCTCAGGGGCCCAGCCGCTCCGCGGCACGTGGGATCCTCCCGGACCAGGGCACGAACCCATGTCCCCTGCATCGGCAGGCGGACTCTCAACCACTGCGCCACCAGGGAAGCCCAAGTGGTCAGGTTTTGATCAAGAACTTTGGAATAAAAAAGGGGCATCTCCCTAGGGGCTCGCTACCCTTCACTGCACCAGCCCTGTGGGTCACAGATAAGAGTGGCTGCTGTCCTCCAATCTGAGTGTCCAATTCAGTAGACAAGGCAATAAACAGGCAAACGATAGAGAGTAAAGCAGAGACCAACTGGGTGGAACTGATTGTAAGGTGTTTTGAGAAGGCTTGGGGGTTTGGTGGGGCAACTAGAAAAAGGCTGAACCAGGTCTGGGGGGTTACTAGGATATGAATACAAACGTTAGGAGGCCAAGAGGAACAGAAGGAGCCTGAGTCTGGAATCCCAGGGAAAGATGTCAAGAAGATGGAAGGACTGTACTGACCAGGGGAGGGGTGAAAATGAAGTGGGGTGTTGAGGGCGGGCTGGGGCATGGTTGACCTGAGAAAGAAGAGGTGATGAAGGAGGCAGGCAGGAAGGGAGACGCTCTGGAGGAGCTTTGAGTAATCTGCGTTTGAGGTTTATCTGAGGTGGTTTTGTGGGATGGATTCAACTTGGAAGAGGCTCAGTGACTCTCAGCTGGGGTAGTAATGCCTCCACCCTCCCTCCCTCCAACAGAGGCCATCTGGAAGTGTGTGTGTGTGTGTGTGTGTGTGTGTGTGTGTGTGTGTTCTAAGTTGTCCTAACCTCGGAATTGGGGGGTGGGGTATAGAGTTGGCACTCAGTCCTGGGAGCCAGCAGTGCTGAATGTACTGCCCAGGAGGATCCAAATCCAGGCAGCCTCCTAGCAGGGCAGCCTCTTACTCTCCCCCACTAACCCCGAATGCCAAGTATGCCAGTTGAGAAGCACTTCCGTCGAATGAGCACGAGACCCACTGTGAAGCTGAGTAAGGATCTGTTCCAGTAATGATGGGCTGGGCCAGTGTGATGCAGAGGAAGGGGTGAATTAGAGGGACGGTCAAGGAAGAACAGTAGGGTCTAGTAATAAATTAGACATCAACAGAGGAAGAAGAGGGCACGATTTGGAGACTGGAGGAATCAGAATAACAACTGTCATAAATGGGTGAGGGAAAGGGATCCGGTTTAAAGGGGAAGCTTTAAATGCAGTGCGGGACGTGTTAGATTTGAAAGGATAGTGACCCATTGAAGCAGAAAGGCAGGGAGGTTTCTAGGTGAGGGATCCAGGCCATAGACACTGACTGGAGAGTCACCAGCATAGGGGTGATGCTTGGAACTTGGAAAACTAATGAATTCACTGGGGGGTATTGCTAGAGAGAAGGCTGAGGTTAGAGCTTGGCGGGGGGCACCTTCAGATAAGACGAACTGCCAGAAGGAATGGACTCAGTAAAGAAGGCGTGGGAAAGGAGCGCCAGGGTAGTAATAACAAGCCCTCACGTAGCGGTATCCAATGTCACTTTTACATATGGTGAATCATTTAGTCTTCATAACAATACAGTGAGGCAGGCACTATGATCATATCCGTATTACAGATAAGGAAACTGAGGCTCAAATCGGCTAAGTCACCTGCCCAAGCAATCAGTGGTAGAGTCAGGACCCAAGCAGGCTGGCTCCAGAGTCCAGGCCTACAGGCAATTCGCTAGGCTGCTTTTCCAAAAGAATGACCCAGAAGAGAGGGGGCAGGAGATGGCCAGCAGGGTTAAACATTCCCTGAGAGATCAGAGGTAGTGTGTATCGAGGAAAGGCCGCTGGATTTAAAGACCCAAGCGTTTGAGGGATACAGAGGGGCTGATAAGGCTGGTGGGGAACCAGGGACCTGGGGCTGGGCCTGAAGGCTGGGAACAGAGAGCAGAGCTGTATGGCCCCGTTCTGCTTCTCCACCTAATGATTCACTTTTAATCCTCTTCCTCTCCGCTCCCTCTTCCTCACACAGAGAAATGAATTGAACACATAGTGGCTGCTCGGCAGCCATGAGCAAATCTTCCCTGAGTGCAGAGTTCACAGTCTCTTGTTGGGATTTCTGTTGTTTACATAAGTGGTACTTACTGAGGTCACACAGGCACACAGGTGGTAGGTAAGGACCAATGTTTAAACTCAGTCTCCTCTGCCACCCAAGTCCCTGCTCTTAACCATTGGGTGGGTGGACACAGTCTAAGAGAGGATGTATAATTGGAGGTATAATTGGAGAAGAGAAGGGATTCCATTACCAAGGAAACATGAGATGGTTTTGATAACAGCAAATAGATACCAGATTCAAACCATTTTGAAAATTAACAATCAGGGACAAAACAGTAAAATAAGTATTGTGGGCCATTCTAGTGTGAGTTAAGGAATATATGGGTACCAATCTAGCCTCCGCCAGCTCTGATTCACAAAGAATTCCTATTCGACATTCATAGATCAAGGAATCAGCCTGTGTGGGGGGACGGTGGCGGGGAAGGGTCGGGGGTACAGAGAAGACATGCGGATTAGAAGTCAGACACAGACTTCCTCTGGGGACCAGTCACACATGGCATCCTGTTAACGCATTTCAGTTCCCTGTTTATCTGTAGCAGAGGTCTGAGGAGGAGAAATGACTGGTATTTAAAGTGGAAACCTCAGATTGTTTCCCTAAAATGAATGGGAAATACTGAACAAAAATTCTCTAGTCAGGGCCAGATTCATGAAAGCTCATGGAACTGGAAATAGGAGAAAAAGATACAGGAAACACATCTTATTAAGATGTGTCCATTTTAGTTAGTGGGGATTTTCTTCACTCAGCTTCACTAGCCATCCAGAAGCTATTATTCTAACTGAAATTTTGATTGTCCCAGTGACCACTAAAAAAGCCTTTGTTAAAATTTTTATCTGGTGTGGGCAACACCTGAGAAGAAAAATGTTCCCTCGGACTTGGGAAAGGACAGATTTTTACATACCCATAGGCAGCTGTTTCGAACCTGTTCATTGGATCAATGACAACACATCTCAATAAAAGCTTAACAAGCCAACCAATCAGAGATGGATTGACTCCAGGACCAGCCCCTCTGAGGGCCAACCAGTCAACAACAGTCTCAGCCAAATAACACTGTTCCTGCAGATGATATCAACCCTCTTACATGCCTGGAAGTCCACCAATGCCTGAACTCCATGCTTCCCAACCAAGTGGTGTGCAAGAGCTAGCCTGTGGGGCTAACGAGAGCCAACTGATAAATGTTCAGGAAATTTGTGGGCCATTTGTTCAATTGCCAATAGCTTGAGGTCAGGCCATCATGGGAGTGTTTACTCTATGAAAATTGGCAAGTGCTATAAACCAGGGCTCTTTTTTCCCTCTTCTCAGAGAGCTGGTTTACCAGCACACCACTGACAAAAGCACTATGTAAGGGCAGCACGCATGACCAGCACAGTTTTCCTTTGCCTTAGGAGGCAAAAAATTCAGCTTCGTCTTTGCATTTCATCATTCTTTGGCACACCTACGTGTGCATACTTCTGCATGGCTAATTTTAAAAGGCTGGTCTACCAGGGCTCCTGTAAGACATTATGGTTCTAGGACAAAGGACAGGTAAATTCAAATTCAGATGAGAGAAGATTAGGGAGAGGAAAGGACTTGAACGGAGATGTTGTTCTTAGGATCAAGTCTGGGTGGGTTCTGCTGGGGAGAGTGAAGCTCAGCACTGAACACTGGGGACACCGGGGACACCACGAGAGGTAAAGGGGCTCAGAAAACAAGTTCTGTCAACTTCACCTGGGATAGCGCTGCCCTCTTCAAGGCCTTTCCATCTGGACATCCGCAGACTCCCCAGCCCCCAACCACCCCTGCTGCTGCTAGTGAGGTGGTGAGTCTATATTGCAGTCAAGGAGTTGAATGGCTGAGAGGTGCACGTAGGAAGCAGGGCGATGACTGAGACAGTGGGAGGCAGGAGTTCCCTGAGCCAGTGTTGAGCCTTGAAGCTGCTCTCATTGCCACCTTCAGAATCTGTCTACTGTGAGAGCCGTGTCACCCTGAGCCTTATTAATACTGGTGCTCAAGCGTCCCCAAAAATTGCAGGGAGGGAACAAGGGTGACATGACACAAATTGGCCTTGTAGTTTCATAGCTGGAAAACATTTGGCCCATTTGCAAAGATTTTGAAGTAGAACTGCAAAAACACAAAAGCAATTCCCGTAGAGATGCAGCCAGAAAAATGCCTCTAAGTTAAACATTAAAGGATAGACGTGGCCTAGAATTACTTGGTCATTAAACCTAATTATGGAGTGATTTAGGATTCCTTGGCATTAAAGCAATGATAAAAGGCGTGTTGGTCTTGGTGTCAATAGCAAACCCCATGTGTGGCAGCACAGGACTTACATTAAAAGCAGACCACAGTAGCATGCATTTATTAGGATACGTGGGCTCCACAGCTTGAATGAGTCCCCCAGAGTTGCTTGGCTGGTCAGGGGTGGAGGCGGGACAGCTGCGGAACAGAGGCTGCTCTCTTTCCTCCGGTGAGGGCTTATGCCTTGGGGGCAGTCAGGAGTTCAAGAGGAAGGAGAGAGCTGTGCCTTTTTTATCGGTACACTGCCCTGAGATCCCTTGGAGCTTCTTTCCCAGCTGGCTCAGCCTGTCCCCTTTCCCCAGGCCAAGTGTAGACTTTTTGCCCTGGGAGAGGCTCCAGGAAGAGCAGCACCCCTGTGCTCTGCTTGGATAGCCCTTCTGGGCAATCCAGCCCAGCGGTGGTTGGGACCATTTGTCTGCTGTGCTCAGAGATAAGGCTGTGCTGATGAAGCTCAGGCAGCGGTCCCTTCATTCCGCTAGAGTAGGAGCGCCTACCCTGGACTTTAGCTGCTGCAGAAACTGCCAAGTCATGCCCCTCCGCTGCCTTTATTTATTTATTTATTTTTACATCTTTATTGGAGTATAATTGCTTTACAACGGTGTGTTAGTTTCTGCTTTATAACAAAGTGAATTAGTTCCCATATCTCTTCATCTGTTCCCATATCTCTTCCCTCTTGCATCTCCCTCCCTCCCGCCCTCCCTATCCCACCCCTCTAGATGGTCACAAAGCACCGAGCTCATCGCCCCGTGCTATGCGGCTGCTTCCCACTATCTATCTACCTTACGTTTGATAGTGTATATATGTCCATGCCACTCTCTCACTTTGTCCCAGCCTACCCTTCCCCCTCCCCATATCCTCAAGTCCATTCTCTAGTAGGTCTGTGTCTTTATTCCTGCCTTACCCCTAGGTTCTTCATGACATTTTTTTAAAATTCCATATATATGTGTGTTAGCATACGGTCGGCTGCCTTTAGTTTACACAGATGCTGAAGGGACCCGAAGTTAAAGAGACCTTGCATGCGTTGGCTCATTTTCCACTTACTGACTGCGGAGGTTGCCGGACTTCATGACAAATGGTGTGGGAGTATCACTGGTGTTGAAGTCTTTGCTGACACATTTGATAAGGGTCGGGGTTGATACCGACGACATCTGGGCTCGGTTCAGAGTGGATTGCTAGGAAGCTGATAGCTGTTAGTTGCCACTCTCCCATCACACCCACTTCCTCAAGCCAGCAGAGACCTGCTGTGTGGCATGGGGAGCACCTGGATGGGAAGAGCTTTTGAAGGGGGGGTGGATACACGTGTGTGTGGCTGAGTCACTTTGCTGTGCACCTGGAACTAGCACAACATTGTTCATTGGCTATACTCCAAAATAAAATAAAAGTTAAAAAAAAATGTATACAGTGTGGGTCCCCACTGCCCCGGCTAGTAAAGCATAAAAAACGAAGTTTCTCAGTACTAGCTGTGAGCTAACCGTGGTCCCTGTTGGTATTGTAGTTGGGTTCTCAGTCTCTTTGAAGTCCCCTTTTCACGAGCGTTCCCTCTTGCCTTCTGGACATTTACTGCAGCCCTCCCTATCCTCAGGGAATACGTTCCAAGACCCCAAGTGGACGCCTGAAACCCTAAGTTTTTTCCTGTACATATGTACCTATGATAAACTTTAATTTAAATCAGACACAGTAAGAGAATATCCAAATTGCCAGCATCACTACTCATGTGCTTTGGGGTCATTATTAAGTAAAATCAGGGTTACTTGAACACAAGCAGAATCCTGACAGACGACAACGACAACCAAGAGGCTACTGCGTGACTAATTGGACAAAGGGATGATTCACGTGGGTGGGGGGATGGAGAAGGACAGGCATGAGATTTCATCTTACTCAGAATGGTGCACAATTTAAAACTTATGAATTGTTTATTTCTTGAATTTCCCGTTTCATATATTCAGAGCACAGCTGGACATGGGACACTGAAACCTGAGAAAGAAAAACCTCTGATAAGGGAGGATTACAGATTACTGTATTGGGAGAAAAACCACTGATTAAGGAGTTAAGAAACCTAGGCTATAGTTCTGGTTCCATGAAGGATTGCTGCGTGGTCAGGAGAAGTTAATTGTGCCCATTCATTCCTATTTCTACTTTTGTCCCACCTTCCCCAGATGGTTCATCTCTCATCCTCTTATCTCATTAAGAAAGTGTCAAGTGTCTTTTCTTTTTTTTTTTTCAGATGTTCTTATATCAATATAACAGTTGTAGTCAGTTGATCTACCCTTGTGGGTGTTTTTGTAATTCGTTTCTATGACCTTCTCATTAAAAAAAAAAAACCCACAAAAAAACCCTTAATTGTGAAATGTAATATGCTTACTAGAAAAGTATATAAAAGATAGATGAATGGCTTAACAAATAATTTTAAAGCAAAAATCTATATAGTTATCACTTAGATCAAGAAATATAAATTTCCAGTACGCCATAAACCCCTATATGTTCCTTCCCAGTAACAACCTCTTCCATACCCTATAGAAGTAACTATTATTTTGAATTTTATGGGAATTACTTCTTTGCTGGTCATTCTATTGGAAAATTACACATAAATTTTTTTTGAGGTCTAGGATACTGTTACTTATTCCAGGGAATATTCACATTTTCACCTACCAGAAGAGCAACATTCTAATACTCTGGGGCAACTTTAATCTGAGGTCAATGCTTACGGTGCCCTGGATCACTCACAGGATATTACCTTAGGCTCTAAGGCACCAGGGCTGGATTACTTACATTTTACTCTTACTATTGTAACATAAATCTTCAGGCCCTGGATGGCCCTGGGGGTTTGACTTTGGTCACCATCCTTTTATCTCAGCTCAGCCTCATGGCGGTTTCTAGGTAATTGGAAAATATTCTCTGGACATTTGAGTGCTGATCTACCTCTGTGGGTACTAACCTTCACTCAGATTTTGACTGTGATGTTCTACAGTCACAGATTAGCTCTTCAGTACTTAGAAGAAAATGTTCTAAATGTATTTTACTAAGGATTTTAGCTTTCTTTACTTTGGAGGTTTGGTGTAAATTATGTAAATTACCATTACTGGAAGTGAAAATCCTTTAGTAAATGTCACAAGAATCAGAATCATAACCAAAACATCAGTTAATCTATGGCATCAAAGTGGATTTGTATCTACTCAAAGAAGGAAGTAACAACTAATTATTTCCTATCACACAGTTGAAGGCATGGGATATACATTATATCAGGCAAATATTCATTGGCTTTTGGGTGGTTGTGAATGATGAAGATATATGATAGCATTATATTCAGTTTTCTAAAGACACAGTTTAGGTAGTACAATAATAATTCAGGTAAGGCATACACATGCACACAAATAAACCTTAATGGTTTAAAACAATCTAAATTTGTTACTTTAATGAAAGTAAGTGCTGGGCATTTTCAGCAATTTTATCAGCGTGGACTCTGATTATCTGTTCTTATCTAAGTAGGAGTTGCCTCCTACTGGTGATATGGCTTCTCTGCAACTGTCCCCATCAGGCTGAAAAATATCAGAGCAGATTTAGGAACGTCTTCAGCCTTTGTGTAAAAGAACCATCTACTCATTAGATTCCACTGATATTTTCAGTGTCTATTTCTTGGGCAGACTTCTTGGTGAAACCCTATTTATGTGATTAAAATTCCCTGAAAAGTCCAACTCACTTCAACTCATTCTGGTTTGATGTACCAAGGTCCACTTTCTGTAGTAGCCTCTTTTTGGTATCTTTTTCCTCTTAGATTCTAGGAGTTGATGAAGTCCAACAACAACCAGAAATCCAAGACTAATTCAAGATAAGCAAGGAGTATATATATAAATAAATAAATAAATAAATAAATAAATATACTCCATTCAAAGCATTCCTATTTCTAACACTTTTTAACTTTTTGAATACAGCATCTTAGAATTTCTTTCTGTTGAAATCTTTGTAGTTCACATTTAAATCTTTGTAGTTCAGATCAAAAGTATTGTCTACTCATGGGTTTGAAAGGAATGAAGAAATACACTATTCAGAGGTAGAGCTTCAGCTTCACCTATTGAATCCTCCATTGCATCTTCATCTTCTGTAAGATCTTGAGCTACAGATAATGGGTTTCCACAGCTCTCTGAACAGGAAGGAAATGGGGGAAACCAGAAGTGGCAGAAGCAGGCAGGTGTAAAGATAAATTTGCTGTAGATAAATTGAACAGATTTTTTTCTTATGGTTAATATTTTTGTATCTTGTTTAAGAAATCCTTCTTCTCTACAGGGTCATGAATATAGTCTCCTATATTCTTTTCTAAAAGCTTCAAAAATTAGTCTTTCATAATTAGAACTGTGGTGAGAACAGGCAATATTCATTAATTTTCAATATCTGATGGAAGAGTTTCAATGTTTCACCACTAACTATGTAGTTGGTTCTGGGTTGTTTTGGTGTTTTTCCCCATAGTTAGACTTTATCAGGTTAAGAAAGTTCCTTTCTACCCCAATTTACTAAGAGATGAATGCCAAATTTTATCAGACACCTTTTCTTCATTACAGTGATTATTAGCTTGTGAATGTAACAAACAACATTGCTTTTCTAATGTTAAGTTAACCTTGCATTCCTGGGGTAATCCCAACTTGGCCGAAGTGTATTGTTTTTTTTTATATATTGTTGAATTCTGTTTACTAATATTTTGGTTAGGATTTTCTGCATCTATATTTATGAGAAAGTTGAGCCTGTAGCTTTTCTTTCTTTTAATGTCCTAGTCAGGCTAGGTAGCAAGTGTGTGCTAGTCTTATAGAATGAGCTGGTGGTGGATGTTTCCTCTATTTCTATTCTTGGGAAGGGTTGGAGAAAATTTAGCAATAATTGTTCTGTGGGTGTTTGGTAGAACTCCCTCATGAAGCCATCCAGGCCTCTTCCTAAGGGAATCTTTTTTTTCCTCTGGCTGATTTTAAGAGTTTATATTTGATTATAAAAGGTGTGGGCTTCTTTTCTGTTATACTGCTTGGGATTTACTGGGCCTCTTGAATCTGTAGATCTGGCATTTTTCATCAGGTTTTCATATCAGATATTCTCTTTCAAATATGGTCTCTGCCACATCCTCTTTCCCATCTCCTGCTGTCACTATCATCACGTATATTAGAACATTCTCACTCTGCTTTATTTTTTCTTGATCGTTCTTTTATGTTTTCTATCTTTTGGTCTTTCCTTGCTCTATTCTAGATATTTTCTTCTGAGTTGTCTTCAGTTCATTAATTCTTTCTTTAGGTATGTCTAACCTGCTATTAAACCCACCCACCAAGTTCTTAATTCTATTATTTTATTTTTCAGTTCTAAAAGTTCTATTTTAAAATATTTTCTATGTCACTTTTCATCTTTTCCTGTACCCTACAGATTTATATACGTTTGTCTTTTTTTCCCCTCTAAACCTACTAATAATAGTTGTTTTATCTTTTGAGTCTGATAATTCCAATATTTGGAGAATTTGGTGTCTGACTCTATTTTTAAAAACCTATTCTGCTGTTTCTTGCTCAAGATATTTTTTTTGTATGTCTGGTTGTCTTTTGTGTGTTGCTGATAATTGTTCTTAAAATTATTTATATGTTGGCATTTGCTTCTGCTGGGTAATGGGGGTATTTTCAGGCAGGACCACACTATTCCAAGTTCAAGTTTGAGGCAGGACCCATCAAAATGTTATAAACTCTTGGGGGCTGATTTATTTATTTATGGCTGTGCCATGCAGCATGAGTGATCTTAGTTCCCTGACCAGGGATGGAACCCATGTCCCCTGCAATGTAATTGCAGTCTTAACCACTGGACCACCAGGAAAGTCCCTGATTTATTTATGATTCTTAGTTTTTCTAAGGATGTAGTCTTGGGGTCCCAGCTTGTTAGACTTCCCATTGTATGTGGGCCTGGGCTTTGATTTCTGTCCCTCTTGATCCCTGAAAATATAAAAATAAAAATTCAAATATATTGGGATTGGCAGATGTTATCAGGGCAAATGCAGCTTCTGTGCTTATTTACCTCCGCAGGATCATATTTTCCCTTCACTTTTGGCCTGGGAATTTCTTACTATGCTGTCAGTAACTCAATGATTTTAAAACGGCTTTATAAAAAATTATTTATTTCAAGATCTTAGTGGTTTTCAGGGGACTTCCCTGGTGGTCCAGTGGTTAAGACTCCTTGTTTCCACTGCAGGGGGCACGAGTTCGGGGAACTAAGATCTGGCCAAAAAAAAAAAAAAAAGAAGGAGATCTTAGTGGTTTTCAGCCAACAGAGATTGTTTCAAATAAGTTAGTTCACCATTAACAGAAATTTACATTTTTCATCTTTATGTACGTAAAAGTTTTCTTTTTCTTGATTTATAACCAGTCTGGGCTTTGAAGGACAGTCAAGATCAGAGTTTAAGGATTCTGTAGACCTATTTTTCTCATTTTTTCTTGATGTTTTTGAGCTCATAACCTTACAGATATTTTGAGAACTTTATTTCCTTCTCCCCAGTGACCACCTTATGACTATAAGGGAGTAAAAATAATTTTCTCTGGCTGAGAACACCACTCCCCCATCATAAAAACAGATTAACAAGAGAAAAACAAACAGAAGTTTGATAACATGTATATCTCTTGTGTACATGGGAGAGACCCAGGAAAACTGAGTAACTCCCCCAAACAGCCTTAGTCACCACCTTAATCCATCTTCAGATAAAGACAGAAGAAAAGCGTTGGGGGCTGGGGAGAGCCAGTTAGGGAAGGTTGTCAGGAAAAGCAGAGCAAACAAGGGTAAGATTGTTACAGAGATTTAAGTCCACATCTTCTCTGTTGACAAGAGTTTCTTGTGATTTAGAATCATCCTCTCTTCCTGGTACAGAGGGGGAAACACTTCCAAATAGAGATTTCCTTTATAAATGTAAATGTCTCTTACAAAAGGGTGACTTCTACTCCGGTTTTCAGAACTTCTCCTGTGTCTGCGTTTCCTAAAAATAGTCAACTCAAAATAATTCTTATGCTAAAGAGACATATTTTGGGGGAGGGGCATATTGCACTCCTCTTCAGGACCAAGAGAGATCCTCTAATTTGCCGTCTTCCTTGTTCTTACTGGCAGACGCTGACGAATGGCAAGTGTCAGAGGAAGAGGTGGAACACATCCCATTCTCCCACACCCGGTATCCTGAGAAGGAAATGCTTAAGAGATCCCAGGAATTTTATGAACTTCTCAATAAGAGACGGTCTGTTAGATTCATAAGTAATGAGCAAGTCCCAGTGGAAGTGATTGATAATGTCATCAAAGCAGCAGGTCTGTAAGTGCACAGTGGGTCTTTGAGAACATCCGCTACAAGTGACAATAGTGGAGCAATGTTGAAGTTCAAACACAGTAATAAAGCCTGGAATGATATGTTTAACTGTAAAGTCTTACCCAGGTGTTGACTGACTGCCAGGCACAAGATGATTTCCACTTTCTACAAACATTTATTTTTTTATTTATTTTTTTTTGCGGTATGCGGGCCTCTCACTGTTGTGGCCTCTCCCGTTGCGGAGCACAGGCTCCGGATGCGCAGGCTCAGCGGCCATGGCTCACGGGCCCAGCCGCTGCGCGGCATGTGGGATCTTCCCGGACCGGGGCACGAACCCGTGTCCCCTGCATCGGCAGGCGGACTCTCAACCACTGCACCACCAGGGAAGCCCTCTACAAACTTTTAACTATTACAAACTTCTCGGGAGCAGATGTGACAACAGTTCAAAACTTCCGAAATTATTCAACATTATAAAATTTTTGAAGAATGAAAATTTCTGAACACATTATTATACATCAGAAAAGAAACATCCTTACTTTCACCTCCCCTTAAAACACACACACACACACACACACACACACTCACTTACTCACATTTATACATTTCTCTTTTGGGAACTGAATTTCTTATATTACACACCATTATGCTCTAGTACTGTATTCTAATGAACTAGCAAAGTTTATTCATGTGAATTTGCAAAGTAATCAAAGCAAGGCAAACATTTTTCCCCCTTTTGCTTTTTATTTATTTATTTATTTGTCTGCTTCGGGTCTTAGTTGCGGCTCGCGGGATCTTCATTGCTGCGTGCAAGATATTTTGTTGCCGCAAGCGGGCTCAGTTGTGGCACCGGGGCTTAGTTGTTGCAGCACGCGGGCTTAGTTGCCCCACAGCATATGGGATCTTAGTTCCCTGACCAGGGATCAAACCCACGTCCCCTGCATTGGAAGGCAGATTCTTAACCACTGGACCACCAGGGAAGTCCCCCAAATGCATTTTCAATGTAAATTAATATATATTCCCAGAGGAATAGATGAGAATTATAGAAAAAGGGAGAGGAGATATGAGAAAGCCCCCTATTTGGGAGTCTCCTCTGATTGGATTCTTATTCCTATATAAATCACATTCAAGTTCATTTGCAGAAATTATTGCATGACTCTTATAAACCCATTGCCCAAATTAAAAGGAAGTAAGAATAAAACAGTTCATTTCAGTTAAGAACACAAATACACTAGATTGGTGAGTCCTTTATCTAACTAATAGAAGTTACTAAATTTCTTCTGTGTATAGATCTGTATCTAAATATGTGGGTGTGTGCATATGACATTCAGAGAGGTCTGGCATAATTGAAAACATTAAGGGGCAATTTATTTCTTGTGTTTGGTGACACCAGTATTTAGTGAACAGACGACGTGTACAAAGTGAACTGGAATCCTTCTGTTCAGAAATTAGGGCTTTGGGCTTCCCTGGTGGCGCAGTGGTTGAGAGTCCGCCTGCCGATGCAGGGGAAACGGGTTCGTGCCCCGGTCTGGGAAGATCCCACATGCCGCGGAGCGGCTGGGCCCGTGAGTCATGGCCGCTGGGCCTGTGCGTCCGGAGCCTGTGCTCCGCAACGGGAGAGGCCACAACAGTGAGAGGCCCACATACCACAAAAAAAAAAAAATAAGAAATTAGGGCTTTATGTTTAGATTTGACTTGCCTTTCACAGTTCACTCATGCCCTCTCTACCACTGGACTGGTGGATGGCAAACTCATCAAGGCTGGCAGGCCTGAGACCCCTCCTGTAGAGTTTATGCCATTGAACTACTCACTAGGAAGAAAGGAATACTTGCTTCTGAAATATACCACCAGTGGGTCACCATGGTCTACTTCTAGAAACAGCCATTTTTAAGACAGAAGGGTGACACCTAGATCAGAAGCTGGGCCAGTTCATGGCTGGAATCTTTTTTTTTTTTTTTAATATTTATTTATTTATTTATTTAGGCTGTGCCAGGTCTTAGTTGTGGCATGTGGGATCTTTAGTTGTGGCATGCGAACTCTTAGTTGCAGCATGCATGTCGGATCTAGTTTCCCTACTAGGGATTGAACCCAGGCCCCGTGCATTGGGAGCACAGGGTCTTACCCACGAGACCACCAGGGAAGTGCTGCTGGCTGGAATCTTAAAGGGAACTTAAGCTCCTTGGGTCCCGTGATGCACTATGAAGCTTTGTCCGAGATACTGGGACTGATCCAAGGGTGGGCTGAGGTTTCCCAAAACCTGTGAGAGCTGGAAGACACTCTGCTGTGTGTCTGAGTGCCCAGGGCCAAGAGTTCTCATGTGTTCACAACAGGGCCACAAACCCCACAGTGCCACACTCAGAACTTTGCTATAGGCACTAAACAATTTATAGTTCAACTGCCTTTTGGAGATGCTTTGAAACCATTTGCCATTTAAATTTTGCCATTTCCATTAAACTTCATGACTTGATCATTTTTCAAGAATATCAAAACAAACAGAATTTTGGAGGATTTTGGCTATCAGAGCTTCCCATCTGTGTTCCCTTAGTGGTCACAGAGTAGTTCCTAGGGATGTTTTCTCTCACATGGTTAGAGAAGCAGTGATAAATTCCGAAAACCTAGGAACTACTGGCTTTGATCTCAGTTAGTTGGTTTGGAGACCCTGACAGAGATGCTGAACAAAACGGGCCTGGCAGCAACATCCCAGAAGTGACCGCCAGGCATTTTGTGTGTCAGGTGATCTAACTTCATTTTGAGCAAATTTGAGTTACATTTATTCTTAATGAACAGACTCAGATTTTTCTTGCAGTTTTAATTTCTGATTTTAATTTAATGGGTGATAGGAACAGCCCCAAGTGGGGCCCACACAGAGCCCTGGACCTTTGTGGTTGTGAAGGACCCAGACGTGAAGCATAAGATTCGAGAGATCATTGAGGAGGAAGAGGAAATAAACTACTTGAAGAGGATGGGACCTCGGTGGGTTTCAGACCTGAAGAAACTGAGGTACGAAAGTGGGTAGAATTAGGCATGTTTGGTTTGGCTTCCTAAAATGAAATAACTATGACTTCAGTTTTCTGGTTTTGTTTTAGGTGTTAAAAAGTTTCATTTTACCTATGGAAGAAATAACGGAAATTAAATCAGGCCTCACCGCTGAATTGCCTTGAGCACACATATTGCGCAGGGGTGAGGGATGCCGACTGGAATCCCATCTGGGTTCACATCTTAGCTCTGGGTTTCCAGTTGCAAGGCCTTAGGCATTTGCTTACTCCCTCTAAGTATACTAGTCTGGTTTCTCCAGAGAAACAGAATCAATGGAGAGAGAGACAGACAGAGAGAGAGAGACAGAGAGAGATAGAGAGAAACATAGAGAGAAAGAGATTTATTATAAGTAATGGGCTTAAGTGATTATGGAGGTTGAGAAGTCCCAAGACCCAGCAGAGTCAGACCCAGCAGAGTCAATGGAATAGTTCCAGTCTGAGTCCAAAGGCCTAGGAACCAGGAAAACCAATGTGTAAGTTGCAGTCCAAGTCTGAGTCCAAAGGCAGGAGAAGACTGATGTCCCAGCTTAAAGACAGTCTGGCAGACGGAGAAAATTCTCCCTTATTCCACCTGTTTTGTTCTATTCAGGGCTTCAGCGGTTTAGATGATGCCCACCTACGTTAAGGAGGGCAATTTGCTTCACTCAGTCTTCCAATTCACGTGTTAATCTCATCCAGAAACATCCTCACAGACACACCCAGAATAATGTTTAACCAGCTATCTGGGTGCCTTGTGGCCCAGTCAAGTTGACACATAAAATCAACCATCACACTTCTGTTTTCTCACCCAAAACGATAATGTTAAAAACTTGGTATCAGGATTAAATAAGATAGAGGCTAAGAGTAGGGCCTTAGAAGCTAGAGTGCTTGGGTTCAAATATAAGGTCTACCACTTATTAACGAATCTGTGCCTCAGTTTCCTCATCCGTAAAATGGGAATAAGTCTAGTATCTACTTCATTATGAAAATTAGATGAATTTGTAAGCACTTAGAACAGTGATGGCACATAGTAAGGGCCATATGAATCTAGTAAATAAATAGGCTATGACCCAAATAATTATTAGTAAATTGTGAAATACTTCTCAGGATCTTGAGTGAAGTAAATTACATTTTCCTATCAATAGTCTTGTACATGACCTCACTCAGCAGGCTTTCATTTTAGTACAGGTTTAGTAAAAATACAAATTTAGTAGAGGTAGAATATTCATTAGGCATTAGTAACTTTGCAGGCTTCCTTATCTCCAGGGAAGAAGCAGACTGGAATTCAGTGTAACTGGCTTTACCGTGAAACTTCAGCGTATTCGGGTAGAGACACGTGCAAGGTTTCATTTTTTTTCTGGAAACTACAACTAACTATGATTGTTAATCCCACTTTTCCCATCGAGGACCAGTCACCCTACACAATATCTAGGATGGATTCCATAATTTCTCAGTCATTTTTGTAGTTAAAACAGTCACTTTCAATTTTTTCAGGCTCAGCCTTGTCATTTTAAGACACTGGTCACAGGGTCCTCTTTACAAATACTGCCCTCCCCACAGAGGCATCTCCTTTCCCTTCTAACCCCTTCTCAGGCTGAGCATGTGGAGGGATGGGGAACAGACCTCTCAGAAGGCCCTGAGGGGAAGCCAGCTCGAGTTCTTGGCACGTAGGATGTAGAGGTACTCATGCCTCTGGCTCTCAGCTCTGGGCCTTTAGCGGCCAGTTCCAGCACCAGCCATCCAATACCCACTGTGACACAAGCCTAAGAAAAGGCAGTGGGATCTCCGTCTTGTGGGGTAAAGTGGGACTTCTTCTCCGGTAGCCAGGGCTGGGTGGTGAGAAGGATGGCCTCTTAGTCCTACTCCTGTCTCACTTATTTGCCCCAAAGGACAATTTTTTTACTGAGATATTTAAACCCTGTTGAAATTGATGTCTATTGGTGTTGTAACTTATGGCTGTGTTCTGGAATAAGTGCAGGATATTAATAATGAATATATAAATCTCATTGCATATTCATGAGAAAAAACGGATGGGTAAAGTCGAATCTCTCTTCTTAGAGAGATGCTGTGCTCTGTGTGTGCAGCACCTACAAAACGCTGCCAGCCCCGTCACTCCCCAAAGAAGGCAGCATCAGTTGGTCTCTTGTCTCTATGCTCAAAGCACCTAATACACACCTTCTGGCATTTACAATAGCCATTACCACATAGTTATTTAATTATTGGCCTACTTTTCTTCTCATTTTATAGGCCATACTTTAGAAATCTTTGTGGTACACCAAGATACTCTTGAGAATCCAATTAACAGTATAGACTTTCTCTGCGGACAATATGCGTGCACACACACACACACAGACAGACAGATATACATACATACATATATATATGTCTCTAGGGTCCAGGGACCTCCAGTTTAAAAAAGTCTTATATTGTAGCACCTAGCACAGTGCTGATGCATAGTAGGTAATTAAATAACTTTGTTAAATTGCATCACAAATGAACATATGTCCTGATAGCCAGTTTGAGTCAACTCTGAAACTCATAGCTGTCATTAAAGGCTTGATGTACAATCTGGTCCAACCTACCCATCAAGCCTTCTTCTTCTGCTGCTGGCGTGAGACCCTTCACCCCAGGTGGAAGGTGCTAATTGTCCTTTCTTAACAGGCCTCGGCACGTTGCTATCTTTTTATTAGCTCTAATATGATGTCATGATACATTCTTGTAAAATTGAACAAACCCAAAATACTAGCTACCAATGTATGCCTAGGCAAAATAAGTACAAAGATTAGTAAAAATTACTAACCTGCCTCTGACTTAGTAAATTGCTTATTCTTCACCTCATATTTAACAATTGTTTTGAATTATTCACTGTAAAATAATACATAGTAATAATAATAATATTAGCTAACACATACATGGTACTATGTACTAGGTACTATTCTAAGCACTTGATCTATTGGACTGATTTTACTGTCACAGTAACCATTTGAGGTGAGTGTACAGTAGTACATTTTACATTTGAGGACACTGAGCTGTGAGAAGGTGAGTGGTTGTCCAACGTGGCAAAGCTAGTTGACTCCAGATTTTTTTTGTAAACTATTAACATTCTCCCGCTTTGTAAAGAGAAAAAGAATTGATACTAGTCAAATGTGAATAAGCTGGTTGAAGTATGGTAAAGTAGCTTTGAGAATGTAATGTATAGAAACTAGCAGTGTACAAGGAACTGTAGAGAATACACATGTGGGTTTAATGTGTTTTAAAACAAGGAAGCATAACTAGGCTAAGAATGAAATGAGTGGTGACTATCTCTTGCTTATTGATGACATAATTTACCCTAAGGAAAAATTCCAATATATAGCATTACATGAGTATCTTTCCTTTGAATATCTGTGCTAGAGTGAAGCTTTTGCCAAAATGTGTGGGCAGGGTAATGAAACAGAGAAAGATATGCTCTTATCTGGAAAATAAAAATGGAAACTCAACATTTATACCTCCTGTGAGTTATCTCCCACTCCCACAAAAGTTTCCTTCCTTTTCTCCATAACTAGGCTAAGAACGTTACCATCTGCCCACCTGGAATTTCGGTTCAAACTCACCATCACCTTCTTCTTCTCCCTTGTGCACTCCTGTGCCAGACCTGTCAGCTCCTGCCTCTACAACTCCCCAAGTTCTCCTGGGCCATTGCCATTGTCTCCTATCTGGTCCCGTTTGAGTTGGTCCTTTGCCCACACCAATCCATCTCTTTCTGAAACAGATCCTATTGTGTGATGCTTCTGCTCAGAAGCTTGTGATAACTTTCCATCACCCGCTGAACAAAGTCCAGGACCCTGCAAAATCTGTATGAAAACTGCCAGCCTCCCAACCTGTGCACCACCACACACACCATCCTCCAGCCTACCAGGCTTCTGAAATTCCCTGTCCGGCCAAGCATTCTCCTTCTGACTCTGCCCTTTGCTCATCTCTTCCCTGGGCTGTCCTTCCCAATGCCCCTTCTCTAGCTGGTCTTCAGTGCCCCGTCTCAAGAGAAACTTTGGAAATATTCTGACGATCTTATTCAAAACTAACATTTTATTTTTGGGCTCCTAAGGCCCTTGTCTTATATTTCTTTAATAACACTTACCAGGTTTTAGTTTGCTAAATTTGGCTTACTGCCCTCTGGGTTATAGGATCTATCTTTGTATCTTTCAGCATTTCACGTGTCTTGCTATATTAGGCCCTTATTAATACCTGTTTACTGACTTTGGATAGAAAAAGGTAAACATGACGTGAACAAAAATCCTACTCTTTTTCAATTTCAACATAAAAGACAAGTAAATATTTCTGTTTTTAATGTATATAAGGTGGTAAACAGGGAACAAAAAAACCATTAAGAGAAAATATTCTTCTGAATATCTTTTTTTTCCCCTTTAGGACCAACTGGATTAAGGAGTACTTGGACACAGCACCTGTTTTGATTCTCATTTTCAAACAAGTACACGGTTTTGCTGCAAATGGCAAGAAAAAGATCCACTACTACAATGAGATCAGTGTTTCCATTGCTTGTGGCATCCTCCTAGCTGCCCTGCAGGTATGTCACCCTCCCACTGGGCCCAAGAGAGAGACTTAATGCTTGGGGGCCAACTGTGGTTTTATTTGCAAATTTCAGCTGAGTTTCTAGTTCAGGGACAGGAATTCCTCAGTAAGGGAACTCTGATGTAAAATCTGCCTCTGGAAACCTGGATTGGTGAGGATGATGTTTCAAACAAGCTGGCATCCTTCCTGGAAATTTACTTATAACATTATTTAAATGTCAAAAAATGGTCGCTGTGTTTGCCTTCATCTGTAACGACATGAAGCTTTAAGGGCTTTAGTAAATACACACGAAGAGCTTCAGAGCCTGAAAGTTCCAGGGCCTGGCTTCTCAGCTGTGTTTCCTGTTGTCTGAGCCAGTGGGATGATTCAATAGCTATAAGGGGAACTCTACCATAGAGCTCCTGTCCTCAGAAGTTGAGTTTACATCGTATTGCATTAGAAAGATGTCCATGTGCTTAAAAAAATTCCATCTACATAATAGCTACAGCCATGCTAAGCATGAAACAGAGCAGGACTGAGGTCTGCCTTTCACATGATTCAAGTCATTCGCTCAACAGATATTTTCTGAGCTCCTTCTATGTGGCAGATCCCAGGAGTCACCAGGAATAGTCACCTCGTGAACTGTATGTTCTGGTGGGGACTGCGGTCCTGGGAGAGGGTGGAGAGTGACAGTAAACATGTGAAATAAATAAAACAAACAGGATTATAAGAGTGAATGAGCCTACTTTCAAGGGACAGTAGAGTCCAAAAAACTATGTGCTTCCTTGTTATCTCAAAGAAAAATGTGTTTGCTGAAAACTTGCAAAATAGTCGTTGTGACATAAAAGAGGAATATGTTTTTAGATGACTTGAAAAACTGTTGTAGAGGAGCTGGCATCCTATTTACCTCCCGACTCTGTAACAGATAAAGGAATTGCTGTGCTACGTCAAGGAATTGCTGTGCTACGTCAGACCGCAGGGCACCATCCCCGTCCTAGATAGGGTTCCCTTCACCTGTGGCTTCTGTGCATTCCAATCAGCAACTTCTCCCACTTTACTGTGGAGTTTGCTGCCCTCTAGCTTTCTGTAAGGCATAAGTCTGAGTGTAGGTCTTGATTTGTGACGGAGGAAGGAATCTTCTGGAAGCCCTTGTCTGGGCAGATTGCACACAGACTGGAGGCATGCTCGACTCCCAAAGGCAGTTCCAGAACCTCCTTCTGGTCCAGGCTTAGCGATGAGCATCTGATGGGAAAAACAGGGGAGGATAGAGAGGGCCAACTGGGAAAGTGTCTTGAAGCTCCACGTGATTTTTATTGGATGTTTATTATTCGAGCGGGCTGGGAAGAGGTTGGTGGAGTATTTCCTCTACCTCTTACATACCCCTTGGCCACTAGGTCCTCCATCACTGGACATAGGTATCTTCAGCTGGGGAGGATGTTCTGCTTCCACGGTTGGTTATATAACCACAGGAACTGCCTTTTGTTTTTCCTTTCCTTTGGTGTAGTTGGATTCCCCAAATTTCTTTCCATGAAATAACCATTCCCATTTCTTAAGCATCAGTGAAAAATGACTGGTATTTTCTTCTCTGAGAAGCTTCCCACTGTTTGGTTAAGAAAAGGTGGGGTCTGGGGAGGTCGAGGAGGGCAGGTAAGATTCAAGACACCATGGCCCAAGCTGGTCGTCTCTTTGCCGCCCAGCTTCAGGGAAATGACGGGACAAGCAAATCTTATAGGGACTGGAACATGCCCAGGCTAGAAGCAGAGCTGGGATTTTGCCTGCTGACTTTAAAACGTTTTCTTTTCTCTCCTGTCATAGAACGCGGGACTGGTGACTGTCACGACCACTCCTCTCAACTGTGGCCCCCGTCTGAGGGTGCTCCTGAAACGCCCTGCAAATGAAAAGCTGCTGATACTGCTCCCTGTGGGCTACCCCAGCAAAGAGGCCACGGTGCCTGACGTCTCACGGAAACCTCTGGATCAGATCATGGTGACTGTGTAGGCAGGACACAGGCAGGGACATGCTGGAAGGTGATGCCCCCCACTCCTTTCTCCTATTCCCTTTGGGAGTACAGTCTGGTCTCTCCCTGGGTGTCCCATCTCCCTTGCACTCCACTCCACAGAGCTGGCCTCTCTGCGTGGGAAGAAACCTTTGCACTTTCTACAGCACTTTGAGTCTGAGAAGCCCTGCTTCCGATAGTGTGATTAGCTGAAACATACAGACTAAGAGATGAATAGGTATATTCTCTTCCATTTCTTATCCACTTTGGAAATGCATTAAATTTTTGCTAAGAACATGCCCTTGGTTTTTAAAGTTTTTTAATTGTTACAGAAAAATCACAGGTGATTTTTTCTTTCACTCTTTAAAAACTCAAAGAGGAAAGAGTCATCAGAAAATTGAATATAGTCCCAAGAAATCAGCTATGTGATGATTTTTAAATTTAAATTTAGACTGATCAAACGGTTTTCTGCCCCCTGCTTTCTGGTGGCTTTCAGGCAAGGATGTACTTTTTTTTTTTTTTTTTTTTTTTGCGGTACGCGGGCCTCTCACTGTTGTGGCCTCTCCCGTTGCGGAGCACAGGCTCCGGACGCGCAGGCTCAGCGGCCATGGCTCACGGGCCCAGCCGCTCTGCGGCATGTGGGATCTTCCCGGACCGGGGCACGAACCCGTGTCCCCTGCATCGGCAGGCGGACTCTCAACTACTGCGCCACCAAGGAAGCTCTCAAGTTGTTTTTAATAGGAAAAAGATACTCTGAGTTCCAATAGCAGAACAATAAACACTTTGGCATCACGATGCAAAGAAATTGAAGTTATATTTATGAACTTCTATTTCTAATGTTTTGAAGCTGTTTGAGCCCATAGAGCTCTTTGCTAGTTTTAGGGCACCCTGCTGAGCAGCTGCGGGTACGGGAGAACCTTGCCCCCAGGTGTGGGGTGGAGAAGGAATCCGGCCACTGGTGGGGGTCTGAGTGCAGTTGTTCAAGTACAGAACCACTTGAGAGGAAAGTGGAAGTCCTATCACATGGGTTAGGGCCCTTGAGCAAAGGGTTGATCTGGTCACCTTCTAATCATGCCACCCAGAAACACAGCCCTGATTTCTCATGGATGCTGAACACACTTGCAAAGGTACAGATTTGGGGGGTGCTCCAGCCAGCTTTCTCTTTGGGGGATGGAATTATTAGTAATTCTTAATCTGGACAGCACAGCATAGATGGGCCTGGATTCAAGTTTCCCTTCTGCTGCTCCCCACCCAGCTGGGTGGCTGTGGAGAACTGAATCTCTCAGCCCCATTTTCTTCAGCTGTAAAATGAGGATAAATGCAGTGCTTACCTCAGGGCTTCTGTGGAGACTGAGTGTGATGATTCACACATAGTTCCCGGCATAGGGTAGGTGACACATGGTGTTAATTTGGGGCTCTTGGTATTATTTTTAGTGTTATTTTCACTATCATTACTACTATGTGCTGTGCACATTTGACCACAAAAATTAAAAAATAAAATGACACCCTTTAAGAGTCTTGTCCTTAATGCACAAAATCATCTTAAAATGTAAAAGAAAGTGTCTGTCATCTGAGCTTGAGCCTGAGCTGTTTTGAGGACTTAGGATGACTTGGCTGCTTCTGGTGGGTTCTGGGAGCCTCTGGATGGGACCTCAGAGCCTATTTAATAGTGAGGTCTATAAACTGAGATTTATTTAATAGTAAGGAAAAGGCTCCTTGGAAAACTTATTTTCAGGTAAGAGAGACTGGAGACGTATAGTAAGATCCTATGATGACAATCAGCGTCAGAAAAAAGGGGCAAATCTAAATGTGGTTCAGGGCTTCCCTGGTGGCGCAGTGGTTGAGAGTCTGCCTGCCGATGCAGGAGACATGGGTTCATGCCCCGGTCCAGGAAGATCCCACATGCCGCGGAGCGGCTGGGCCCGTGAGCCATGGCCGCTGAGCCTGTGCGTCGGGAGCCTGTGCTCCGCAACGGGAGAGGCCACAACAGGGAGAGGCCCGCGTACCGCAAAAAAAAAAAAAAAAAAAAAAAGATAAATAAATAAATAAATAAATAAATAAATAAATGTGGTTTAGAGTCTGCCCCTCAGGTACCAAGTCCTAGACTCTCACTAAGGTTCCAGGGCAGAGGGAGCTGGAGCCAACAAAATAACTGCTCCCTGAAGATCTCTCAGTGATGGGGCTACAGCCCAGCCCTTTGACCACTTATGTGTAGGGTTGCATTCAAAGAAACATCAGATGGTTCTTGTTTGTGCAATAATCATAGAGCAGCAATTAATATCTTTACTGCCTTCTCTTGAGAACGCAGCAAAGGAAGATTCCAAAACTGAAAACCCTCTTTCCCATCTGTCTCTCTCTCTAAATATATATCTAACGGACATATGACAGCTTCCCCCAAGGTATATATTGTCCCCATTTGTAAATCATCTCAACATTTTGTCACAAACGCGCCCTACGAAGGCTCTCTTATGGCCCTTGCTCCTCTCAGGCCTCTGTATCTATTTTATTTTAATTTTTGGGGGGAGTTTTTTTTTTTTTTTTTTTTTGCCGTATGCGGGCCTCTCACTGTTGTGGCCTCTCCCGTTGCGGAGCACAGGCTCCGGACGCGCAGGCTCAGCGGCCATGGCTCACGGGTCCAGCCGCTCCGCGGCATGTGGGATCTTCGCGGACTGGGGCACGAACCCGTGTCCCCTGCATCAGCAGGCGGACTCTCAACCACTGCGCCACCTGGGAAGCCCTTGGGGAGATTTTTGAGCTAACTTTTTTTTTTAACATCTTTATTGGAGTATAATTGCTTTACAATGGTGTGTTAGTTTCTGCTTTATAACAAAGTGAATCAGTTATACATATACATACGTTCCCGTATCTCTTCCCTCTTCCGTCTCCCTCCCACCCTCCCTATCCCACCCCTCTAGATGGTCACAAAGCACCGAGCTCATCGCCCCGTGCTATGCGGCTGCTTCCCACTAGCTATCTACCTTACGTTTGGTAGTGTATATATGTCCATGCCACTCTCTCACTTTGTCACAGCTTACCCTTCCCCCTCCCCATATCCTCAAGTCCATTCTCTAGTAGGTCTGTGTCTTTATTCCTGTCTTGCCCCTAGGTTCTTCATGACCTTTTTTTTTTTTCCCCTTAGATTCCATATTGTTTTTCTTGTCACTTGTCACCACTGTAAAGCCAGCTGGCCTTTCTGGCTTTCTGTTCTTGCCACTCCCCCGCCCCCACACATTATTCTGATCCTGGTAATAAAAGCCTAATAATGACAGGTGAGGAGAGACCTTTCTTAGCAGGGTGGGGATAGGGGACGAGACAGTGTAGCTTCGTATGTCAGTATCACCATCAAGGTCGCGTCCAAGAGACAGTGGTGACAGTGGGTATAATGGTTGAGCACATGAGCTTAGGAGTCACCCAGCCTGGGTTTATATCCCTGCTCTGCCAGGGATCTAAGGGGAAAAAACTCTTATTTCCTTGGTGATCTTGAACTAGCTGCTTAATTAAGGCCATTATCTGACGTGTAAAATGGGGTTAATCATCCTTACCTTGTGGGGTTTGGCCCACTGCCTGGTACACAGCACTTTTAAATGATAGGTGTCATATTGTGGTGGTCATGGTTGATACCACTGTCATTGTCAGGCAGCCCTGCTTTAGGTTCCAGGTGGGCAAAGGTAAGAAGAATGGGCAAGAGTCCCCCTCTCTGCAGGGGAGGAGCCTGGCTGGGGTTTGGGCGGCAGCTGTAGGCCAGGTGGAGGTGGCCCAGAGAGGGTCAGCCACACCAGGTCAGAGAGCTTCTCAGCAGACACCACTGGGAACTTGAAATGCTTATTTTTCCTCTGTTATAATGCTATCAATTCGATATGCAGTTAGGTAGTTACTGTTTGCATGCGTTTTTAACATTTTTATTTAAAAATTACAATGGGGGAAGAGAAAATCGGAGGTGCTCACCCCAGCGATTACATACCTTGGCCCAGGAGTGACTTCCTCACCCTCACAACCCACTGGCCAGAACTAAGTCACATGGCCTCATCAGAAGGTCAGGAAATGTTACCCTCCTGTGTCTGGAAAAAGAGGGGACTGAGATGGGAGTAAGCATTAAAAGTCTCTTTCCCCCAAACAAGTAACTTGGAACTTAGGAAATAAACCTGGATACAACAAAAAATGTGCAGAGAGGAAGGAAGGCTGAAGAAATGGATGAAATTAGAATTAGGATGATGAAGGGTATAAAGGTCCTCTTCTGAAAGGTAAACGTTAAGATTGGTTGATATTTGTCTGATACAGCTTTTAAATATAGCAACCCTTTGGGCCAAGAAAATCAATATACATATATAGAGAAGGAAACTAAAATTCCCTTCTTCCTAAACATTCCTGCCTCTGCCTACAAAGTGGAAACTTCTATCTCAGAAGTACTTAAGGAAAGTCCCTATTTCCACGTTATTTGCTTATCTCTATGGAGGAAGAGGGACTTCTCTAGTTGGCAAAATTGGAGGAAAAAAGGCTTATTGCTCAAGTTCAAACCCAACAAAGTATCCTCCATTTTAAGCCAAATGTACAAATTACAAGTGATTATTCACCTTAGAAAGATGATTAACAGTGAATTTCTCTAAATATTGGAGTTTTAAAGAGTATTTGAACTGATATGATACTAAGAATTTTTTTGTAAACATTTTTAGGAGTATCTATAACCTAAGGAAAATATAGTTATCAATGAATATTTCTCTTTAGAGGCACGAGGAATATAACTTATTTTGCCAGATATCAGCAGAGTACTCCCTTAGAATTTGGTGAAATGGGAACAATTGTAATGTTTCAATCCACACATATCTATAAATAATGAAAAATCTAAAACAAATGTTGCTCCGGCTCTACTGTGATGGCCTCACTTTCACACACACAAAAGACCAGACGTTCGAAAAAGGGGGAACTTCTCTACCTTTTAGAGAGAAGCGAATAAAGAGAACAGGAGGTGGGGATGGTGAGGAGACCCCCTGTGCTGCAGTGGGCTGAATGGGCTGATGCATCTGAGGCTGGGACCAGATCCGCATCCCCTTTGGGTGGCCTCAGCTGACATCCAGCATGTACAGGCTCCAGGAAGAACAGTACCTGGAGCAGAGATCCTGTGAGTTAAATACAGTAGTTCTAATGAACTGTGAGATGCTATAATCTCATTTTGGGAATTCCTGAAAAGTCACAAGGAAGGGGAATGGTTTGTGTTAGTCTCATGACTTCAAAATCATGGTTCAGAGCCAAATGTTCAGGATTAAATTCAACAGCATTAAAACGTCCTTAGAGCAACATGGAAATATGTCAGCAATGTCTGCAGAGAGCCAAGAAAACATAGAAGCCAATAAAGTAATAGAGGAAGTTAGCTAACCTGTGTGGAGGTGGAGTTGCCAACTTCCTTCTACTCTAATAATGAAAAATAAAGAATAATAACTGAGAGGTAACTGGAATGAAGCTTCTAAAATCAAATGCCTCTGAAGGTGTCCCCTGTTGTCACAGCAACTACAGAAAGGGTCGGGGGCTCGCTTTCCTTCTGATTTTCGCTCCTCGGTGCCCTCAGCTTCTCTGAGGTTCCACCATGCTGTGGTCACGAGTAACTTGGACTCCCTTGAGGTCGAAAATCTGTTCCTTTGTTGAATAAGTGACTTCCCAAGTCTGAGAATGTTTAGAATCGAATATGGAGGTGATGAAATAAATCAAACCCATAATATTGATACTCTCATGTCAGGAATAATCTTGCATATGTTTCTTATTTAAGTAATTTAAATGTGTTTTTTTAAAAGTATGATTCCAATTTAAAATGTGAAATTGATTTAGACTTCTAATTTTATGTTGAAAGGTGTAAGAAAATTTGACTTAGCTCATTAACAGTATTAAAATAGATTCACTGTATTTATAAATTTAACTTATTAGGTTTAGAAGAGCAGTTTGAGTATATGAGAACATTTTGGCCTAATTGGCGGTAAACTTGCCAGGTCAGTTATATGAAGTGCTAAAACAGAAGATCAACTATGATTAGGTCCATACAAGGAGTTTAAAACGTTTAAGAGATTTTAATAAATGATGCTTGTCAAGGAGGCTGATGGTTTAAGGGAATTTGGTTATTCAATTTGAGTTAAGCATTAATCAAAGCCCCCCTTCGCCGAAGTGATTAGTTTTATTTTATTTAAATGTACTAGACTTTATTAAATATAATAATACAACATGTGTATCAGGTTAGAATGCTTTTGGCAGAAAGTAAGAAACAAAAAACCCCAACCATAGTGGCTTAAATAAACAGGGAGTTATTTTTCCCTCATAATGTTAAGTTTGGAAGCAGGTCCAGGGTTCATGAAATCAGTGCCAAAATCTCAGTGGTTCTCCTGGCCTTTCTTTATGACCACAGGACACTGATATAGCTTCCCTCATCACAACCAAGCACAGTACTTGAAATAATAGGCACACAATAAATATTGGGAAAAGATTGAATTTATGCAAAAAATATATCTACATTATAAAAAAAAGCTTACATGCAAGATCTGAATGGGACTTGGAAATCTATGTTTTTGACAAGTGTTCCAAGTGGTTCTGCTGGTAAACATGAACAGCATTCTCTAACAAGCTCCTCTATCCCAGGGCTCTAAGTACCTGCCCTCTGCCAGTGCCTCTCAGGTCTCTACCTCCAGCTTTGACCTCTTCCCTAAACTCCAGACACTTACACTCAACTGCTTCCTCTGCACCTCCTCTTGGCTGTCTATTAAGCATCTATTAAGATGTCTACTAGGCATCTCATCTTTGATGTCTATTAAGCATCTTAGATGCTTCCATGCTCAAAGTAATTATTCTGAATCTTTCTCGCCCCTTGCTAGGATCCTCAATTCATTCTCCTTTAGATGCAGTCCCAAATCTAGAAAGCATCCTAAATTTCTGTCGTTCTCCTATCCCCCTCATCCAGAGTCATCAGCAAGTCTTACCTGTTCTACCTCTGCGTCGCCTGCAGGCAGTGAGCACGGAGAACCCGTGTGAACACGAATGTCACTCTGCCTGCTGCCGAGAATAGTAAAATCTCTTGGTCTGACCCAGGTGCCTCGGGTCTTCGACCAGCACCCACAAAACTGGCAGGCTACCTTGTTAGCATGCAAGAAGGGTACCCGCTCAGGCCCTTCACGGTTCTTGACACTTTCCACTACATGTTCTCTCGACCTCAAAGGCTCCAGGCATCATCACGGCTGGCTCCTCCATGCCAGTCACATTTTCAGCTCAACTCTTACCTCTCTGAGCAGCTTTCTTGGACCATCCAATCCAAATACCACCACGTTGGTCGTTCTTTATTCTCTTCATAACACTTGTCATTATCTAATAAGTTTTAAAAATTAAGGCAACATTTAAAATATACGCACATGATCTAAAGAATATTATAAGGAATAACAACGTAACCACAACTTTGGGTTAAGATACAGAACATCATCAGCACAGTTGATGCCCACTACTTCCCCTCCCCACCTCCATCCTCTTCTCTCCTTCCACAGAAGCACTAACCTCCCTGTGTAATGAATATGATGTTATTCATTCCCATGCATTAAAAAATGCTTTGTCACTCAATAATATGTAACATTATTTTGCATATTTTAACTTCACATAGATGGTATTGCACATTACATATTTTTCTGTGGCATGCTTTTTTTTAAAAATTTATTTATTTATTTATTTTTGGCTGTGTTGGGTCTTCGTTTCTGTGCGAGGGCTTTCTCTAGTTACGGCAAGCGGGGGCCACTCTTCATCGCAGTGCGCGGGCCTCTCACTATCGCGGCCTCTCTTGTTGTGGAGCACAAGCTCCAGACACGCAGGCTCAGTAGTTGTGGCTCATGGGCCTAGTTGCTCCGCGGCATGTGGGATCTTCCCAGACCAGGGCTCGAACCCATGTCCCCTGCATTGGCAGGCAGATTCTCAACCAGTGCGCCACTAGGGAAGCCCTGTGGCATGCTTTTTTAAGCCAACGGTATGTCTGTGAGACAGTCAACCTTGATATGTGCAACTCTGGTTCATTTCTTTCCACTACTCTGCACCATCCATAGGAATAAGTCCCACATTATTCATTCTCTTGCAAACTGACATTTAAATTCTTTCATGTTCATTCTTTCTCCTTGTGTAAATGTCTTAAGGATTTCTCGAGGGTATATACTTAGGCAGAGAATTGCTGGGTCAAAGGGCATTCATATTTCAACTAGATATTTCAACTAAGTTGTTCTCCTAAGGTTCCCCTGCCCCAGATTTTTAAAACTCATTTATTGATCATCTCCCACGACCAGACTTAAATTCTAAGACGTCTTATCTCTCATGCTCACCTCTATGTCCTCAGTGCCCAGAACAGTGGCTGTAACATGAATATTTGTTGACTAGCTGAAGAGATGGTGACCCAGAGGGGTGCAGTAACTTGTCCAGGGTTACAAAATGTCTTAAGGACAAAGCTGGGATTTGAGCTCAGGCCGCTACTCCCTAACGCCAAAGAGGAAGCAGCTATTGGAAGCACAGTCCCTTGAGCTATGGGTCCAAAGTTCTGTACCCAGGAAGCAAGTCTGGAGTGAATTCACACTGACAGCCAGTGGGCTCTCCATGTGCCTGAGCTGGGGTGAGCCGGACACACGTGCCCAGTGGAGGTAGGAGGTGTGGCTCCTGAAGATTCTTCAGAAGGCTAGCATCTGCCCCAAGAGCTGCTGGGGACGACAGGGGCTGTGGTGACAGAGGGGACAGGGTGGGGGGGGAACAGGACACTCCATTGGCAGAGAGAATGCTGACCCAGCAGAGGCTCCCTGTGTAAGCCCTGAGATGACACCAGCTTTTCAAAGGTGGAGAAGGAATGCCCAGACACCTTCCCTCCAGCTCCCCATGCGTCCTCATGAGGCAGACCTCGTGAGGCAGAGATGGGCTTTGGGCTGAGCCTCAGAGCCCTGGAGGATGGCTCAGACCCACACTCAGCTTTGAAAACTGTTAGCTTGAAGTCTTGAAGTTTGTGTTTATTCTGGCCTTTCTTTCTAGTCGATTTGCATTTGGTT
The DNA here is from genome assembly GCF_949752795.1 of Hyperoodon ampullatus. Classification (NCBI taxonomy): domain Eukaryota; kingdom Metazoa; phylum Chordata; class Mammalia; order Artiodactyla; family Ziphiidae; genus Hyperoodon; species Hyperoodon ampullatus. Next base: position 74,109,435 of record NC_136925.1, read on the forward strand.
TTCATCGCACTCTGCCTTGGATTCAGTCTGGAATGGATATATCACTTAGCAAGCAAGCAGACAGCAGCGCCACTGAAGGGATAGAAAATGAAACCCCCAAAGTGGGGTTGAAGACGGGCAGTTGGAGAAAGGGAGCGGGAAGCGCGGGATGTGGGCAGAGAGGGGCTGGGAGTGGGAGTCACAGAGGCAGTAACGGTGTCTTCTGCTCCCCGAGGACCAGCTCTGCCAGACTCAGATGCCTGGAGAGAGAGACGAGTGCTTTTCTGAGCCTTTGTTCAGAGTATATGAAAGAGAACTAGCCCAAGAATCCAGCATTGGGGTGTCCCACCATTGCTGCTTAGTCAAATTGGACCATTTTCTGGGCCCTCAATCCCCCATGGTTGCCCTCCCTGCTCAGACCCAGACAACCTTTCCATTTCCTTCTCCCAGCTTTATCCTCCCATCTTTTAAGGCCCAACTTTCTGTCACTTTGCCGAAGAAGTCCCCCCAGATTCTCCCATCAGACTCCCATATGCAAAGACCAAGGCTGGGCTCATCCCTCTCTTTCGAGCATCCATGGTGTCCCTTCCTATGGCACTTGCCATCCTCCTCCTCAGGTCAAGCCCTCCATTAGACTCTTAGCTCTCAGAGAGAAGGAACCAAGCCTAGTTCAGCTTGGTGTCCCCTGGGCACCTGGCACATGGCCTGGACTATGGTAGTTGCTTGGTAATTATTGTCTGATAGGATTCACACTGCAGGGAATCCCTGCAATTTGATGCTATCAGTGGATGATTGGGAGACTTCACCAAAATATCTTCTGCACTCTTGGAATAAAAAGAAGAGCCTGGGTCTCTCAGATTTGGTGGTGAGATAAATAAGCTACAACAAAACCCACATAATTATGGGCAGAGTAGGGGTAGGTATTTGGAAGGCAGGTGGCAGGATGGGATTAAACTAAGTGCAACCTCTTCACTCTTTGGCACTCTGAGCTTATAATTTAATTTCTGTTCACAAACTGGGAACTCAGGGCTTACTAAACACCAAGTTTAATATAGATTTTTGGACTGAAAAAGGAATTGAAAGGCTATTCCTACACCCATTCTCTGCTCTTAGAAGGGATGGATGCCACCCATGCTGCTGCATTCCAAGAAAGGTATTACAGGGTGTATTAGACAGGTCCAGCCAGGTAAACAGAGACCATTTGTTTCCATAAAGGGATTAAAAAAAAATTGGTTGCAAAGTTGATGGGTGCACTGACAAACCAAAGGAGACATTGAGGCAATGGTGGATGAGCCATTACCCTCCCTTTCCCAGTAGTTGGGGGGCTGGGGAGGGGTCTCCACAGAGGGACCACCTGGAGGAAGCTGGGAACACAGATGGCCTGCCAGGTAGGGACCACAGGGCTTTGAGGCCACAGCCAGGACACCGTCTGAGACAAAGACAGAGAAGTACTCTGACTTTGTCTTTCCTCCGACCCTCCAAACTCCCACCAGTGCTTCTCATTGTCTGAGACTTCCTTCCTTTCTACCTTCCTCTCTCCTTCCTTTCTTCCCTATTTTTGTTTTAAGAAGTATAAAAAAAATATTTTTCAAACAGGGAAAAAATTTTTTTCTGGTGCCTACCAATATTTCTAGAAAAGAAAATAGCACATTTAAAATTAAAAGTAAAAACTAGAATGTCCTTGGTAGCCCTGAAAGCAATGAGGAACTGATGCTTTTCACTTCCTGCCCCCAAAGTTTCCATGGAAACTGCTGATGAACTTCCCCATCTTACTGAAGAAGCAATGGGCCTGGCTGGCAGGAGTGTAGGACCCAGAGCCCGGCAACCTGGGTCCAAGTTCCAGGCCCACTTCCTAACCACGAGCTCCTGTAGACCTCTCCATCGAGTGTTCTCATTTGTGGAAAGGATCATAACATCCCTACCGCAGAGGATTATTGTAAGGATTCTGGAGTTAACACACTTAAGGACCATGGAACAGAGCCTGGTGAACAACACAAGGACTCTTGTCCTGAGAAGATTCCTAAGCATCCCTGTAGTCCTCAGCTATCTTCCAACAAAGCTCCAGAAAATGGAGCAGAAGCAAGAAGGACTACAATCTTGCAGCCTATGGAACGAAAACCACATTCACAGAAAGAGAGACAAAATGAAAAGGCAGAGGACTATGTTCCAGTTGAAGGAACAAGATAAAACCCCAGAAAAACAACTGAATGAAGTGGAGATAGACAACATTCCAGAAAAAGAATTCAGAATAATGATAGTGAAGATGATCCAGGACCTCAGAAAAAGAATGGAGGCAAAGATTGAGAAGATGCAAGGAATGTTTAACAAAGACCTAGAAGAATTAAAGAACAAACAAACAGAGGTGAACAACACAATAACTGAAAGAAAAGTACACTAGAAAGAATCAATAGCAGAATAACTGAGGCAGAAGAACGGATAAGTGAACTGGAAGACAGAATGGTGGAATTCACTGCTGCAGAACAGAATAAAGAAAAAAGAATGAAAAGAAATGAAGACAGCCTAAGAAACCTCTGGGATAACATTAAAAACACCAACCTTCGCATTATAGGGGTCCCAGAAGGAGAAGAGAGAGAGAAAGGACCCAAGAAAATATTTGAAGACATTATAGTCGAAAACTTCCCTAACATGGGAAAGGAAATAGCCACCCAAGTCCAAGAAGCACAGAGAGTCCCAGGCAGGATAAACCAAAGGAGAAACATGCCGAGACACATAGTTATCAAACTGGCAAAAAAAAAAAAAAAAAAAAAGACAAAGAAAAATTATTAAAAGCAACAAGGGAAAAACAAAAAATAACATACAAGGGAACTCCCATAAGGTTAACAGCTGATTTCTCAGCAGAAACTCTACAAGCCAGAAGGGAGTGGCACAATATATTTTAAGTGATAAAAGGGAAGAACCTACAACCAAGATTACTCTACCTGGCAAGGATCTCATTCAGATTCGACAGAGAAATCAAAAGCTTTCCAGGCAAGCAAAAGCTAAGAGAATTCAGCACCACCAAACCAGCGCTACAACAAACGGTAAAGGAACTTTTATAAGTGGGAAACACAAGATAAGAAAAGGACCTACAAAAACATACCCAAAACAACTAAGAAAATAGTAATAAGAACATACATATTGACAATTACCTTAAATGTGAATGGATTAAATGCTCCAACCAAAAGACAAGGCTTGCTGAATGGATACAAAAACAAGACCCATATATATGCTGTCTGCAAGAGACCCACTTCAGACCTAGGGACACATACAGACTGAAAGTGAGGGGATGGAAAAAGATATTCCATGCAAATGGAAATCAAAAGAAAGCTGGAGTAGCAATACTCATATCAGATAAAATAGACTTTAAAATAAAGAATGTTACAAGAGGCAAGGAAGGACACTATATAATGATCAAGGGATCCATCCAAGAAGAAGATATAACAATTATAAATATATATGCACCCAACATAGGAGCACCACAATGCATAAGGCAAATGTTAACAGCTATAAAAGGTGAAATCAACAGCAACACAATAATAGTGGGGGACTTTAACACCTTACTTACACCAATGGACAGATCATCCAGACAGAAAATAAATAAGGAAACAAAAGCTTTAAATGACACAATAAATCAGATAGATTTAATTGATATTTATAGGACATTCCATCTGAAAACAGCAGATTATACTTTCAAGTGAACACGGAACATTCATCAGGATAGATCACATCTTGGGTCACAAATCAAGCCTCGGTAAATTTAAGGAAACCGAAATCATATCAAGCATCTTTTCTGACCACAATACTATGAGATTAGAAATCAATTACAGGGAAAAAAGCATAAAAAACACAAACACATGGAGACTAAACAATACGTTACTAAATAACCAAGAAATCACTGAAAATATCAAAGAGGAAATCAAAAATATCTAGAGACAAAAGACAATGAAAACACGACAATCCAAAACTTATGGGATGCAGCAAAAGCAGTTCTAAGAGGGAAGTTTATAGCAATACAATCCTACCTCAAGAAACAAGAAAAATCTCAAATAAACAATCTAACCTTACACCTAAAGGAACTAGAGAAAGAAGAACAAACAAAACCCAGTGTTAGTAGAAGGAAAGAAACCATAAAGATCAGAGCAGAAAAAATTAAATAGAAACAAAGAAAACAAGAGTAAAGATCAGTAAAACTAAAAGCTGGTTCTTTGAGAAGATAAACGATAATACCATACACAGAAATAAACTCAAAATGGATTAAAGACCTAAATGTAAGACTGGACACTATAAAACTCTTAGAGGAAAACATAGGAAGAACACTCTTTGACATAATTCACAGCAAGATATTTTGCCCCACTTCCTAGAGAAATGGAAATAAAAACAAAAATAAACAAATGGGACCTAACGAAACTTAGAAGCTTTTGTACAGCAAAGGAAACCATAAACAAGACGAAAAGACAACCCTCAGAATGGGAGAAAATATTTGCAAACAAATCAATGGACAAAGGATTAATCTCCAAAATATATAAACAGTTCTTCAGCTCAATATTAAAAAAACAGCCCAATCCAAAAATGGGCAGAAGACTTAAATAGACATCTCTCCAAAGAAGACATACAGATGGTCAAGAGGCACATGAAAAGCTGCTCAACATCACTAATTATTAGAGAAATACAAATCAAAACTACAATGAGGTATCACCTCACACTGGTTAGAATGGGCATCATCAGAAAATCTACAAACAACAAATGCTGGAGAGGGTGTGGAGAAAAGGGAAGCCTCTTGCCTGTTGGTGGGAATGTAAATTGATACAGCCAGTATGGAGAGCAGTATGGAGGTTCCTTAAAAAACTAAAAATAGAATTCCATATGACCCAGCAATCCCACCCCTGGGCATATATCCAGAGAAAACCATCATTCAAAAAGACACATGCACCCCAGTGTTCATTGCAACACTGTTTACAATAGCCAGGTCATGGAAGCAACCTAAATGCCCATCAACAGACGAATGGATAAAGAAGATGTGGTACGTATATACAATGGAATATAACTCAGCCATAAAAAGGAATGAAATTGGGTCATTTGTAGAGACATGGATGGACCTAGAGACTGTCATACAGAGTGAAGTAAGTCAGAAAGAGAAAAACACATATCATATATTAACGCGTATATGTGGAACCTAGAAAAATGGTACAGATGAACCAGTTTGCAAGGCAGAAATAGAGACACAGATGTAGAGAACAAACGTATGGACACCAAGGGGGGAAAGTGGCGGGGGTGGGGGTGGTGGGATGAATTGGGCGATTGGGAGTGACATGTATACACTGATGTATATATACTAGATAACTAATAAGAACTTGTTGTATAAAAAATAAAATAAAATTCAAATAAATAAATAAAAGTTGTATCTATATTCTAAAGTTAATGGAAAGGGAAGGGGGAAGGGGGAGACATAGTTTAATTTAGCCAAAATGTTTTACTTTAAAAGAATTGGTTGACTTAAGTCCTATCACCAGTTTCTAAGCACTAGTTTTCAAATTAACCAGTTGTTTGAATGAAATGGTGAATTTTCTCTTTCCCTCAAGCCAGGCTCCTATGGCTACCACCTAAAATCAGATTAAAAAAATGCTTAATAGTACCTGCCCATCGTTAAATTATTAGCATGAATTAAAAGTTTAAAAAGAAAAAAAAATCAAGTGCTTGCAACTTCAATAGTGTTTAAGAGTATCACTGTGTTAGAGCATATAAACTTCTAGATGAATATTAAAACAGTGGAAGACAAAAGAGGATATATTAAAATAAAATTTTTCTTTCTGTAGAAAAGTTGGAACGTGTATAAAGAGTAGGAAAAGAAATCTCCCGTTGATCTTGTAACTTAGAAATAATCTTTGTGAACCATTTGCTTTATTTCTTCCTAGTTGCCAACATGTGCAGTACATTTGCAGCACTGAGAATTTGTATGAGTTCATTTCCTAATGGCCTAGCTCTTCAAACAGAAGCTTTTTATTGAGGCTCCTGCGTGGAGTCCACGGAGCCAAGGCAACCCTAGGTATTCCCTCTCTCCTCTAGCGCTGGAAGGTGAATTGCTCTCCTAGAAGAAACTATGAACATTATGGTAACCATTCTGAAGTGGTTTTTAAATTATGTTTTTACTGATGTATGTTAACCTTGTTGTGATAAAATATGAAATCTGGGCTTCACTGGTGGTGCAGTGGTTGGGAGTCCGCCTGCCGGTGCAGGGGACACGGGTTCGTGTCCTGGTCTGGGAGGATCCCACATGCCGCGGAGCGGCTGGGCCCGTGAGCCGTGGCCGCTGAGCCTGCGCGTCCGGAGCCTGTGCTCTGCAACGGGAGAGGCCGCAGCGGTGAGAGGCCCACGTACCGCAAAAAAAAAAAAAAAAAAAAAATGAAATCTGTGCCCCACCTCCTTTAGCCATGTCAAAAGGAACTGTGGCATCAGTGGTTTCACATGTATCAAAATGTACAAACATCTATGGATTTGTTTTTTGAAATATTATTTTGGTCATTTGAAAAATGTAGGCAAGTATTGAGAACATAAAAATGCACATGAATCCAGCACTTTGTATTAGTGAGTGTTTACATTTTGTAATTTTGCATCCTTTCTTTGAATACAAGAAAAAAAGCATTAGAAACGCATGTGTAAGACCTCACAAGACCCTCCTTGGTCCCAGCTCATTTGCTCCTTTCTCCGAGACAATTATTCCCTTGTGAGTCACTTTTGAAGGGAAGGTATTAATCACCAGCAGAAATCTGTGGATGCCAATAAGGAAATGGATGTTCTCGGTGGCACATTACAATACCATTTCATCTCTTTTCTACATGAAAGTCATGACTTCATAAAGCGCATGGTAACTGGCTTTCTGGCTTCAGATTAGACTTGACTTTACATATGTATATATGTATGCATGTATACACTCAAGAGCATTGAAAACATATGTTTCTATAAAAATTTGGACATGAATGTTCATAGCAGCATTATTCATAATAAAGCCCAAAGTAGAAACAACCCGTGTCCATTAACTACTGAATATATAATAAATGATGTGTTACATAGTCATACAATGGACTATCTACCATTCAGCCATAAAAGGAATTAAGGACTATAACGCTACAAGGTGAATGAACTTTGAACGTGTTAAGTGCAAGAAGCCAAACATCAAAGATCACATACTGTATGTTACCATTTATATAAAATATATAGAATAGGCAAATCCGTAGAGCTAAAAAGTAGATTATTGGTTGCCAGAGGCTGGCGTGGGAAGAGGGACAGGGAGTGAGGGAGGCATGGGGTATGGGGTTTCTCTGGGGAGTAATGAAAATCTTCTAAAATTAGTCTGAGGTGATGGTTGCCCAACTCTGTGAATGACCAAATGCTTTAAAATGGTCAATTTTACATTATGTGAATTGTATCTCAACCACAACAGCAACAACAAAAACAGTAAATAAACCAATAAATGTTATCAACTATTTGGAATAGTCTAGTTTCAAGAGTAGATTATGTTTTAAAAATTTGACATCTTTCAATTTTACCAATGTTTCCCAAGGATGCAGAGGCTTTTGCCACAGCCTCGTTTCCTTCTCTTCTTAGCTAATTTACCATTCTGTACATTCATATGTTTTTATAGATCTGTATGAAATGTGTAATCATTCCACAGCAACTTGTAAAATGAACTCTGGAAGTTTTCTATTTCTTCTTCCCTGAGTTTCTTCTGACTCTTTCACTGCGGTTGGCACAGAACCTCCCAGTTGAGAGTGTAAATGGATGATCCGAGAACTTCGCAGAACTGGGGAAATCTGAGGGCTGGGGACAACTTTAGGCGGGTACTGATGACCTCCATAACACAGGTGAGGGAGCGGGAGACTCCAGGTAAAGAGAGAGCCAGAGGCTTCACAGTTCGAGCAAAAATTAGCAAACATCATCACCACTTCAGAGCAAGAGATTCAGCAGTCAATGTTGCTTTGTGAAGAACATCAGCCTTTGGTTATTCAAAGGATGGCTATTGAGTTTGGGGATCCTTCTGTATCTTTATTAGTTGCTGCTAGTACTATCACTACTTCTTCGTACCTTATAAACAGAAGGAAAGAGAAGTCTGTAGCTTCTCTACTCAGCAGTTAAACTGGAGGTCAGGGACCGTCTACAGAGCTGGTTGGTGTCTTTGGTGTCCAGACACAATACACACTTTGACATTTGAATGAATGCTTTTAAATGATGAAATCAGGAATTTGTGTGAAGTTCATGAGCTTTCACTCCATAATTGGCTTACATAATTTGGAAATAGTTACATGTGGATGCCATAGAAATACTCTTTCAACCCCTTTTCTTTGTAGTTGATGGGAAATTCAAAGCACCTTTCTGAACTGAATCTATTGACATTTCCAGCTCAAGGCAGTTATTGTGAATCCACTAGATGGCACACGCATGCTGGATCAAGACCTGCTTATAGGTGAGGACAGTGAATCTCACCAGATAACTTCATCAGATACTTAAAGAGCTATAGTTTACTTCTCCCACCCCCTCCCCCCAGAATTTTCCTGTGTGTTAGTAATTTATGTCTTCCAGATCATGTAAATACAGATGTGCTAGAGCTAGTCATCCAAATCAACTGTTCAGTGTCTAAGGCGGGGCTGTAAAAATGGTCACTTTCCTTTGTTTTCAGTTCAAGTATTTTGACTATTCCTTTGCCACACATTCCTTTATTTTTCATACAGTTACATCAGTGGCCTGAGTCTCTTCTCTTCTGTACACATACTGATGGAGAGGAAAACTACTATCTTTAATGTACTGAAAATTTTCTTTTATATTCTAGCAATCCCCTAACCCTCTTAAAATTGCCACTCATTTTATTTTGCATGTGTTAAGGGGCTTAGCTTTTGGAAAGGTGTTAAAGAAATGTCTTAAGACACAAAGCAAATGTTTGCTCTCTTTACTCAGCTTTATTTGTCTTTGTCTTTTGAAAAAAAGAGAGAGAGAGAGAGAGAGAGAGAGGCGGGAAACATTTTATTCACAGCCAGAATCTGAAGCAGCAAGACCAGGCATGTTAGTGAGCCTGTCCTGTGGTCACTGAGATACGCCATCTCCCAGTCTACGCCCCACCCCAGCCAGCACCCCCCTCTAGAGCCAGACACAGTCAGGCCTCCTGAGGAAAAGTTTGGAGCAAGTTCAGAGCCAATAAAGGGAATTAATGGAAGAGACTTAGAGGCAAGAAGAGAGAAATGAGATTTATTTAGCCTGAGGTCACAGTGCCACAAATGTGGCCAGAAAGAGGCTACCTGGGTAGCACTGGGAAGCCAGGACAGCCTGGGGGCTGGGAGGTCCACCTCTTGGCTGGGGCCCTGCTGCTGTCCCAAGAAGTGTTTGAGTTTGGGATCTCATGGAATCTGAAGGAGACACCCCCTGAGGTGGTGGTGACCCCTGGAGCGGGTGGTATGTAGGGACAGCAGACCCGACCCCAGAGGATGGAAGATGAGTGGGATAAAGTGGACACACTGACCATGCTTTCCTCGATTTTCTTATGGTGCTCACTCTCCACAAGGAGAAGACAAAAAGTAATAGTCTAAATCACAAAAAAATGGTGTGGTCTAGTTTTTTATAGAAAAGGATTGAGAAACAGTTCTTGATTATGCCAACAACACTTTACAAACTATTTATAAGTCTGTTATTGAAGTCTCCAGAGATGACCTTTAATTCTAGAAGTATATGGTTAAAGAATTTTTTTTGTTGTTGGTTCAGTCCTTGGGATAAAAAAGAACCTTGTGGTCCTTTGACATTTATGAAGAGGTAGAGATCTTTTAAGTTTTGAATACACGGAATCAATTTTATATAGTATTGCATTTTTAATAACCCCTTATTTATTTTTATTATTTATTTATTTATTTATTTATTTTTTTTGGCGTTACGCGGGCCCCTCACTGCTGTGGCCTCTCCCGTTGCGGAGCACAGGCTCCGGACGCGCAGGCTCAGCAGCCATGGCTCACGGGCCCAGACGCTCCGCGGCATGTGGGATCTTCCCAGACCAGGGCACGAACCCGTGTCCCCTGCATCGGCAGGCGGACTCTCAACCACTGCGCCACCAGGGAAGCCCTTATTTTTATTTTTAAACCTTACCTTCCTGTTTTTTTGATCCAGGTGTCATGTAATAAGTTGTGACATTATGCTATTGCACCTTAGCACCATGTTCTGGGGCTTTGGTACTCTTATTATTTAAAAAATGGTATGCCCTATGAGAAAACACAAATATGAAAGAACGTAGACATGGATTCAGTGTTGTAAAAATTATATTCAATTCTAGAATGGCAAAGAGTTACACAGGATTTGTGCTTGGCATTTGTCACAACAAGAAATGCTGGCTGCAGTAACAAAAACCTGAATGTGCAGTGGTTTAACACAATAAAGGTTTATTTCTCATTCTCATCACAGCTCAACGTGGGTCTCTCAGGAGACAGGGAGGGAACCCTGCTCCATACAGCCACTCGGGGATCCAGGCTTTTTCATAAAAATACTGCCACTTCAACCAGGTTGAGTTCATTAACGCATAAATAACCTTAACTAGATTGATTTTCGTTTTGAGAAGAAGAGATCATTTAGTTAAGTAGACTATCATTCATGTAAATCTTCACAAGAATCTCATACTGGAGATTATTGCCATGTTTACAGATGAAAAAATATACTCTTGGAGAGTTTAAGCAGCTTGATCATGTTCTACTAAATGGCAGAGTCCAGTATTTGGAATCAGGTTGGTACAATTCCAGAAGCTGGATATCTCAATCATTCTGTCTGTTATGCCTACCTGAAGTCAACCACACTTCTCTATTAAGAGTTGAGGCCCCAAGAGAGGCGCAGGGGCAGTGTTGAAGCATGGTAGAGCCTGGGCAGTGAGGGCTTGGGTTTTGGCCTGAAGTCACTTGAATGCAGTTCAACAACTGTGTACTTAGCACCAACTTGGCACATAGTCCCCGTGGGTCCTACTGGCCTGCAGATTCTTGATGGCCATAATCTAATCTGACTGGTGTCCTCATAAGGAGAGACATTTTGAATACACAAAGAGATGCCAGGGGCACATGTGCACAGAGGAAAGACCATGTAAGGACACGACCAGCAGGTGGCCATCTACAAACCAAGGAGAGAGGGCTCAAAAGGAACCAAACTTGATGACCCTTTGATCTTGGACTTCCAGCCTCCAGAACTATGAGGAAATAAATACCTGCTGTTGAAACCACTCAGTCTGTGGTATTTGTTATGTCAGCCTTAGCACACTACAACTCTCCCCTCCTCCGCCATCCCCTCCCCTTCCATCCCCTCCCCCCATGCCTTCCTGTGTCTTGCCCTCCACTTCAACTGCTGTTCAGCCACTGCCCACATCTGCTCAGATCACCTGTATTGATGCCCTGTGGTCTGCAGTGCTTTTTATGTCCATGTGATGGCCTGAGCTGTCTGTGGCCTCTGGAAACACTTGGAGTGTGTTTGCTCCCTGCTAAAGCTACATGGGCTCTAGACTACTGTTTTCCCTAATTTCCCTGTAATGGACTGAATGTTTGTGTCCCCCCAAAATTCATATGTTGAAATCCTACCCCACAATGTGATGGTGTTAGGAGGTGGGGCCTTTGGGAGGTAATTAGGTTTAAATGAGGTCATGAGGGTGGAGCCCTCATGAATGGGATTAGTGCCTTAGCTTGCTTCCCCTCTCTGCTCTCCACCATGTGAGGATACTGTGAGAAGTTGGCCATCTGCAACACAGAAGAGGACCTCACCAGAACCTGACCATGCTGGTTCCCTGATCTTGGACTTCTAGCCTCCAGACTGTGAGAAATAAATTCTCGATCTTTAGAAGCCACCCAGTTTATAGTATTTTGTTATAGCAGTTGGGACTAAGACACTCCCCAACTTGGATGCAGCCTGAATCAGTCTTCAGAGGCAGCCAGGTAGTCTGTGCTCAAGCAGTACAACATGGTCCGCTAGCTGCAATGTGTAGAAGAATCCCCTGGGGGATGAGTGTGCTGTTTACAATGCAGATCCCCTAGCTCCCCTGGCCATTCTGAGCTGTAGGCTTGGGGTGAGGCTGGTGATTCTGAGGCAGAAGGACACCTCCGGCCCTTAGAAGAGCTCTGTAGCAGGGAAATGCCCTCCCCTTCACATGCCCCACCTTTCAAGGGTCCATTCTTTCCAGAGCTCTCATACGTTCCAAGTACCTTGCACATTTTTTCCATAATCACTGCTTCCTTCTCTCCAGATCAGGTAACAGTCTGGTCCACAGTGTAGTCCACACACCCCTTTCTTATTTACAGTGGTCTGTTTCCCTGCAGGGCCCAAGCAAATCAGGGGAGATGGTTCAGACGCCACCCCAGAATGCCCAGCTCCACTCAGTGACCTCTCAAAGACTGAGCCCTGACCCAGCTGGGAGTACCAGGCTGGGCCCTGGAGCCCAGGAGGAGGGAGGCTCCATCCCTGCCCCAGGGGACTGAGTTGCTAGTAGGAAGTCAGGCACAGAAGCAGGTCATTTCAAAATGCTATGGGAAGAGCTGAAAAAAATATGAACTGGGTCCCATGGGAGCACAGATGAAGGATTTTTTTGTCAAACATGCCCAAAGTTCAGAGAAGTTTCCTGAAGGAGATACCATCTGACATGGCTGTGAAGAGCTAATCTAATCTAGGTCAGGAATTGGCAAACTTCATCCCTTGAGCCAAATCCAGGCAGCTCCTGGTTTTTATACAACCCATAGCTGAGGATAGTTTTCGCATTTTTAAATGATTGGGGGGAAAAATCAAGAGAAGATGAATATTTCACAACATATGAAAATGATATGAAATTTCAATTTTCTGTGTCTCTAAATCAAGTTTTGCTAGAACCCAGCATGCTTATTTATGTCTGTGGCTGCTTGCATGTTGTGTTGCTGCCACAGAGACTGTGTGGCTGGCAAATCCTCAAATATTTACTCTCTGGTCCTTGAGGGAGATTGCGTGCTGACCTTCAGCTCAGGTAGAAAGGACACTGAGGGCAGAGGCTCGAGGTGAGAAAACCCGCAGTGTGTACGGAGAGCTACCCACTGTGGACAGTGTTATCAGAGCTCGGAGGTGAGGCAGAGAGAGGAGGGGGATGAGGCCGGGCCCACGTCATCCAGGTGGTCAAAGGCCTCGCTTGGACATGAGAGATGTGTCCTGCGTGGGATGAGAGCAATGCGAACCAAGCACTAAGGTCCAGGCGGGGAGGGGTGGGAAGTCAGCCACTGAACAGACTGAGGGGCTGGAGCCTAAATGTGGAAGAACAGTACAGAAAACAGGGGGAAGGAGCCAAGAAGGGTGGAGGAAACCCCAGTGATTAGGCAATTTTGCAGAAGAGGAGCGACCGCAGTAACGCTGGTATTACTGTCAAGCCATCACTGCCCCCTCAGACACTTTGTTTATATGAATAAAGCTCTTATCTTCTTTATATATTTTCCAAGTCTGTAATGAGTCTCTCCAGTGGGAAGTCACCCTTTTGCATTTTCCCAGATCAGGGACTTGAAGATAGGATAATGTCCCGAAAGGCACCTTATAATAATCAGTAGGGAACCGCATCAATGTCGGCTGCTATTGATTTGCTGAGCCCAAGTTAGGGCCAGGTTGTGGTGGGACAGTTTAGAGGGTTAAATATTGTCTTTTGTTCGATATTTCTCACCACTGGCAGTTTATCCTAGAAGTGCTTATTCTCCATTCGTTTTGTGTCGCTCTCTGAGTGACTTTCAGAAGGTAGTTGTGCCCACGAGTTACCAGTTTGGCAAACAGGTTAATTACCTCTTGCTGTTTGTCGCTGTTGAGGAAGAACCAGCACCACCGTCATCCATGAGATGAACTGTCTCGATAATTATACTCAATATTTGGGGTGGGGAAGGCTAAAGATCCAGGACTAATCTAGTTTCTCTTTGGTAATTCATCATTCAGATGGTCTTCCAGTAAAAGGTGAAGGACAGGAACTGTGGGAGGAGGGCAAGGAAGGGTGGAGCACTTCAGAGAATCTTTTTAACCTCAAGTGTACCCGAGGAGCATTGAGACTTGGGCATTAAAACAAGCAAAATGATTAGGAAGCCACGTGAGATGTTTTCTCAGCACTATTTTGCCTTCATTTACCTTTTTTGGGGGGAATGAAGTCAGAATTATTTTTAAATAAGAGAGATGATAAACTCTAACCCATTAAAAGGCACAAATTAAATATTCATAAGCACAATCCCACATCCTTAACGGGCACTCTTCCGCAAGGAGGTGAGCTGTCTCTCTCTTCTTCAGGGGAGGGACATCAATCTCCCTTGGGGCCGCCCACTGGTGGCCAGCCATCTCCTGCCCACCTCCATACCCCATGTTGCAAGTCAACTGTCCTTTGAGGCTCTGCACTGCCTACCATGTTCTTTTTACCTTTTGGGTTTCCTTTTTCAACCATTGCCACAAATGCGAATGAACTGAAGTTGGCTGAACTGGCCATTTTCCCCCAAAGAGCAAATTCTCACCATTTATTCCTGGGAAGAAGGCAGGCAGCAGAAATCAGGCTTGGGACAGCAAACATAAACTGAAGGGTGTGTTTTGAATTGAGGAGGGAATATGATATTCCCACTGGCCATGAAAACCAGTGACGTCAGGCCCACTCCCATGACCATTCCTGCCACAATTAAAAGAGGTGAAAGATGGTTTCTAAAAGGTCAGTATACTGTGGAAGAGGGTTTCAGTCACCAAAGCAGATGCCAAGAATTCATGTAAATTAACAAATGATTCGACAGAGAACAAGAGTACTAAAGGACTATTTAGAACCTCTTTCTTCTTATAAGGACCTGAAAGCAGGGCCAGCCGCAGTATTTGTGAGGCCCAGTACAAGCTGAAAAATGCAGGCCCCTGTTCCAAACTTATTAAGAATTCCAAGACTCCTAGAGCAGAGCGTTAAACCAGGAGCAGGCTCTTCCAGAGTGTGGGCCCTGGGCAACTGTCCAGGTGGCACACCCATGAGAGTTTAAGGCAGTTTCCAAAATGTGTCTAATTTACTCCAAGAGAGTTAATTCACCCACTAAGAATCTGTCTTGGAGAGCAAGATTAAACTGTCCCGGAATAATTTTTCTTTAAACCTGCAAAGGAATGAATTTGCCTTTGACATATATATTGAATTGGTGTAAATGGGCTTTTGTCTGTGAGATGCTTATGCTGGGGAAGAGTTGCCCAGGCCTGCCTGAGTACCACACATGTGTCTGCAAATGTCTGTACATTGGCAGGGTTTAACACACTTTGGAGCTGTATCACTTTTGTATTAAAAAAAAAAAACCAAAACCTTTGCTATAATGGGTTTTGAAATTACACTGATATATATTTAGAAATCCTATTTCCTTTGTTGCTTTCTCCTTTCATAGAAATGTATTCACTGCTCTCTGCTATTATACACAAAGTTGTGGTCTATTTAAGTGCTTTATGGGAAAACTGTCTCGCTGATGTAATTTGACAAGTCTGTATAAGCAGCAGTTAGTGATTTGAGCTATAAGACAAAGGGTCAATTGATGACACAAATCTTTCAAGTTTTGAGAACTCAAGTGGAGCAGATTAAAGGAAGCAGCAGCCCTAGAAGTGGTAGAGGAAACTGCAGAGGCATCTTCCACAAAAGAGAGAAAAACCAAGGAGCTCTTGGTAGAGGCCAGAGCAGGAAGTTCCCAGAGCAGCCGACCAGGGCATAAGTGGAGGTACTAGGTGGGCAACGAGGCTGATTGCTCCTCCCCAACCCCTGGGCTCCCACACGTACCTCTACCACGGGGAGAGCACACTCTGCCCCAGCGAATCCACTCCACAGTCATGTGGCAACAGGAGTAGAGAATCGAGAACATTCCAGATTGATGATCGGGCAGCCAGGACAATGCCTGCCCTCCTCAAGGAGTGTTCCTATGAGAGACCCCCTTTCCGTCCCCAGCTCATATTCACAAACTTGGACATGAATGTGGCTAATATAAGCCCAGCAGAAAGTACAGGAGGGCCTCAGGCCGTGGTGCACATCTCTGGGGGTGGGAGAGATGAAGCTGCTTGTGGTGACGCTGGAGGGGCCGTTCTGGTGGGTTCTGATCTCCAGCCACCGTTCCCGCAGCTGCAGTTAGAGCCTGAACACTGCCCTGAAAGACCTGTTCTACTGCTTAGAACAGTGAAGGGCAAGAGCAGGGTCTCATCCCTGGTATATTGCTACCTGGTGGGGCTCCCGAGGGAGCAGCCGGACCAGCCCTGAGGCCACGCTGGGGGAGCGTGTCTGGGGACAGGACGGAGCCTCCTGAAGTCTGGAGTGTGAGACATTCATTGTCATCCTTCCCCCGACCCTTAAAGGTGGGTCTGGGCTTTGGCCTGGCTGCTGGAGCCAAGTGGAAATGGGCCTGGGTGAGGAAGGGGACTTTGCTCACAAGGGAGAGGTGCCAGGTGGATTCGAAGGGAAAGTTTGGCCACAGAGAAGATGCAAGTGAGCTGGAGAGGTGGAGCCTGGAAATATCCCGGGAGTCAAGAGCACTGGGGCAGGAAGGTGCTTTTGGAGCCTCTGTGCCAAGCCCAGGGGTGAAGAGGCAGCTGTGCAGGGCACCCGGCCCACTGGGGACAGTGACTCCATTTGACCCATGAGAATCATAGGGCTTGTGAAGAGTCAGGGAAAAGGACTTCCCTGGTGGCGCAGTGGTGGAGAGTCCGCCTGCCAATGCAGGGGACGCGGGTTCGTGCCCCGGTCCGGGAAGATCCTACATGCTGTGGAGCGGCTGGGCCCGTGAGCCATGGCCGCTGAGCCTGCGGTCTGGAGCCTGTGCTCTGCAACGGGAGAGGCCACAGCAGTGAGAGGCCCGCGTACCGCAAAAAAAAAAGAATCAATGAAAGGGCAACGTCTGCAACGCTTTTAGGATTATGCAATCTACTCATCTGGATTATTTTTTAACTGATGACCAGTCGATGCCCCGGTCCCTTAATCAATAACGTTTGGATAAAAGCGCTTCTACCATATGAATTGAGAATCAGGATCTACGGCTCTAAAATTTTTTCCAAAGAGCAAATAACCAATTTACGTTTGCCTTTAAGTATTTGCCTTAAGCTGTGCAGAGTGAGGGGATTCCTGCAGGCCATGACCTTGTGGACTGTCTCGAAGGAAGAGGCTGCAGCTACAACAATGACAAGAAGAACTGCTGCCGCTCCAGCCTTGCCCAAATGGCCGGTCGCTAAGCCAGCTGCCAGGGGTGTGGGGCTCAGAGGGGCAGGGCTGGCTCGGCCCTGATTCTGGTCCACTAGGACCCACCAGCCACGCTGTGAAAGGAGATAAGCCAGCGTGAGCTGCCATGTTATTGTGCTACCCCGGCCCGCCTGATGGGTGTATATGCATGACATCATGTTGCCTCACTTCTTCCAGCCCCACTCCCTTCTGAGCACTGATGTGCAAAAGGCTAGTTCTTTGATCCTGGATTTTTTTTTTTCCCCACAATAAAAATGTAGACAACGGGTTTCCCTGGTGGTGCAGCGGTTAAGAGTCCGCCTGCTGATGCAGGGGACACGGGTTTGTGCCCCGGTCTGGGAAGATCCCACATGCCGCGGAGCAGCTGGGCCCGTGAGCCATGGCCACTGAGCCTTCACGTCCAGAGCCTGTGCTCCGCAATGGGAGAGGCCACAACAGTGAGAGGCCCGCGTACTGCAAAAAAAAAAAAAAAGAAAAATGTAGACAAGAGAAGGGAACAGTATGCATATGTTATGTAGGTTCTTTGGAATATATGATATAGTTCACAATTTTAAAAATGTTTAAAGAGGGAAAGATGAGCGTCATGGGATTTTTACAGAGACGCCGAGGGCAGGTTTCTCATCTTGCTCTCTGGGGGCTGCCTTCTGGGGAAGCTCCAGCCTCAGCATCCCCCTGTGAAATGAGGGGCTGGGCTGGATGATTTCTGAGGGCATCCACTCCTCAGCTCTAGCCTCCTGTGGGTCTATTCTCCTGGCCCCCTTTCCATGATGGGCATGCTTTTTTTTTGTTTTTGGCTGCGTTTTCAATTCAATCCTGAATAACACTTAGGTTTCTTCTAACAGGACCAACTGCTCAAAAGTGAGAAAGGCATCTCAGTTTTTGGTCTTTCATTAGCTGTGTTCGTATAAAAGGTGCGGGGCGGGTGGGTTTGGGGGACATGGACACCCCTGGGTGGTTTTCTGGTAGTGGTTACTGTCAGGTGTCCAAGAACCCTGTCCCTCTAAACCCGCTCCTTGCTTCCTTATCCACAGGAGGACGGCACTTCCGAAACCCGTAAGTCACCTGGGAAGCATTCACAGGGTCTTTAGGACTTCACTTTCCTGTCCTGAAGCCTAATGCACAGCTGGAAGTTTCCCTTCTAGAAGAAGATAAACTCTATAGCCTAACTTTATGCTTTGGCACTGTAGCAATACTAAACTCAAATTTCTACCTCAAACTGAATTTAGAAAAGAAAGTATTTAAATTCACATAAAATCTTGTTTGTTTACAACAACAATGTAAACAAATTCAATCCTGTTTTACCTTAGGCCCTGACATTAAGCATGAAGTGGTTCAAAATGAAACCCTGCAGCCAGGAAGGGTGATGGACAAATAGCTTTATTCAGGGACAGCCACTGTGTTCAGATTTCTGTCTCCAGAAGGATTTATTGCTTAGTTTGGACCCAGCCTGGAAGAGACCCACCAACAAGAGAGGGGTTTAAGAGTGCCTTATCCATGGGCTTCCCTGGTGGCGCAGTGGTTGAGAGTTTGCCTGCCGATGCAAGGGACACGGGTTCGTGCCCCGGTCCGGGAAGATCCCACATGCCGTGGAGCATGAGCCATGGCCGCTGAGCCTGCGCGTCCGGAGCCTGTGCTCCACAACAGGAGAGGCCACAACAGTGAGAGGCCCGCGTACCTCAAAAAACAAAACAAACAAAAAAAAGAGTGCCTTATCCTGGCAAACAGAACAAGAGGAAGCTGGTTTAAGAAAGCAGCTGTTCAGATTAGAAGGAATAATTGAAGGATTATGCCCTCGTAAGAGACACCATCTCCTAGAGGTAGTTTCTGCTGGATTTATAGCAGACTTTCTTAAAAGAATCATCCATATTTGACGTTTCCAGCTCTTCATCTCCCATTCTCTTCTCAGTCCCTATCAGGTTTTCACCTGCACCTCTCTGTAGACACCACCCTTGACAATGTCATCCTGCACCATTTTTATCTGACCAAGTCCAGTGGACAGTTCTCAATCCACATTCACTTGACCTCTTAACAGCATCAAACCAGTTGATTACATCTCCTTAAACACTTGACTTCCCAGCCACCACACTTACATTATTTTCCTTTGATCTCTCTGGTCTCTTTTTCCTAGTCTTTCTTGGAATGCTCTTGAACTCAGTCCTCAGCCTTCCCAAGGCCTTTCAACCATTGCCATGGGCTTAAATGTCACATGTATTGGTGGTTTCCAAGCGTACATCTGTAATTCTGACTTCTTCCTTAACCTTAGATAACTGCCAACTTGACTTCACTTCTTGGATGTCTAACAGGCATCTCAAGTTGAACACGGCAAAACCAGAACTCTCTATTCATTTCTTTATATTCACCCTCACCCCAGCCTTCTCCATCCCCCCATAGTGCAGGCATTGCTCTCAAAAGGGATTAAAAGGGTTGTGAAAACACTTCATGGATCTTTGCGTGTAGATTTCTATTTCTAGTCCTGAAATTTCTATTTCCTTGTTGGTAAAACAGTCAAAAGATGGTCTAGTTCAGAGAAAGGAGTTATTCCTAATTTTAGGAAACTTTAAAACACAGATGCCCAATTAGTATATATTTAATGAATGAATGAGAAGTAGGGAATTAAATGCCACCGAAGGGCTTCAGGGCTTCGTTTATCTGGGTAGAGTTTTACCAAAATGTCAGTTTTCAGAGATGTAAGAACCTCTCTCTCTGGGTTGGTTCTGTGGATACTTCTCTGCCTGAACTCCTGTCCCTGAACACAGACATCAACAACTGGTCTGTAAAACTCTGATACTGAATAGCAGCTTAAATTTAAAATTATAGGTAGACTGCATTAGGCCCAGCATCCACCAGTTTTAGCTTTATCAATTCAAAACCTTTAAAATTGACCAACTGGTTCTGTTGTCTTTCACATGACTTGAAAATGACCTCTGATGAATGTTTGGAAAAGAGTGGAGATTGTATGCTGTTAGTCCCCCTCCTCACAAAATTGCATTAAAGAGACAAGTCATATGTGGAAAGATCAATTTATGTCACCTCTAGATAAGCTTAAGAAATAACATGAGGGCTTCCCTGGTGGCACAGTGGTTGAGAATCTGCCTGCTAATGCAGGGGACACGGGTTCGAGCCCTGGTCTGGGAGGATCCCACATGCCATGTAGCAACTAGGCCCGTGAGCCACAACTACTGAGCCTGCGCGTCTGGAGCCTGTGCTCCGCAACAAGAGAGGTTGCGATAGTGAGAGGCCCGCGCACCGCGATGAAGAGTGGCCCCCGCTTGCCACAACTAGAGAAAGCCCTGGCACAGAAACGAAGACCCAACATAGCAAAAATAAATTAATTAATTAACAAACTCCTACCCCCAACATCCTCTTTAAAAAAAAAAAAGAAAAAAAAGAAATAACATGGACAGTATCAATGTCAGACAGATATTCTCCTTTTGTTTTTAATTTTTCAATTACTTGCATCCTTAATGTCATCTTCCTTGGGGCACAATCTTTTTAAACAACCCCAAACAGATCTTAATAATAAAAATAACTGATGATGACAGAATGAGGCAGAGAAACCAGTAATGAAGGAGTGGTGTGAAGTCATTAAGGCGTGAAATCATTGATTGGCCTGGAAATAAAACTCTCATTGTATGCTAGAGGCCTACAGGTTCCTTTCTGACATACAAGAAAGGGCTGGTGACCCATGAGTCAGGCTCCCCTGACAATACATGAGGGAGGAAGTCAACTGCTTTCTTCACTTGGGCCCACCTAGAACTAATGAGAGGCCAGAGCCAGACCGGAAGTGATGAGGAAGAGCCAAGGACATTTATACCTACATACACAGTATGTGTGCACGTGTGTATACGTGCCTTTATACTATGTACATAGTGTGCGCACGTGTGTATACATACTTTTATACTATGTACATAGTACGTGTGTGCACGTGTGTATACATACTGTTATACTATGTACATAGTGTGCGCACGTGTGTATACATACCTTTATACTATGTACATAGTGTGTGTGTGCACGTGTGTATACATACCTTTATACTATGTACATAGTGTGTGCACGTGTGTTTACACACCTTTATACTATGTACATAGTGTGTGTGTGCACGTGTCTATACATACCTTTATACTATGTACATAGTGTGTGTGTGCACGTGTCTATACATACCTTTATACTATGTACATAGTGTGTGTGTGCACGTGTCTATACATACCTTTATACTGTGTACATTGTGTGTGCACGTGTGTATACACACCTTTATACTGTGTACACAGTGTGTGCACGTGTGTATACACACCTTTATACTATGTACACAGTGTGTGCACGTGTGTATACACACCTTTATACTATGTACATAGTGTGCGCACGTGTGTATACGCACTTTTATACTATGTACATAGTACGTGTGTGCACGTGTGTATACACACCTTTATACTATGTACATAGTACGTGTGTGCACGTGTGTATGCATACTTTTATACTATGTACATAGTGTGCGCACGTGTGTATACATACCTTTATGCTATGTACATAGTGTGCACACGTGTGTATACATACCTTTATACTATGTACATAGTAAGTGTGTGCACGTGTGTATACATACCTTTATACTATGTACATAGTGTGCACACGTGTGTATACATACCTTTATACTATGTACATAGCGTGCGCACGTGTGTATACATTCCTTTATACTATGTACATAGTGTGTGCACGTGTGTATGCATACCTTTAGACTATGTACATAGTGTGCACAAGTGTGTATGCATACCTTTATACTATGTACATAGTGTGCGCACGTGTGTATGCATACCTTTAGACTATGTACATAGTAAGTGTGCGCACGTGTGTATGCATACCTTTAGACTATGTACATAGTAAGTGTGCGCACGTGTGTATGCATACCTTTAGACTATGTACATAGTACGTGTGCGCACGTGTGTATACATATCTTTAGACTATGTACATAGTACGTGTGTGCACGTGTGTATAGATACTTTTACACTATGTACATAGTACATGTGTGCACGTGTGTATACATACTTTTACACTATGTACATAGTACGTGTGTGCACGTGTGTATACATACCTTTACACTATGTACATAGTACGTGTGTGCACGTGTGTATACATACTTTTATACTATGTACATAGTGTGCACACGTGTGTATACACACCTTTATACTATGTACATAGTGTGCGCACGTGTGTATACATACCTTTATACTATGTACATAGTGTGCACACATGTGTATACATACCTTTATACTATGTACATAGTATGTGTGCACATGTGTATACATACTTTCACATTTATATACATAGTAGGTATATATATATGTGTATATATATAAATAAATATATACACACACATATACACACATACACATAGTTTTAAACTTCAGAAACATTACAGATTAAACAGGGTTTTTGAGGACCACCTAGGAGCAAGTCATCATTTATTCCAAGAAGTTCCACACATACAGGAGACAACTCAATATATTGTGAGTTTTATCTTAAAACTTGGAATTATATCATGGTAGCATCCCTGGGGCCACTGGGATGGAAAGAAGCGGAAGGGGAAGTGAGGTGTGGCTTTGGGCTGGGGCTGGTGGACAAGACCACTGAGTCCTAACCAGGGCCTTTCTCCTTCCTACTGCATCCTGAGTAGAGGAGTCCTACAAGAGAAGGAGGAAGAGAAATCCTATTTCCAGGAAAAGAAAGCATTGTTAGTTCCTACACTGATAGACCTTATCTCAGAGAAGAACGTGGCCTGGGCTGTCAGAACTAGTGGTGTGACTGTACGTGTGTCACCTCCCCTCCCTGGGCCTCAGTTTCCTTGTGAGTAAATGGAATGGGCGCTCACCCGATAACTGTACCCTCTCCCCTCATCTGTGGAAAACCAGTTTTTTTCTGGCCCCTGCTTTCAGCCCCAGAGCATGAATCTGATTGGTCTGAACCAAGTGTAGAAATTCCCCTTTTCCCGCCTTTGGTTTAGGGATGTGTATGTCTTAAACTGTTTCCCCAGATAAAGGATATGTTGGAGTCTGGACCCCCAGTACCTCAGAATGTGACCTATTGGAGACTGGGCCTTTACTGTGGGAATCAAGTGAAAATGAGCTCAGGAAGGTGGGCTCTAATCCAGTGTGACTACTGTCCTCATAAAAAAAGGGGACAACTTTGTTGACACCTTGATTTCAGACTGACAGCCACCAGAACCGTGAGATAATACACTGCTCTTGTTTAAGCCACTCAGTTTGTGGCCCTTTGTGATGGCAACCCTAGGACATGAATATAGCATGTTCTGGTCCATGTGCTCAACAAGGAAATTTACCCCCTCATAATAAAAAGTAAGGACTGTGAGAAGTCGCCTTCCCTTCTTGATGCCTTGCGCTTGATGTGTGAAGCCTTGGCACTCAGAGCTCTGGGGCCATTCTATGATGCGCCAGACACGCCCCGGACAAAGATTCTCACAAGGATGAGAGAGCAAGTAGAGTGGCAGAGCCTGGGGTGTGTGGGACACGAATCTAACCCCGTGTCATCTACTTCCAGGCTTATGCTTTATAATAGAGTTATGTATCTTTATTGCATGAGCCCGTCTTAGATATTAGGAAACAGTTACTTAAGTGCCAACACAATATGATTCTAATTGTTTATCCTTGGATGCCCCCAAAGCTGATCTTTGTATCTCTCTCGGTAAGTTATGACTAAAAAGAAGAAAGAAGTTATTCGTTTTAATTGTACGTTTCCTGATAACAGAGCTCATTTTAAAATTTTTTCATGATGTGATGTAAGACTACACACAAGAGGCATTAAAGTCAGAGTGGCGTATAATTCATTTCCATTTGCATTTTTAAATGTCATACAGGAAACTAAATGTAAGAAATTGAAACTTGCACTTTCCAATAACATTTAAAATGTCATTGACCCTAGAAATGAATCACTTGATAGTGAAGAGAGGTTGTGGGGATTGAATTAACTTTCACATTTGGATCTGAGTAGAAGATTCTAGTGCAAAGGGCCATGAAGCCTGCATGGACCATCTAGCTGCTGCTAAAGGCTCTGACAATGTCAGCAGCATGCCATCCTCTGAAGGGGCTCATCCAGGTGGGCAAGTGGAGCCAGGAAACAAAAGGGGCACAGACCTGGGAGGGCAGCCAAAACCACATGGAGAAAAGTGCTAAGTACCAAGAGTGCCACTTGAAGAGAAGCTGGGGAAGAGAGAGGAGGAAACTGAGTCTGAAGTGGTGAGATGAATACAGTTCGGGTAGCAGTGCTGGAGCCAATGGACAGAGCGTCACTGTCCCATTTTCATATGTTGCTCACTACATAGACTGGGGGAAGTGGTGGTGAATTAAAGGAAAGTATAGAACTGGACTCGTCACATGGTAGGTTACTCTAATGCTGTTCCATGAGGGATACTCCTTTGGCACGCAATTTCTCTTGCCACCATCCAGCACAATGAGTAGACACTGTCCTCTGTGAGGAGATATGAGCATCACTGGGGAAACTTTTCTTTTCCCTAAAGATGTCTCCTGAGTCTCCATCTAGGTTCCTAAAATCCACCCATACCAAGTCCTTTCTTTGACTGTTATTCAGTACAGGTACTCAATTTCTACTTCTGGTAATACGGTGGACTATGTTATTTGGATCAATCTTTCTGCTGACTACTAAAATTTCTGGATAAAAAGATTTAAAAATATCTCCTTAAAACTATCAAAGCATCAAGACAATAGTAAGGAATAATCAGGCCAAAGTCTTATTGAAAGCTGAAACCTGGAAAGGCCAAGGAGAAGCACCAAAGTTGCTTTTGTTCTAAGAGCATTTGCCAACCTAGGTGAACTTGAACTTCTGATTTGACATGGGCCATGGAGGATGGAAAAGATTCATCCACGTTGCCTCTGTTTCAGTCCTTTGTTCTTTTTTATTGCTGAATAGTACTCCAATGTATGGATGTATGACAGATTGATGATACACTCAACAGTTCATGGACATTTGGGTTGTTTCCTGTTTTTGGCAATTAAAAAGCAAGCCACCAAGCCACCATTGACAATCATGTACAGATTTTTGTGTGAATATAAGTTTTCATTTCACTTGGATGTATATGTAGGAGTGTGATTGCTGGGTTGTATAGGAAGTGTATGTTTAACTTTACAAGAAACTGCTGAGTGGCTGTGCCATTCTGCACCCACAGTATATGAGAGTTCCAGTTGCTTCACATACTCACCAGCAGTTAATGTCAGTTCTGTCTTGGTTTGATTTGATTTTTTGCCATTCTAACATAGTAGTGCCTCACTGTGGTTTAAATTTGCATTTACCTAATGACTGATGATATTGAGCATCTTTTCATATACTTATTTGTCATTTGTATACCTTCTTTGATGAAGTGTCTACTCAAAGCATTTGCTATTTTTTTTAATTGAGCTTTTTGCTTAGTATTGAGTTTTAAGATTCTTTATTCTGGACACATGTTCTTTAGAAGATCTGTGATTTTGCAAATATTTCCCCCCATATTTGGCTTGTCTTTTTTTTCATTTTTTTAAAACAGTATCTTCCTAAAGATCAGAACATTTTTTAATTTTGATGAAGTTCAATTTATCAATTTATGGGACATGTATGTTGTATTAGATCGAGTCCCTTCTGAACCGGTTTTGATTCAGTGGCTGGTAGCTCCCAGGCTTTCATGTGGTTTCAGTCCTCCCTTTCCACTTACAGCACTTTCTCAAATAAATGAAAAGTAACTCACCTAAGAAATCACACTGAGTAACTCAGAATCTATTGCATGTATAGCATCTTCATCTGTCAAAGTCTTGACAGAGACTTGGGAAGAGTAGAACAAGAAGCAGCAAAGTCACAATAGACCCTTTGTAAAGAATAAATAGTTTTTTATTACTTCACCCTTTCTAATGTCATTAATAAAAATGAGATAGCATGCACAATTTAGGGGACAAAAATTGAACTGTAATCTAAAATAAGGACAGCTTAGAACAGAAGTGCTGTGTAGCCAATAATGTCACTCACAAAGAAAAAATCACTCTGTAATGTTGATCTTTGAAGATTCACTTTAGCACCTCAACCTCCCTACCTAGCGAGAAGGGCATGGGTCTTTAAAGACATGAATGCTGATGTAGAGGAAATCGATTAGTAAATCACTCATCTGAATATCTGCTCATTTTGTTGGTCTTCGACTTTTCAAGTTCAACCACTATTTTTTTAAGGGTAACAATTTAGTCCACAAAGATTTTGCTTGTTCAACATTATCACCTAGGATTATATCATTATTCCTATTAAATCCTAAAATGATTTTTTAACAATAAAACTCTAATAATTCATATTGAGCTATTTATTATTTTGTTTTCTAATTAGCTGTGATCATTAAATATGGTCTTGATTGTTTTACATGTATAAGGTATAATTCTTGTTATCCTCTTAAAGGGTCATCTCAGTATTTTGGTTAAAATTTTTTAGTTTGGGAATATTTTTTATCTCCTTTTAAAATCTGCTAACAACTCATTACATGCCAAAATAACATTGGACCTAGAATCTAATGAAAAATTCCATCTGATTTAGAGCCCAGTGAAACAAAGATTAATACATAATAGGTATATAACAAGCAGGATTTAATTCTTTAATTAATCATTCCAGAAATATTTCCCAAGCACCTACAGAGGTCAAATACTGTTCTAGTTGCTGGAGGTGTAATAATGAACAGTAACTGAGGTTTTCCCTATAATCTGGAGCTTGTGGTCTGGTGTGAATACAAGCATTAAACAATAATCTCATCAGTAAATGTATAATTACAAAATGTGATAAGTGCTATAAATGATTAAGTTATGACATGAGAGATCTCCTGGGAGTAGGGAAGGTTTTTCTAAGAAAATAATGTTTAGGTTGAGATCTGAATAAGAGTAAAGATTAACAGGAAGGGGTAGTAAGGCAGGTGAACATTTCAGGCAGAAGTAACAGCATATGCAAAGGTCCTGTGGCATGTTCAAAGAAGGCTCAAGATTCTGGAGCAAAGAAAGTGAGTAGAGACTCAGGTAAAGTGAGGCCATGCAGGACCTTTTAGGTCAACGTGAAAGATTTTACTTTAAGAGCAATGGGAGGCCACGTGTCAAGCCAAGAAGGGGAGGTTAGTGAGTGGGTATGATGAGCTTTTTCACTTTGACTGCAGCATGAAGAATGTTACTGAAGACAGGTAAGCATAGATTAAGGAGAGCCAGTTAAGAGGCCATTGAAATAACTCCAGTGAGAGGAGATGGTGGCTTGGATTGAAATGGTGCCTGTGGAGACCAAGGGGTATAGAGAGGTTTGTGAGAACCATATAGATGGATAAAAATTGGGAGATGAGGGGCAGGGAAGCCCTAGGCTTCTGCTTGTAGAACCAGATGGAAGAGAGTGTCAGTCAGTCAGGCAAGAAACCCTGCAAGAAGAACAGGCTGATGCAGAAGATCATGAGGTCATCCTTAACACAGTTTTTGTCCTGTTGGGTGTGAAGTCACCCTAAAGGAGCTCTTGAATAAGCAGGCAGACCCATAGGTCTGGAGTGAGAAGAGGGGTTGAGGCTGGAGATACAAATTTGGGAGACCCTGGAGTATTATCATTGAAAACACAGGCAGGCAAGGGATCATTGTGGGACATGAGCCAGGTGAGAAGAGTGGATGTAGGCAGTGCCTTGGGGAACTTAAGATGTTAATGGCCATGAAGGGAAGATAAGCTCACAGAGGAAGGGGGTCAGCCAGAGCCTCCAAAAACGATCAGGAGCCTTACGACAACGTGTAGTCCACTGCATTAATGCTGCTGAGAAGTCAAAAAGCTGAAACATGTTCATGGAACTTAATGACCTGGAGGTTTTTGTGGCTGGTTTTAATAGGATGATGAGGGAAACAAATAGCCAGATGGTTGGGTGGTGAGCAGGGGGTGGGCAAATGGAGACGGTGGGTGAAGACAGGTCCTGTGAAGTTTGGCTCTGAACCAGAGAAAGAAGATGGGGTTGGCTGAAGGGATACATGTGGTCAAGGTTAAAATAATCAGTAAATCATATATATAATGACAGGTGAAGATATAGAAAGAATATTGTGTGCAATTTAATACCTGAAATATGTTGTATAAAATAATTCAAGTTCATGCCTCAAAATGCATACAAGTCTGCTTCTATTTCAGAGGTTTTAAAACCTATTTTTCAAGAAGCTGAATCCTTTTGTTAACTGAAATTCTGCCTATAATCCTAGTCTGTAAAATAGATGAAAGCAGATATGGTCCTTACGACACCTGCATGAAACACTAGGTTCCTCTTAGTCCAAACTGATGCCCTTTGCAAAGGTGTGCATTTGCAAAAGTAACACCTGTTACTAACTGGATATTCAACAATGACTTTTGAAATGGATTCTTTGAGGCACCCTGCAAAGATACATAAAATACAAAAGAATCAGAGCAAAGCTGGCTGTCAGAATACCATACTCAGATCTGTGCCAGCTGGGCCTGTATGGCTGCTAGACAGGTGAGAATTTTATCTCTAAGCCTCCCAATAGACGAAGCAAAGAGGTATGCAAGATGACTCACAAGAATCACAGTGTCCTTAAGGTAACGTGCCCGGCTGTTGAGGGAAGTAGCTTTTTTTTTTTTTTGCAGTACGCAGGCCTCTCACTGCTGTGGCCTCTCCCGTTGTGGAGCACAGGCTCCAGACGTGCAGGCTCAGCGGCCATGGCTCAAGGGCCCAGCTGCTCCGCGGCATGTGGGATCTTCCCGGACCGGGACACGAACCCGTGTCCCCTGCATCGGCAGGCGGACTCTCAACCACTGAGCCACCAGGGAAGCCCCACAGCCCTTTATTAATGTTGCTAACCTCCTCCTTCCCCCTTTCTGCCCCTTAACACACGTGCTTACCTCCTCTAGAAAAAAAAAGAATAAAATAATTTCTTTATTATGTTTCATTCTTACAAAGGTAATGCATATTCAGTCAAAAGTGTAAATAATTCTGAAATATAAGCACAAAATGTATAATTTCCAGAAATCCCATCCCTCAAAGATAATCACTGATTTCAGTTTAAGTGTATTCTCTTGAGATGTTTCATACATTCTCAGCCCTAATTTACATACATATTTACCAAATAGGATCATACCCGATTTAATGAATAGAATCTCATCTTTTAGTGATTATGGATTAGCTCATCATATGAATATAAACTAATCAATCCCCTATCGATGGATATTTACATGGTTCTATTTTTCTCACTATTAAAAATAAAGCTTCTGTGAATTTTTATAGGCCTAATTTCACAAAGTTCTTTTCAGACTTCTCAGGAGTCCCTATCCAAACTTCCTCCTGCTAGTGGGACCTGATGTGAGCTCATTTGTTTTCTCTCTTTACCTTCAAAGTTATCTTGTGCTTCATTTTTGAAGGCCCTGACCTCTCTCTGATGACTCACAGCTTAGAAGAAAACAACTTCCTGCTGAATGTCACTGAGTACAGCTTGGAATTCTCTTTCCCAGTTAATACATTTCCATTGCACTAGTGTCCTTCTAGAAACGAGACATCCTCCACACACGTGAACTTTTTGAAAGTTATAGTCAGGTGGGCAGGGGAGGTATAGGTCAGCTGCATAGAAACCGGGTCAGTTTTGTAAGTGTTCATACACACACACAGCTGGTGTATCTGGAAGGCTGCCTAGCACAGTGGTGAAGGGTTAAGACTCCTGAAACAAGCTGCCTGGGTTTGGATCCTGGCTCCAGCAATAACTGTGTGTGACTTTGGGCAACTTATTCAGCCGCTCTTTGCCTCAGTTTCCTCATCTCTAAATTAGCTAATTAGAGTCTTATGAAGACTAAATGCATCAATAACTATAATGAACTTTGAACAGCACTGGCACAGAGTAAATTATTTAAGAATTTGAAAAATAAACAAAATCTCCTCTCAACCTGCTCCACATTGATTCAGACACTTGCCAGCCCTTCCTAACCTCATGCTGCTATTCACCTGGGCCCAGGTTGAGGATTTGCAGCAATTAAAGCCCAATTTTTCTATGGCTAATCAATGCATAGGTTGCTAAATTGGTTCTTCATCGTTTACACACTTGCTGTCACACCCAAAGTTTTATTTTGGTTAAATACAGCCTCATAAATGCAATTGAAAACACTTTTATTCTTGTCTTGTTAAAATTATTTTTTCTTTGGATAAAGTCATAAAAGATTAGACAATGACTTAAGAGATGGTTACTGTTGGTAAGTCTGTAATAGATCAAATACTTTGGATATTAGAGAACATGGGTATTATTGAATTATATTTTATTAAACTTAATTATTATATGAAGTTTTTAATTCCCAATTTCATTCCAAAACAGATTTGAAACAGTTTGACAAATATCACTTAAGGAAAGAAAATACTCCATCAGCAAACTTCTAAAAACAGAGAAATATTTCAAAGTAAATCCTAACTCTGCAACAGATTTTACTAGGCTCTTTTCCAAAACAGCCTACTAAATCAGCGTTGTTATTTTTTGGTGAAGAAAGGCTCAACAATAACCAGCTTTATTCACCTACAGAAGCATATTCTAGAAACATCCTTTGGAGTACTTACAAACAATGATCTGTTTATACTTTGTGTTGTTTCCCACAGAGGTCAGTCCCAGGTGCTTCAGGCGACTAAAAACACCAAAAATGTTCACAAACAGACACATTAGCAATTTCTTCTGGGAACTACTTCTGGGAACTTCTTCTGGGCCACGGTGTCTGCTTACCGTGTAACCTGAAATATAAAGCAATTTCGCTCACATAACTAACTCTTGTTACGGAATTCCTTTCCAGCAATTGCCATTATGCATATGAAATTATAATTTTTTAGAAACCACACACCAACCCTGTCACATAAAAAACCTTGGACTAATGCTAAGTTTTGCTTGTTTTCAATGGTCTCCTATATGATAATCCCTCATTGTAATCTAAAACAAATATGACTAATATAAGACGTTTACTTGTCTTCATGGTGTGACAAGAAAAGACATTTCCATCTCCTTCTTCAGGAGAAATCATATTAAAGTTTTTTATTAGTTGGGGGGTCATAAATGTATGACCAGAGTTTTTTATTAATTGGGGGGTCATAAATGTATGACCAAAGATAGAATGCTTAATTTTGTGGGAGTTGCCATTTTGATAGCTAAATCAGCTGGTTGGTTAAAAAAAAATTGAATGAAGAGTCAAGTTAGTACCTCAGGCCCAATTAGGAAAATTTTCTGAAAGTGTTTGTTTTGAAAGATTCCCTAAAGAAGGTGTTTGTGCTCAACTGAAGGCTGTAAGTTATTAATTTCTGTCCTCCTTATCACAACCAAGACATGGTAGGTGCTCAGTAACTGCTCAATTAAACTGATCGTTAAGAGTTAGTGAACATTTTGTTTTGGATGCTTGGCATAAAAGCAAGAACATGGGTTTTGGCGTCAAGCATGTCTCAGTTGAAAATATGTCTGTCCTGCTTCCTTGCCAAAAGACTAGTCTGTTTAACTGTCGGATGATCTCCAGTCTTCTCATGGATAAAAGGAGAATAAGATGACCCATGGCTCTGGGCTGCTGGGAAGAACAGTGATAATGGATGTCAAGTACCCCATGCAGTGAAAAGTGGGCTATGATTATGATGATTATGAGAATAAGATCTTGACCATACTCATCAGAAAATGAGTTTTTCCCTAAGAATGCCAGTCATTCCCTCTTTCTTTGCCATTCATTCTGTTAGTTGATATTTATTTCTAAAAACTTAGTTTGAGGCTTCCCTGGTGGCGCAGTGGTTGAGAGTCCGCCTGCCGATGCAGGGGACATGGGTTTGTGCCCCGGTCCGGGAAGATCCCACATGCCGCGGAGCGGCTGGGCCCGTGAGTCATGGCCGCTGAGCCTGCACGTCCGGAGCCTGTGCTCCGCAACGGGAGAGGCCACAGCAGTGAGAGGCCCGCGTACCGCAAAAAAACAAAACAAAACAAAACAAAAAACTTAGTTTGATTTCCTAATTTAAGGTAAAATATTGAATCCAATAGTGCTGTCTGATGTTTGATGAGGGGCCCCAGTGTACCCGTTTATTCTAAACATCAGGTAGGATTATTGAGTTAATGTAGCAAGTGTAAGACACCAGGTTAAATCTGTATTAGAACCATCTCATTCTGGAAGATGTTTTGTTGTTTGCTTATTTTTTCAAAAGCCATGAGATTTTTGCTTCCTTAGATTGCCTGGCTTCTTTACCCTAAAAGCAGAGTGCAGAAAATATTTAAATGGGTGATCTTATTGGTTAGTTCCAATGAGTATTTTAACAAGCGGAGCAGACATAACAGCTTGACATGCAGAACTCAGGAACAAGCTGTTGTTTTAAGAGAAGGGCAAAAGACACCTCACCCTGCCCAGGTGTCCTAAGAGGCAGAATCTCAGATGAGGATGGGCCAGGCAAACAGGTGCTACCCACACACATCACAGGATAAGCTCAAGGATGTGAAGTGTGAAAAGAACTCTTCACCACCCATGGGCTTTATCAGTGACAGCCATATGCTTGCACACAGGACTCTTTGTGGGCCACCTATGGGGGTGTCTTTGAATGTCCCAGGCGCTGGCAGAGGGACTCTGTAAACATCTTCTGCATCCATGGAACCAGGTTAGAGGTTGAGAGAGTCAGAGGCAGTTGAGCGGATGAGGTGTCCAGCTAGAGAGGAGTTAGGAAGGTTTCATCATTTTATTACTTTAGGAAGGCTTTGTCAAACGTGAATGAGGGATGTTTGCCCACACGACTGAGTTCCTTGCTGCTTGACATAAAGTTGAGCTACACCTGTCATCAGAGAGCTAATGAAGTGTAACAGCAGGTCCCGGGGCAGCTGCTTGGATGAGTCAAGGGCAACTGGCACCGTTTCATCTTTGGAGCCTGTTTTTCCAATGGAGGTGTTTGACATATTTCTTACACAGTGGAACATTAGGAATGTTTTGAAAGCAAAGACAGGAGCTGTTTCTCCAGCTCAGGACCCGATACTGGTTTCAAGGGCATTTCCTATGATCCTCAGTGGGCAGGTACATTGACTTCTGGGAATTTTCTCCTTGTTTTATTTCCATCTCCTGGAAATTATGTGGCTATGGGGGCCTGTTCTCTTCCTGCTGAAAATGTGGTCCTCAGACCAGCAGCTTCAACACGAGAAGCGTCGCTCCAAGCAATGGAGCTAGAGGAAAAACTTCTGAAAGCCCTACAGAACATTCCTGCATCTTCAGCTAGACAGGCCCATGAGGAAGGCTGGCTTCCAGGTCACACGCTTGCTTGGTACTGGAGTCACTGAAGACTTCTCTTTCTGGTGCTGTGTTCCTTCCTTTAAGCCAGGCTGTGTCCACACCTATGACCCGATGCTAAAAGCAGGACCACGTGTTACTGTGTGGGCTATGGAAAATAAAGTAGCCACCCAGCTTTTTGGATGGTTTCCCAATGTTCCTGATTCTTGGCAACTGAAAAGTGCTTCCAGGGACAGGACTTATGGTGGGACGGAAGAGGGAGGAGAGGAAAGTGAGGTGAATACTGCTGACACCGTGGAAAAGGCAGCCTGGGAGGGCCCCTGAATCAGCGGGAGTTCACCTTCCTTCCCGTCCTGTTCTCCTGGCCCCAGTGCCAGGGTCAGTAGTTCATGCGTAAGAAATCAGGATTCTTTGGAGCAATTCATGCTCCAAATCTACACTGACAGTCCAGGCCAATATCCCCACCTTCCCCCCCCACCCCAGTATTTGAAGGTCACTTGCACTGCGTCAAGCACGCTTGACAATTGCTCAAAGGGAAGTGAGGGAGTTGTGTATAAATGAATCAACTCACCTTCAATTAACACGACTCAAAATGAACCTTTCAATGATAGACAAGTTTGCATGGCTTTACCTGAATGTTATCATATAATATAACACATATTATGAACTTCCCAGCTTATGGTTGTACACCAGGTTTTGGGAAGAAATTACTTTGGACATGGTCTATAATCCAGGTAATTTCAGCAAGACTGGAGGTAGCATGTTAAGAACGTGTGTTCACCTTTTAATGTGGGTTTTAATTAGCAACAATGAGGAAGGAGAAATAATGAAACTAGTCCAAGGTGGTGGGTACCCCCCGCTTCTTCCTTCCCTCCGCATCCTAACGCTTTATATCGCCCTCTCTGTAGGGGTGGCTGGCTCTTTGGGAGGGTATGTACATCCAACATCCAACACGTGGGTGCACTGGAAGGAGGCTTTGGGCCGACTGAGGGGACAAAGAGATGCCGGCAGAGCCCAGTTAACCTGCACCATGGATAACGGAGAGTCGGCTCTGCAGATACCTGGATAAATGTTGGAAAACACATTTAGTTGACACCGTATTTACTGTTGCCAGTATTTGTTGATATTGGCAAAGGGCTGAGTCCAGGCTGTGGGAGGCAAATAAAGAATCATACATACTTTATGTTTAGACAAGAGAGGAATGGGGCAAACCTTTTTCATTTAAGAGAAAACTGGGGTTTCTCCATCTTTTCCAACTTCTATGTGATGCTGCTGGGAGAAAAACTTAATTCATGGTGGCATCCACTACGCTGGAGGCAAGAGGAAAAGTTCACTGTAGAAACTCTTTCAACACTTTTTTTTTTTTCTGTACGCGGGCCTCTCACTGTTGTGGCCTCTCCTGTTGCGGAGCACAGGCTCCGGACACGCAGGCTCAGTGGCCATGGCTCACGGGCCCAGCCACTCCGCCGCATGTGGGATCTTCGCGGACTGGGGCACGAACCCGTGTCCCCTGCATCGGCAGGCGGACTCTCAACCACTGCGCCACCAGGGAAGCCCTCTTTCAACACTTTTTTGATCCATGTTAAATAAATCCATTTCTGAAATTGTTGCGTGTGCAGAGGGATTTGCCATGCTCCCTGGGTTCTCAAAAACTTAAGCCGTTTGGACAAAACATTTCAGCTACAGCCATATTACATAGGTATGTGCTCAAAAGAAGGAAAAGGTCTTCACAGTCAGTATCCTACTCATCCCCCCACTCATGTTGGGTAGGAGGGCAGAAAGAATATCTGTAGAGAAGCCCCAAGTGCCACCAGACGCCCTTGAGGTGGGCTGTTGCAGTCACTGATGTGCTCCGTCTCAGGGCCACCACCTGACCCAGAAAAGGATGCTGCTGGCATTTTCTTGCCCTCCCCCTCCAGCCTGCTATGCTCAAGACTTTGGGGGAAAACATATGTTCTCACCTCACAGAGGATTCATGGCAGAGACAACACCTCACCTAAAAACCAGGAGAGAGAGAGAGAGAGAGAGAGTCATGGGGAGGGTCCATTTCTCTTGACTTCTACCATTTAGCCATCCTGCTCAATGCTTGTGCGTTGGAAATCATTCCTTGGGTTATGCTAGATACTCACAAGACTGTGTGCACTGCATGTGTGTGTGTGTGCACATGTATGTTGGGGGAAGTGACACTTACCCTAGAGATGCTGATGAAAGAGATTCTACATCCTTCCTGGCGTCACCCTGTTGTAAAGAACTAGTCACAGCCATTGGGCAGCTAAGACTAAGTGCCGACTTGATTGTCGGAGAGGAGTTTCCTTCTAAAATATTGAACTTTTGTGGACATGAGGGGAGAGTATAGACACAGTCCTGGCTCTCAACGTTCCGTAGAGAAATTGCTCAAAACCTACACGGGTTGAGAACAAGGCTCACAGCTCCTTCCCTTCAAACCAATCTGGGAGAAAACCATGGAAATTAGAGGTCATAGATCTGAAGACTTAACAGAAAAACTGAGAGACATTCTGGGGTGGAGCGAAAGCTGTCACATCCAGGCACGTGTTGGGGGGGGGGTCCTGGCCGCTTTCCAGGGCACTGCGTACAGGTTCAGTGAAGGCGGACCCGGTTGGGAGCAACTTCTCAAGCGCTGTTCTACCCTCAGCTCCTAACCTCCTTGCTAAAGTCTCAAAACACAAGCAAAAACAAATTTAAAAAAAAAGCAAATGTATAGAATGTCTAAACATTCAGTTACGAGGCTTGAGGGAAGAGGGGCTCTAGCAGCTGGTGGTCTGGCGCTCTACCCTATGCCAGCCTCCCACACCCTGGCCCCACCTTTGACCCTGACAGGACGACTACCTCATCACCTGTGCACCCTCCGTTCCGGGCACCCTGCCGTCTGCCCACCACTTCCCATGGTCACAGCCTAGGACCACTCTATTGACAAGTCTCTAACTTTATCAGGATCCACAATCCACTGTCGTCACCCTCTTTTCTAGGTCACCCCTCCAATGTTGTCACTTCCTTCTGTATCCAGCAAAGGTCCCTCATCATCATAATCACCCCCCTTTTTCTACCCTTTTAACCTCTTTCCCTCCAGCCTACTCTCCTAGAAGTAACTCCAGTCTTGGTTCATCCAGTCCCCAACCCGAGTAGCTTATGTGGCCAGAGAACATCAGTCCACACTGCCTAGAAGTCTCACCAAATTTCCTTGCAACAGTCATGCTCTGACTCCCCCAGCCAGATATTTCACACCCCTCCTTCCTCCCCAGCATCCTCCCCCTCTCTACTGGAGATGGGTTATTTAATGACTGATATCACAGAAACACCCAAAAGGATCCTTACCCTCCCACTGCCAAGTTCCCCAGCCTCACCAGACACCCTGCCTTCCCTCCCATCCATAGGACAGCACCCTGCTGTCCACTCAGGCAAGCTCCTTCCTCCTGCTTGGGTTCCTCAGAAGCAGACCCTGAGACGAGGATTGGGGTGAAGCAGTTTCTTAAGATGCCCCCAGGAGAAACCAGGAGGGGGTGGGGAAGGCGGAACAGGGAGGGGAGAAGCCAACAAGGGCGCAATTTCAGACCAAACCCCGTGGAGCGTTGCTGTGTTTTGATCCTGTAGAACTCCGGAGTGTCACTTGCGTCTTGGATTTGTCCTGCCTGAAGCCCTGGGAGCTGGACTCTCACAGCCCTTACTTACCAACCACTGGCCAAGGCTGCCCAGGGGGTGCAAGTTCTGCTGGTGCTCACAGAGGAGCCCTGCAGCTGGGAGGCAGGCTCTGCAGAAGGACCATAAGTGTGGGCCTTTGGAAACAAAGCACTCTGATGAATACACAGAATACATTCATTATGGGATACGCTGGACCACGATAAGTTATAGGTGACCTGGGCTTTGTCTGCACCCACCAGAAGAGTAGAGATAAGGAGGGAAATTCAACATCTAACAAAACATAAAAGCAGAAAGAACGCTACAGGAGAACTGAAGTTTCTCCAGAACACCCCAGCTCCCTTCACTTTCAGGGTTTCCTGAGTCAGTGAGGGGCCTGCCTTGTCCACGCAGCTGCATCTGCATCCCGCTCACAAAGCCCAGCATCTGACTTCTAGCGAGAGAGGATAACCAAGAACAGGGGGAGAGCAGGGCTGGCATCTGCAGACAGAGTGAGTGCAAGCAAAGCACCATACTTTTTTTTTTTAAACATCTTTATTAGAGTATAATTGCTTTACAGTGTTGTGTTAGTTTCTGCTGTATAACAAAGTGAATCAGCTATATGTATCAGCTATATATCCCCATATCTCCTCCTTCTTGCATCTCTCTCCCAACCTCCCTATCCCACCCCTCTAGGTGGTCACAAAGCACGGAGCTGATCTCCCTGTGCTATGTGGCTGCTTCCCACTAGCTATCTGTTTTACATTTGGTAGCGTATATATGTCCATGCCACTCTCTCACTTTGTCCCAGCTTACCCTTCCCCCACCCCATGTCCTCAAGTCCATTCTCTATGTCTGCATCTTTATTCCAGTCCTGCTCCTAAATTCATCAGAACCATTTTTTCTTTTAGATTCCATATATATGTATTAGCATATGATATTTGTCTTTCTCTTTCTGACTTACTTCACTCTGTATGACAGACTCTAGGTCCATCCACGTCTCAACAAATGACTCAATTTCGTTCCTTTTTATGGCTGAGTAATATTCCATTGTATATATGTGCCATATCTTCTTTATCCATTCATCTGTTGATGGACACTTAGGTTGCTTCCATGTCCTGGCTATTGTAAGTAGTGCAGCAATGAACATTGTGATACATGACTCTTTTTGAATTATGGTTTTCTCAGGGTATATGCCCAGGAGTGGGATTGCTGGATCATATGATAATTCTATTTTTAGTTTTTTAGGGAACCTCCATACTGTTCTCCATAGTGGCTGTATCAGTTTACATTCCCACCAACAGTGCAAGAGGGTTCCCTTTTCTCCACACCCTCTCCAGCATTTATTGTTTGTAGATTTTTTGATTATGGCCATTCTGACTGGTGTGAGGTGATACCTCATTGTAGTTTTGATTTGCATTTCTCTAATGATTAGTGATGTTGAGCATCTTTTCATGTATTTGTTGGCAATCTGTATATATTCTTTGGAGAAATGTCTGTTTAGGTCTTCTGCCCATTTTTAGATTGTGTTGTTTGTTTTTTTGATATTGAGCTGCATGAGCTGCTTGTATATTTTGGAGATTAATCCTTTGTCAGTTGCTTCGTTTGCAAATATTCTCTCCCATTCTGAGGGTTGTCTTTTCATCTTGTTTATGGTTTCCTTTGCTGAAAGCACCATACTTGAAAGCCTGGCCCACAGGGAGTGGACACTGCAACCTATGCTGTGTCATGTTGAGAGCAAGGAGACCCCAAGCCAGACCTCTGGGTTCGAGTCCCAACTCTGCCACTTGGGAGCTGT
This sequence comes from Hyperoodon ampullatus, assembly GCF_949752795.1. Taxonomy (NCBI): domain Eukaryota; kingdom Metazoa; phylum Chordata; class Mammalia; order Artiodactyla; family Ziphiidae; genus Hyperoodon; species Hyperoodon ampullatus. The sequence goes on from NC_136925.1 coordinate 74,148,278, forward strand.
GTGATCTGCACTGAGTTCCTGAACCTCTCTGTGCCTCAGTTTTATCATTTATCAAAGGGCAATAAAAATAAAACAGTGTCCACCTCCTGAGATGGCTGTGGGTAAAATGAGTTAAAGTAAAGCACTAAGAATAGCCCCTGGCATTTACTAAGCCCTATTTTTGTTATATGTACCCACAAATTTTTACCAAATTTTTAAAACTAGAATTCATTACTTCTCTTTGATAGTCTCAACATAGATTTATCATGCGATTCTGGTTTAATGTGATGTCAGGCCTGATACTCCTGATGCATCTTTTGCCAACTTCCATGAAAATACTATTGCTTCACCCTCACACCCCCAAAATAATACAAGCTTGCACATTTCCTGAATGTTAAATGTCAGAAAAGGCCACATACCAAAAGCAGATGGAACTACAAACAACATCATCAGTACCAATGAGATGAGAAGTATCTTCTTGATACTTCCATCCTGGGGCTGTGGCCAGAAGGGGAATGAACTAGAGGAAGCACATAAAACATGTTTAATATGTGTATGTACTAATTATAAAATCAGAAAAATTAATATTAGAAAATTAATAGTGCAACCAGACTATTAGGCTAGATTAATAGTTGGAAATAATTAACATTTGGATGTGGGCAAATTTTACTAAAGAAGGAAAGATACAGTTGGGAGTAAGATTGACCAATAATAAAATCATCCCCTGTTCTCCTTGGTGTATCTCCTTTGGATTCATAGAGAAGTGGTGTAAATAAACTGTCCTCAAAGTACCCTTGATGGAGCAAAGTACCACTTTTACTGCTCAAATGCAGTATCTTTTACAAATATCTAGCGCCTTGGCTACTTAAGGATTGAAGGACCGTGGCTAGAAATATACTTTCTGTTCATTTCAGGAACAGAAACATTCTTTCAGAGGTTAGACCAACAACATAATGCAACTCAACATGAAACTTTTGTCTGATTTTGAAAATCTTATATTTTTCTGTTACATACATTTTGGAAGAGTATGTATCCTGCTAGGAGCTTCAAATATGACCCTCATACACAATGTTTCCAACCACTTTTGTGATTTTGATGTTTCTTTGAGAACATCATATTAAGCAAGAATCCCATGATAAATCTAGGTCGAGGATATCAAAGAAAAGTAATGAATTCCAGTTTTTTAATTAGGTAAAAACCTTAGTTTTAAAAATTAGGTTAAAAAATTAGGTAAAAATTCTAGTTTTTAAAATTAGGTTAAAAATGGCCTAGTAAATGCCAGCCCTATTCTAAGTGCTTTACTTTAACTCATTTTACCCCTCAGCCATCTCAGGAGGTGGACACTATTTTTATCCCCCTTTGATAGATGATAAAACTGAGGCACAGAGAGGTTCAGTAACTCACCGCAGATCACACAGCTCCCAAGTGGCAGAGCTGGGACTAGAGAACTTGGTGGTCTGGCTTGGGACCCCGTGCTCTCAACACCCCACAGCATAGGTTCCAGCGTCCACTCGCTGTGGACCGGGCTTTCAAGTGTGGTGCTTTGTTTGCGCTCACCGCGGGTGCAGACGCCAGCTCCGCTCTTCCGCTGTTCTCGGTTATCCTCTCTCTCTAGAAGTCGGATGCTGGGCTTTGTGAGCGGGATGCAGATGCAGCTGCGTGGACGAGGCAGACCGCTCACTGACTCAGGAAGCCCTGAAAGTGAAGGGAGCTGGGCTGCCCTGGAGAAACTTCAGTTCTCCTGTAGTGTTCGTTCTGATTTTACGTTTTGTTTGTTATTGAATTTTCCCCCCTTATCTCTGCTCTCCTGGTGGGTGAAGACAAACCCCAGGTTTTCCTCTATTTAAAAAAATCTGGATGTGAAGTTAGTAAACAATTTACGTGAGTGAGCATATGTTACGGAAGTGGAAACAGCTGGCCCTGGGGAGGCTGGTGGTCATGGGTTGTTTTTACGTGGGGAGTCATTGGAACTGCTCCCAGACCAGGCCTGGAGTGTCCCTGTCCTGCGGGCTCTCCTGCCTCCCCTCTGCTTCCCGCCCTTCCCCTCCCTGCTCTTCCCTCCCCTCCCCCCATGCCTCCTCTCCTCTCCCCTCCCCTCTTCCCTCCCCTCCCCCCATCCAGCCCCTACCTCCCCGCATCCCTCCTTCCCTCTTCTCGCCTCCCTACCCCTCCATTCTTCACCCCTTCTCTCCCCTCCTCTAGCTCCTCTCTCCATTCCATTCCTTTCTGTTTGTGCTTTAATGTTGAAAAGCCAAAAGTCTCCCTTCCCGGGCTTCCCTGGTGGCGCAGTGGTTGAGAGTCCGCCTGCCGATGCAGGGCACAGGGGTTCGTGCCCCGGTCCAGGAGGATCCCACATGCCGTGGAGCGGCTGGGCCCGTGAGCCACGGCCGCTGAGCCTGCGCGTCCGGAGCCTGTGCTCTGCAACGGGAGAGGCCACAACAGGGAGAGGCCCTTCCCAAACTCCCCTCCCTACTTTTGGAGGGGGTGTGGCTACGACCCTTATTTTTGCCCCCAGCCCTGCAGGACGCAGGGTAATGGGAAGGAGTGCAGTGGGCTCTGTGGCCCAGGGAGCCTGCTTCCCAAACAGCGGTGACCAGCACCTCTGCCTGGGGAGGCCACTGACAGGAGAGGCCCAGCGAGGTCAGGGTCAGGGCCATGGGAGCCCCTCGTAGGGCGGTGCGCTTCGGGGATTGATTGGAATTACAAAGACAGTGTGGAACCAAACTAAATGATTCCTTTTTTTTTTTTTGCTGTACGCGGACCTATCACTGTTGTGGCCTCTCCCGTTGTGGAGCACAGGCTCCGGACGCGCAGGCTCAGCGGCCATGGCTCACGGGCCCAGACGCTCCGCGGCATGTGGGATCCTCCCGGACCGCGGCACGAACCCGTGTCCCCTGCATCGGCAGGCGGACTCTCCACCACTGCGCCACCAGGGAAGCCCAATGATTCCCTTTTATTAATAATAACGGTGACAGTATTAACACGGCGATGGTAGCAAACGCTTATACAGCACGTACGACACTCCAGAAACTATCCGAGGTACTTTATATATACTCTTTCCTTCCTCATGACAGCCCTTTGGAGTAGGTGTTATATTATTATCTCTGTTTTACAAATGAGGAAACTGAGACACAGCGAGGTTAAGTAACTTGCCCAAAGCCACACAGCTATTAATGAGCAGAGTTGGGACTCAGACCCAGGCAGTTGGGCTCCAGAGCCTGGGCGGCAGGGTTCTAAGATAGCCCTTTCTTGTGCCTCACGTCGTGGAAAGACAAACAACCCAGCAAATTGGCATGCTTGCTCCATATGAGCGCTTGTGTATAACACATCTAAGAAGTGGCGCATAATGAGATTTTGATGTTCTCTAAGTCTTCTGACAGTTTCACATATGATCATGTGGCTGGTTGTAGGACTCTGTTAGTGAACACATTTTGTCTACATGTGTGTATCACCCGGGTGGTCTGCCAGCCTCAGCCAAGAAAGAATATGGGAAAAGCAAACGACCTATTCATTTATTCAATCATTTATTAATTGTCTACTGTGTGTCAGACAGTGGGTCTGGTTGTAGGGATACAGAAAGAAAAGACTTGGTCCAGTTGAGACATAAATGGTATTCATTTATTAGATTGAATAAATATAAAGTACCTATAGGTATAGTAATATAGTGTGATGAGAACTATCAGAAGAGATAAGCACTACATGAAAGACGCTGGGAGAACTTTCCCACCTCTCTGGCACGCACGGCTGAGGCTGGAGCTATCGGGGGTGTCTTTTCACGAAGAGATGGTGTTTGTGCCTCATCTTGGAGAGTGGGAAGGTATAAAGTCAGTGAAAATAGGAGCATTTCCTCTCCCAGGATGGAGCCCCTGGGCATGCTGTGGTTCTTGTGGGACACATTTAATTGGTCATGCTTCCTGGCTTGTCATCTGTACAGTGGATGAATTGGTACATTAATTTACCTCATTTGACACAAACCATAACCCCCCCACCCCCTGCCCAGGTGGCAAGTGAGAAGTGTACTGGACAGCATTGTGCAATGCTTCTCAAGGTCAGTTAATGAAAAAATCCTAGTTACTGCCTGTTTTGGGCTGAGTTGCATCCCCCTGAAATTCATACATTGAAGCCCTGACCCCCATTCCCGTGGAATGTATTTGGAGATAGGGTCTTTAAAGAGGTGATTAAGTTAAAGTCAGGTCAGTAGGGTGACCCCTAATCCAATAGGACTGGTGTCCTTATAAGAAGAGGAGATTAGGACACAGACATGCACAGAGGAAAGACCATGTGAAGACAAGGGAGAAGGTGACCATGTACAAGCCAAGGAGAGAGGCATCAGAATGAAACCAACCCTGCCAACACCTTGATCTTGGACTTCTAGCCTTCAGAATGGTGAGGAGATAAATTTCTGTTCTTGAAGCCACCACTCTGTGGTACTGGTGATGGTAGTCCTCAGAAACGAATTCACTGTCTTACCCTCACTAGCCTGTGCTGAATGAAAGTGTCCTTCATTGGATCAGTGGCCATGGAGAAACTTCTGGTTGAAAGCACCAAGGTTGGTAAATGGGAAATTCAAAGAAGAGAATGGCACACACTTCCTTGTCTGAAGGAGCTCTGTGGCTTGCAACAGCACACAGAGAAGGGACATCTCCCAGCAGACCTGGCCTCCTGGCGTGATGTCCCATCCAGAATGCTATAAGCCAGGTCTTCCTCTTAGCCCATACTCAGTGGAAAGTTAAAACAAGATGAGATTTCACAAATGCATATACATAGCACACGTGTACTGTCAAACTTGGGATTTCATAGGTAGCAGGATTCCAAGCCCTTCAATTTGTATACAAGTTAAATTTGATGAGCTCTAATTCCACATTCCACCAAAAATATTTTTCCAGAGTCGGACTTTAATTTCCTTATGAAGAGCAGATAGATGGGCACTTGGAATCTGGGAAGTTTCCTAGAGCAGGGGTCCCCAACCCCCAGGTCCAAGGGCTGCGCAGCAGGAGGTGAGCGGCAGGCGAGCTAGCGAAGCTTCACCTGCCACTCGCCCTCGCTCCCCATTGCTCGCATTACAGCCTGAACCATTCCCCGCCCCCTGCATCCGTGGAAACATTGTCTTGCACGAAACCGGCCCCCGGTGCCAAAAAGGTTGGGGACTGCTGTCCTAAAGCATTGTTTCAAGATAATCCTCTAGCAAATTGAGCAACTGAGTCAGCTTTTTATTTTCTAAAGCAGTAAAGGAGAAAATTGTGCTCTTTTTTCTAGTCTAGCATGATTTATAAGTTGATTACAAGCCATTTGCCCCAAATGCCTCCCCTAACTTATTTCTAGTAATAAAAAATTAGCAGATAGGGCTTCCCTGGTGGTGCAGTGGTTGGGAGTCCGCCTGCCGATGCAGGGGACGCGGGTTCGTGCCCCGGTCCGGGAAGATCCCACATGCTGCAGAGCGGCTGGGCCCGTGAGCCATGGCCGCTGAGCCTGCGCGTCCGGAGCCTGTGCTCCGCAACGGGAGAGGCCACAACAGTGAGAGGCCCACATACCGCAAAAAAAAAAAAAAAAATTAGCAGATAGAACAGGGCTGCTTATTAGCTAGAAATCCCATGTAATCACAGTGGTAATACAATGTCTCTTTCAAACATTTTTCAGAGTGAAAGAAGACACTATTAAAAATTATGCCAGTATAAAGTCAGAATCCAGTGTTATTCTAAGGAAACATACAATGATTGTACCAGACACACAAATATTTTTGTCCTAGTTACAGCTGTCAGTGAGGAAACTTCCAGGGCATTAGCTCATTGTTTGTTAAATGTTAAAAATCACAGCATATTTATTTAGACAAAGCCATTTGTATCAACTCATGATATCATGTATTTTCAATATTTCTGACAGCTTTGGCACGTGAAGAGCTGCGCATTTGGGCACCCACCTCTGAACGCCTAGCGTGAGCTGCAGTTCTGCTGATCAATGAAGCAGCGAGGATCTAGGAATAGAGCGGAGCCCAGGACTTAGGGGTCTGAAATTCTAGTTCCAGGCCGGCCACTACCAGCTGCTTGACTACAGTCTTCTAACCTATAAAATATGCAGGTTGGAGCACGTGATTTCTGAGATCAACCATGGCTGCAGCATTTCCATGTAGGAGTAGCTTCGGAACAGTAATCAGGTTGGGGGCGGTGGTTCCTGTCCTGAAGCTGCATTTATATAACACTCTTCATAAGACCGAGGAAACAGCAATTGTCTGTGTCAAAAAATGGGGGTGGGGGGAGGGAGCTGATAGGAGGTACTTGGGCTAAAGCAACCCTGCCGTGATCCTTTCCTGATTTTGCTCTGAAGTCCTGCCATGAATCTAAGACTTGGAAAGAATAGGCATAGCGACAACAGATAAAAGACAAACATTGACAATAAGATCAGAATGAAGCTGAAATTCTTAGAGAATAATGGAATATTAGGATAATTCTTTACAAATGAAAATGTGAGAAAGTGTAACCGATCACCCTAGTGAGTCTCATTAGCAATAGCTTCATTTGCAATGACTTTTAGCATAGAACTCTCTAGTGTGGTGTTTGTTCATGGATACCTATTGCCTAATCCACAGAAGTTTACCTCAAAAGTTGGAAATTACACTTTTCACCCACCAGAATGGTAAAAAATTAAAGGTGCAATCATAACTAGTGATACAGAGGCTATCAAAAGATGACACCTACACGTTGTTGGTAGGAGTATGAACTGTTTCAACTCTGTTTTAAAAAATAAACTTTAAAATCGAGGTATGGTTTACTTAGAAAAAAAACACACCCATTTGAAGTGTACATTGTGATGAGTTTTGACTAATGCATTCACAAGTCACCACCAAAATCATATACAGCATTTCTCTTACTCCAAAAATGTTCCCTGTGGCCTATTCTAGTTAATTCTCCCAATCCCCCACCCCAGGTAACCATTGGTCCATTTTCTGTCCCCATAGACTAAATTTATGTTCTCTAGAATTTCATATAAATGGAGTCAAATTTCATGCCTTGCTTGTTTCACTCACTATCTCAGTCTAATGTTTTCAAGATTCTTCTACGTTACTGCCTGTAACATTGCTTTTCATTGGTGAGTAATGGTCTACTGCACAGGTAAGTCACAATTTGTTTATCCACTTACCTGGTGATAGACATTTGGGTTTTTTCTAGTCTTTGCGTATTATGATCAAAGCTGCTATGAACATCTGTGTACAAGTCTTTGTGTGGAATGAACTTTTCATTTCTCTTGGGTAAACACTTGTGAAGGTCAATCGTTTGTGATGGTTAGTTTTATGTGTCAACTTGACTGGCTGCAAGGTGCCCAGATTAAACATTATTTCTCGGTTGTCTGTGAGGGTGTTTCTGGGTGACATTAGCATTTGAATTGGTGGACTCCTAAAACAGATTATCCTCCCCAAGAGGAGCGGACATCATCCAGTCTGTTGAGGGCCTGAATAGAACAAAAGGCAGAGGAAGGAGGAATTCAAACCTTTTTTCTGCCTCAGTGTTTGAGCTGTGACATCTCATCTCATCTTCTCCTGCCCTCTGGACTGCCATTGGCTTTCCTGGTTCTCAGGCCTTTGAACTCGGACTGAATTAAACCACTGGCTTTCCTGGGTCTCCACCTTGCCAACAGCAGATGGTGGGACTTAGCCTCTATAATTGCATGAGCCAATTCCTTATAATGAATATATATGTCTCCTATTCTGTTTCTCTGTATAACCCTGACTAATACAACACCGAAGAGTGGAATTTGCTGGGTTATATGATAAGCGTATGTTTAACTGTATAAGAAATTACCAAATTGTAGTCCAATCTGATCTTCCCATTTCACATTCCCACCAGCAATTCTAATGACGTGTAGTAGGGTCCCATTGCGGTTTTAATGTGCATTTCCCTGATGACTAATGATGTTGAGCATCTTGTCATGTGCTTCTTAGCCATTCATACATCTTCTTTTGTGAAGCATCAGTTCAATAAGAGTTCTTTATATATTCTGGATGGAAAATATTTTGGATGATATATATATTAAGAATATTTTCTCTTTGTCTGTGACGTGTTTCCATTAAATAAATTTTTTTTGGAGGAACAGAAATTTTAAATTTTGATTAATTTAATCAAAATTAATATCTAATTAATATATTATATATAATATATATTATATATATAATGGTTTATATCCTGTACTTTCTTTTCTTTTATTGTTTTACCTTTTACCATTAGGATTGTGGCCACCTGGAGTTGATTTTGTATATGGTGTGAATTAGGGGTCAAAGTTCCTCTTTTTTTTCTTAAGAATATCTAACAAACCTAGAACCATTTATTGAAAAGACTGTTCATTTCTTCCCACTAAATTAGTGTTTATTTTCTTATCGTTGAGTTGTAAAAGTTCTTTATATATTCTAGATGCAAATGCTTTGCTAGTTATATGTATTGAGAGCATTTTCCCCCAGTCTGTCACTTACCATTTCATTTCCTTAACAATGTCTTTTGAAAAGCAGGAGATTTCACTTTGATGAAGTTCCATTTATCAATTTTTTTCTTCTATGATTTGTGCTTTTTATATCCTAAGAAATCTTTTCCTAACCGCTGGTCATAAATATTTCCTCCTCTTTATTATTTTTTTGGAACTTTTATAGTTTTAGGTTTTCTCTTCAGTTCTATGATCCATTTTGAGTTGATTTTTGTGTCTGGTGTGAAATGAGTCAAAGTTGAATTTTTTTATTGTTATATCTTTTTTATTAATAGACAATTTTTAGAATAGCTTTAAGTTTACAGAAAAATTGAGTACATAGTAGAAAATTCCCATATATCCCATGTCCAATTTCCTGTTATTAACATCATACATTCCTATGTTATGTTTGTTACAATTAATGAACCAATATTAACACATTATTATTAACTGAAGTCCACAGTTTATTCAGATAGCCTTAGTTTACACCGAGTGTATTTTTCTGATCCTGGATAGGATCAGTCCAGGTTCCCATCCACCCCATTACATTGGGTTGTCATGTCTCTTTAGTTTCCTCTTGGTTATGATAGTTTCTTAGACTTTCCTGTTTTTGATGACTTTGGCCTGCAGTTTATTTATACCCTTTGGCCCTGATCACTTCCAGTCCTGAATGTACTCCAACAATGGGTTGCTGTTGGGTCTAGTCAGCATTATGACTTGTCGAGTCGGACAGAACCTCATTCATGATGGGCAGCTCTAAACACCTGGACACTTGATGGCTCATGGTCAAATGCTCTATCTTTACCTGAGGCAAGTAGCACACCAAGACGTGGCTTTCCAAAGCTGTAGAATTCTCTCCTATAGGAGGCATGGTCTTTCTCCAAAACTCTAGGGGCTACATTGAGATTCTCCTACTGGGGCTCCTCATCAACTCCACAAAGTGGCTTTCCACCAGTATCTGGTGTCTACTGGATCAAGTGGCTTGAGCATTAAGGATGCTTGTACTTCAGTCTGGACCTACACAAAGCCCTTTCCTGCTCTGGGACTGACTCAAGTCTTGCAGCTTTCATAGCACTTATTAAGTGGGTCAAACAGCATTCTCAAGTGTGAAATATGCTGGTTCCAGAGCCAGAAGCCACCTACCAAGAATTGTGCTACCTTCTTAGTGGTGAGAAGCAACAGATGAATCATTTGTCCTTTAATTCGATGGGATGTCCTGGCATGCCCCTCCACACTTCACTGATGTGACAGGCCCCTGAATCTTCAAAGAGTTTACTTCCCACTTTTATGGAGCACACGATGGCCTCCAATCTGCTAGCCACTTCTTGCTCATCTGGTTAACATAATGTCATTGGTGTAATGGACTAGTGAGTTATTCTATGGAATGTCCAGGTAGTTCAGGTCCTTATGAATATATCATGACAGATGGCAGGAGAGTTAACATAGCTCTGGGGCAATGCTGTAAATATATACTCTTGTCTGTCCCATATGAATAAGAACAGTTTCTGATCCTCTTGTCTAATAGAAGTGGAAAAGAAACCATTCACCAAATCATGGGCTGCATACCGTAGGCCTGAGACTGTGCTAACCTGCTCTAGCAAAGACACTACACCTGGCATTGCAGCTTCAGTTAGGGCATGGAGAGAGAGAGTGTGACGGAAGATGATACTGGAAATGTAAATTGGTGCCAGATTGCAAATGGGCCTGAAGGGGCCACGATAGACTTGGACTTTAGCCTGAATGCATTGAGGGGCCCTTACAGGTTCATAAGCAATATATTCTCTCCACTTGCTACTTTCAACCAGAAAACTGTGTTTTCTAACATTTAATAGCTTCCAAATGAACTGTCTCATTAGGTAGAGTGGGTGCTGTATGCTGTAATCAGGCCTCCTATCAGGATGGAAATATCCACTCTCCTGGCTGCCAGAGTGTTGGCTGCTGAAGCCCCACAGCTGTGTCCCAGCCACCATTATTTCCCGAATATAGCGTGCACTTTCAACCCTCTATTCCTTTGTATTTGCTATTCTTTCTCTGGAATATCTCCCCCACTTCCTATGCCTGGAGAAATTCTATTTATTCCACAAGACTTCCTTAGATGCCTCCTCTCACCCCAGATAGGATTAACTGCTTCCTTCTCCTTCTAGAATGTTTTGTTCATTATGTGAGTTTAGGACTTGCAGAGATTCTGGGTATCACAAATGGCGTCCATGTCCTTGGCTCCCCTATGAACTGTGTCCTTGGGACAGCAGTCCAGACCATGTCTCATTATCTTCATGTCACCAGAGGTTTGCATAGAGCCTGACACATGTAGGCATTCAAGGAATGGTTACTGAATTAAATTGTTATCTAATTGAACCTGATTCTGGCGTTAAGAAAGGAAAAAAATCCAGGCTTACATGCACATATTTATTCTTTCATAAAGTATGTATTTGTTGTCATGTAACAGTGGGCCCGAAGTAGACTTTTTGTGCTCATATCATGTATCTTTCTGAATTTGTAAAATAAAACTGTCATAAACTTAAAGCTTTTCTTTTTCCTTCCATCTGAACTGGAACTATTTAACCAGGAATGAACATGACTCTAATATCTTTTAAAACTACTTAATTTCATGTGTGTGTGTGTGTGTGTGTGTGTGTGTGTGAGCTTATATTGTGTTTGGAAACTGCCAGACACTCTTTGATTTATCTTTTATCTTCAAGCATTGACTTCATAATAATTAAAGCAACAAAATAGTGCTGAGAGCAAAGATACTTTTGTTTAGAGTTTCAAAATTACAACATGATTATTAGTTTAACACAAACCCTAATTTTTAAAAAAGTTTTGATTGAGGCATAAACTGTATACTACCATGGAGACTATGAGTTTGACACGTGTTCACATTTTTTCGGGTGCAAATATTTGGTGGAAGGGTTTCCAGACTAAAGTTCCCAGCCCTTGACCATTTTTTTAAAAAACGTGAACCACAGATTGACCTGCATGTATCATCTGCCTTCCATTGTCTGCATTATGCAGCAAGTGTGTGCATTTTAGACAATAAACAAGACATGTAACCAAGCTAGAAAACTGCTCACTGTATTAGTTAGACCAACTTACCACTAACTTTAAGGTCCCAAGTCACAGTGGCTTAAACATAATAGGAGGGTATAGAGTGCATATCTCCCTCATGCAAAAGTCTGAGTGTAGGCAGTTCAAGGCTTTTATGGCAGCGCTAGCATTATCTGGGCCCCGGGTACCTCCAACTTTGTGTTCCACCAACCCAAGGGTCTGGTCCTCATTCTTATGGTCCAAGGTGGAGCACTGGTCATCATATCTCCGTCAGAATGCTGAGTGGGTAGTGAAGAGAAGAATCCCCTATCTTTTCTAAGGACATTTCCTGGAACTTGTAGATATCACCTTTTCTCATATCCCATGAGATGGATATGACTGGAACTTAGTTCTGTGGCTACAAACAGCTGCCTAATGAGACTGGAAAATACAGTCTTTATTTAGTATGGCCATGTGCCCAGCTAAGTATTGGTGGTTACTATTACTGAAGAAAAAGGAGAAAATATACATTGGGGACCACTGTATGTCTGCTATATGAACACATACCAAAGAGAAAACTCAATGCTCAGATGATGTTTTGCAAACTAGTAAATTGGAGGATCCCAGCTTTGAGGAAGCCATCTTTGTTTGTCTTCATTTCTTCCACTTGCCCAAACATAAGTCTCCCACTTCCATTTCCTGTTTTCCTGTGTGAGGCCATGTGTTCATCAGGGCCTCTATGGCTTGGCAAGCTCATTTCACAGAGGGCCTTGGAGCTGGCTTTGGTTATTCAGGAATGTATCTCATTTGCCCTACATGAGCTCAACTTTGAGCATCAGAATCATTTGGCAGCAATCATTTATTTATAAACAATCGTTAACCTTTTCTTAAGTGTTCTGTTTTGCTTTTGGTTTGCTAAAACTAAACCACTGGCTTTCTGAAGGTTTAGAAAAATAACACTAGCAAGTTGAGAAACAGAACTGGGGTCATAAGGTGGGAGTAGGAAATTGAAGTTAAAAATTACTTAAATGGTGCTCTTGGAGCTGCTTCCACTGTCAGAGGAGTCAGTTTTTCTATCTCTTTCTCTACAACCTGGAATCTTCATCATTCTCAAAAAACTACATCAATGCCAAACACTTTTTTGGTGAGAAAACTGATCTATAAGCCTAACATTACCCTAATGCTGCAGGAAATACAGAAGAAATGTATGTCCTGGACTTTGGGAGGTAGAGTACTGTCACGGGAAGGACAGGGGTATGGACTTAGTCAGGATAAAATAGGCTACACTGCAGTAACAAATAAACTGTGAAATGTCAGTGCTTGACCACAATAAACATTCATCTCTTACTCAGCTTTCAGTCTCAGGCAGGGCTGGCACCCATCTTTCATCTCATGGGACTGTTATTTGGAGCTTACATCCTTCAAACTTGCTACGAAAGGAGAAAAAAGGACTGGGGCTCTAAGCAGGATGTTTTTAAGGGCCAGGACTGGACACATCTTTCGTATAGGTCAGAGGTGCCTAGGCCAGAGTTCAGGCACAGGGCAAGAACCCAACTGCAAGGTCGACTGAGGCTAAAAGCCTAATCTCTCTGTGTGCCCAGCAACAGGAAATGGTGTAGCAAACACATCACAATGTCTCTGTCACACTGGACTTAACTCCCAGTTTTTCTGCTTTATATCTTTATGATCATGGGTAAGTCACACAGTTTTTCAGCGTCGGTTGTCTTATGTGTAAAATACTATACATAATAATAACTGTTTGGGTGAAAGTTAAGTGCCTGACATGTAGGTATTCATGAAATGCTAATTCCCATCCTTTTTTTTAAGAGGCATCTACAGTGTTGGAGGCAATATTTTACATACATGCAAAAACTAGAAGCATCTCCAAATTTGTCCTGAAGACTACCTGCCTCCAAACCCCTGGGAGTGATAATTAAGATGACGTTTCCTTCCCCCCTCCCACCCAGACAAAAACACTAAAGATATGAATCTTGCGGTTGGGCCTAGAGACTGTCGTTTTATGTTTTATATTCTCTCCCCAGATTTTAAAAAAATTGTGGTAAAGTATACATAACATTTACCATCTTAGCCATTTTTGTTTGTGGTTTTTTTTTTGCGGTACGCGGGCCTCTCACTGTTGTGGCCTCTCCCGTTGCGGAGCACAGGCTCCAGACGCGCAGGCTCAGCGGCCATGGCTCACGGGCCCAGCCGCTCCGCGGCATGTGGGATCTTCCCGGACCGGGGCACGAACCCGTGTCCCCCGCATCGGCAGGCAGACTCTCAACCACTGTGCCACCAGGGAAGCCCCATCTTAGCCATTTTTTTTTTTTTTTTTTTTTTTTTTTTTTTGCGGTACGCGGGCCTCTCACTGCTGTGGCCTCTCCCGCTGCGGAGCACAGGCTCCGGACGCGCAGGCTCAGCGGCCATGGCTCACGGGCCCAGCCGCTCCGCGGCATGTGGGATCTTCCTGGACCGGGGCACGAACCCGTGTCCCCTGCATCGGCAGGCGGACTCTCAACCACTGCGCCACCAGGGAAGCCCCATCTTAGCCATTTTTAAGTGTACAGTTCAGTGGTGTTAAGTACATTCACATTGTTCTGCAATCACTCTCCAGAACTCTTTTTGTCTTGCAATCTAAACTCTGTACCCATTCAACAGCAACTTCCCATCCTCCCTCCTCCGGGCCCTGGCAACCACCCTTCTAGTTTCTATGAATTTGACTATACAGGTATTTCATGTAAGTGGATCCGTACAGTATTCAGCTTTTTGTGACTGGCTTATTTCACTTACAATCATGTCCTTAAGTTTCCATGTTGTGGCATGTGTTGAAATTTCCTTCCTTTTAAAAGTTGAATAATATACCTGTGTGTGTGTGTGTGTGTGTGTGTGTAAATATAGACAAAGATGTAGATATACCACATTTTGCTTATCTATTCATTCATCTATGTACACTTGGGTTGTCTTCATCTTTTGGCTATTGTGAATAATGCTGCTATAAATGTGGGTGTATAAATATCTCTTTGACAGCCTCTTCAATAAGTGGTGCTGGGAAAACTGGACAGCTACATGGAAAAGAACAAAATTAAAACATTCCCTAAGACTGTACACAAATATGAACTCAAAATGGATTAAAGACCTAAATGTAAGGCCAGACACTATAAAACTCTTAGACGAAAACATAGGAAGAACATTCTATGACATAAATCACAGCAAGATCCTTTTTGATCCACCTCCTAGAGAAATGGAAATAAAAACAAAAATAAACAAATGGTACCTAATGAAACTTAAAAGCTTTTGCACAGCAAAGGAAACCATAAACAAGACCAAAAGACAATCCTCAGAATGGGAAAAAATATTTGCAAATGAAGCAACTGACAGAGGATTAATCTTCAAAATATACAAGCAGCTCCTGCAGCTCAATATCAAAAAAACAAACAACCCAATCCAAAAATGGGCAGAAGACCTAAATAGACATTTCTCCAAAGAAGATATACAGATTGCCAACAAGCACATGAAAAGATGCTCAACATCACTAATTATTAGAGAAATGCAAATCAAAACTACAGTGAGGTATCACCTCACACCAGTCAGAATGTCCATCATCAAAAAATCTACAAACAATAAATGCTGGAGAGGGTGTGGAGAAAAGGGAACCCTCTTGCACTGTTGGTGGGAATGTAAGTTGATACAGCCACTATGGAGAACAGTATGGAGGTTCCTTAAAAAACTGAAAATAGAACTACCATACAACCCAGCAATCCCACTCCTGGGCATACACCCTGAGAAAACCATAATTCAAAAAGAGTCATGTACCACAATGTTCATTGCTGCACTACTTACAATAGCCAGGACATGGAAGCAACCTAAGTGTCCATCAACAGATGAATGGATAAAGAAGATGTGGCATATACATACAATGGAATATTACTCAGCCATAAAAAGAAACGAAATTGAGTTATTTGTAGTGAGGTGGATGGACCTAGAGACTGTCATACAGAGTGAAGTAAGTCAGAAAGAGAAAAACAAATACCGTATGCTACCACATATATATGGAATCTAAAAAAAAAAAAAGGTTCTGAGGAACCTAGGGGCAGGACAGGAATAAAGACACAGACATAGAGAATGGACTTGAGGACACGAGAAGGGAAGGGTAAGCTGGGACAAAGTGAGAGAGTGACACGGACATATATACACTACCAAACGTAAAATAGATAGCTAGTGGGAAGCAGCCGCATAGCACAGGGAGATCAGCTCGGTGCTTTGTGTCCACCTAGAGGGGTGGGATAGGGAGAGTGGGAGGGAGGTGCAAGAGGGAGGAGATACGGGGATATATGTATACATATAGGTGATTCACTTTGTTATACAGCAGAAACTAACACACCATTGTAAAGCAATTATACGCCAATAAAGATGTTGAGGAAAAATAAATAAATAAATAAATATCTCTCTGAGATCCTGCTTTCCATTCTTTTGGGTATATACCTTGAAGTGGAATCATTGGATTATATGGAAATTTTATTTTCATTATTTTAAATCAGATGATTCTTCTGCCCATCAAAGTTTGAAACGCACTAGACTAGAGTCCAAGAAAGGATATAATTGAGGGCTCAATTTGAGCAATAAGGCCATACATACTATGTGAGGCTAGGAAGGGAGAGGAGAGAGTAGGAAAGACTAGCATGGGAGGGGAGAGCTACAGAGGAAGGATGAGGATTGCTCTCAAGCCTCGAAGCAGAGGTTTGAATAAAATGAAATGAAAGGAGAAGGCGACCTAGGTGGGAAACCACAGAAGCAAGTCAAGGGGACCATGAGAGCAGCAGATAGCAGGAAAGAAGAGTTATGCTGAAGCCTCATGGGGGATGAGGTTGTCAGGAGGCATGGAGTTGGGTTATCGCAAGCTTGCCAACCAGGCCAGCGGCTTCCGATTTAATGCAACAGACAATAGGCAGCTCCTGAAGGCTCTGAAAGAGAAGAGTCATATGACAATTGCTGTGCCATCATCCAGGAAAATTAATAACGTCAACAAAATGGTATTAAAAGTGCAGTTCTATATAAATTCCACTGTAGTGAGGATCCTAATAAAATTGTATAAACGGTTACTGTGGTGTTGTAAATGAAAATGAACCTAACTTTATAATGACAAGGTCCTCCTCTACCCACTAGAAATTTCTAACCAGCATCTTCCACAATACCTAGCAAATTTTAGGTATTTTATAAACAATGCAAAATGCAAAAAAACCTAGCAAAATGCGAAAAAATCTTTGCCTGAATGGGCTAAATAATATTAAACAATATGTAAGAAAGTACTATGTCTATGGGGTTTTTTACAAAAGCTAGTCAGAGTTGTGGTATTTGAAAAATTTTGATGTTATAGGTCTACCATCTATTAGTTGCAACTTTACTTAACTTCCTTATGTTGTAGTTTCTCATCTCTGAAGTGGGGATAATGGACCTAACTCACAGAGTTTTTGTGATGATTTAATGTATGTAAAGCACTTAACACAGGGTCTGGTGCTGAATAATGAATACATACTATACTAATATTATTCTCTGTACTCTTTAAAGAAATAAATGAAGGTTAATCAAATAATCTCCTGTTCTAACAAGAAATCATCAAGCATCAGAAACTTTCAAACTCTTACTTTCTGTCTATTGATCAAGAAGATATTCTCCACGTGAACTTTCTAATTTGGAGCAAAGCAAACTAAGGCATTTTTAATAAAACCTACATTTTAATAGTTCTCAATAGGTCTTCAAAGACTTCACTTTTTTTTCTTATTGGTCCAATTTTCCATTTTTTAATCCTTTTTTCCCCTGAATTTTCTATGTCATCCTTCTTAAAATGTAAGATATTAAACAATAAGGACCTGACCAGGAGTGGGAATTGAAGGAAGACTGGCTGGGCTGATAAGTCTTGGGGACGGGGCCCAAATCTGTTTTGTTCAGTGCTGAGTCATATGCTTCAGGCACACCTGTCTGTGTAGCACCAGGAGACCCATCAAAGACACAATGACTTGTGGCCTCCCAGGCCATCCTTCATCACAGCCCATCAGTTGTTGCTATTGCTAATTCCAAGGAACACATAACAATGTGATGAAAGACAGCAGATCATTGCATATGGCGGCACTGACAGTGATGACCTCAGGAAAAATTTTTAGGGAAAAGTCTGAATTGAAAGAATACCATTGCACCTCCAATAGCTACAGAGTTGAATCATTGATGAGCCAAACCAAGCCTGGGAAAACAATGTGGAGATAAAAAGAAAGGGAGCAAGACAGGAAGGAAAAAAAATGAAAGAAAAAAACACAAAATAAAAACGATAAACTATTTTTTGCCTCATGAATATATTTCTAGGCAAACGCACCCATAGTATGGCAGCAGTTAATCAGGAAGAACTACTCACTAAGTACTGGTCATAGATGTTTCTCGGAAGTAGCCATCATTAGGAAATATTTTGAAAGTTTATAATCAAGCAGAGACAAGACAAGGTAGTCTTGATGTGACCAGTGTTCTCGGGGCCGTATGTTCACTGTATTAAGTCACTGACCCGCTTCAACCCCCTCTGAGCTCCTAAAGGTCATCAGAGCATGAGGCCCCACGAAATCAGGACTCTCTGAATTGTGTTCATTAGTGAGTGTTTACGAAAGAAAAGCACTGTAGGAGCAGCGCGATGATCCTCAGAACCAATTAATGCTTATGGGCTGTGATTGTCGAGGCTCCCATTTGGGTCAGTGATAGAAAACTTGAAGAGTTGTGGATTCATTTATGAATCAAATCAAACCCCTGAAAAGGTAGTGAGAGTAAAATACTAGGAGACCTGCAAACTCTCAAAAAACTCAAGCTAAGGAGCCTAGGACTTGGCTGGGCCCCAGGTCACCAAGATATACCCAAGCTGTGACTAGGGAACATTGCTCACATTGAGTGGCAAGCAGCCAAATAACTTTCCTGACCCTGAAGAGAACCCTGGGTATCATAAAAGAGCTTGGCTTTTTTTGATTTCCTGGCCAAAATTTCTTTGATTTTTCTTTGATTATCTTTGTATTATAAAACAGAGTTATGCAAGTTTGGTGGTTAGTTTTATATGTCAACTTGGCTAGGCTATAGTACCTAATTATTCAACTAATCACTAATCTACGTGTTTCTCTGAAGGTATTCTGTAGATCTGGTTAACACCTATAATCAGTTAACTTTAAGTAGAGGAATTACCCTCAGAATGTGGTGGGCCTCATCTAATCAGTTGAAGGCATTAAGACCTAAATTGAGTTTTCCCCCAAGGAAGAAGAAATTCCACTTGTGGATGACATCATCAGCTCCAAAACAAAACTATGTGCTCCTGAGATGATTCACAGAGAGTTCCACTCTGGCCATCTCAATTAAAATATACTGAGTTGTAGTTTCCTTACCTGTAAGTTTTTTTTAAAAAATTAAGTAAATGACTAGTTAGATGAAATAATCTGTTTAACATGTATAGTAAAGAGAGTAGCACTTGATAGGTATAATAAATATAAGTTCCTTTCTCTTCTCCCTCTGAATTGTTTCTCCCCAAAAAAGACTTTCAACTGTTTTCTCCATTCAAATGACCTCATGTAGAAATCGAGCCAATAGGCACCCTGGATGTCTACGATACTTTTTTGTTTTGATTGCTTTGCTTGTTTATTTGCGGTCTTCCTCTGGTATACACTTGAGATGAATAAATCAAGAAAATTCAAACGATGGACCCACACTCATGCATTTCTTTC
Source organism: Hyperoodon ampullatus (assembly GCF_949752795.1). Classification (NCBI taxonomy): domain Eukaryota; kingdom Metazoa; phylum Chordata; class Mammalia; order Artiodactyla; family Ziphiidae; genus Hyperoodon; species Hyperoodon ampullatus. Next base: position 74,167,465 of record NC_136925.1, read on the forward strand.
CATAATTGATAACAAAATCAGGCCCTCAGGTGTTCACAGAAATACATATATGAGCACCAAAGTCTAGCTAAAGTATATAAATGTTCACTTCTCCCACCTTGCTGGTCTGAACACATTTCCATTGGAAAACAGAATTCTTTTCTAATACACAGTTTCAACATAACAACACGAAAGAAGCAGAAATATTTTTAACCTGTGAGCTTTGCCAATCTCTCCCTAATCCTCCCATGCTCTGTTGTGAGACCAGGCCATGCCTTCAGGCCCATCCTACAAACTCTATCTAGTTTTTCTCCACACAAATTTTCTGTTCTAGTTGGTCCTACCTCCTCCCTCATGAACCAGACTTACATCCCAGGTGGAAAGCTGGTGGCATGAGGTCCTCATATGGCCCCAACACCCATCTTGTGTGAACTTTGCATCTAGCCCACACAGGAGCTTAAGGTACTAAGCTTGGATACAGTGGCAGCAGCCTGGCCTGCTTCCTACCTGACCCATAACTGCACTTCCCACAGGCTTTGAGTTTGCCATCTTTGCTGTCTACCTGTATTCGGATTGTTCCATTTGTTTGGTCTACCCTTTCCCCTCATATCCTAAGTGTCCCTCAAAACCTTGCTGTTCTCCCCTGCTTTCCTTGTCAACCCTCCGTGTTGTTCTTAGGTACCATTCTGGTCACCTTGGATGGGAATGGCCATTATGGCTTAGTCCTGGATTTGTTTTGTTTTTTTAAATTCTTGTCACAGATTGTCTTTGGCTTTTGGTAGTTCTGGCTCCCTTACAAAGAAGCCGATCTTTACAAATTTTGACATAAATAGCCACACAAATGCAAAAAGTTCCTTTAATTCTTTGAACTCACAAGATGAGTACAAATAGCTACAATCACCAATATAAAACTAGTATCATTGTTTTTCTAACAGCAATGATGGGTTGTGGAGGACAATCTACCCACCTAGCCAGGCTCTTGGGTAAGCCAAGGTGCAAACGTGAGCTTGAAACCAAAGAATTTAATTTTGAATCAAGTTGCTAAATGAGAAACAAACCATAGAGTAGCTCTTCCTGTCTACCCAGTGACTCAACCTGAACAAAATGACAAGTTCAGATGCCCCTGCCCGATCCAGTCCTGGACTCAATGACACTTTCTTTTGTTCAATGTCAGGAATTTGCTCCAGTTTCTGAACGGGTTGCTCACCTCCTTGACAGAATGCAGAATGACTCCTGTTTCCCTGTTGTTTCCTGAAGGATAAACACTGACATAAAATCCCTTTTGTCAGTAAGTCTGGAAGGAACCCATCTTCACGTGAGTGCTTTTTCCGGTCCTGCTGCAGTTGTTTGTAGCCTCAAAGGCCATGGCAGGATGTTTCTCACCTAAATTCCTCAGGGCTTCTTATCCCTCCGATGTCCTTGAACAAGTAAACATGAATGATGTCATGCCAGAGGTCTCCTAACCTACATTCATCAGAATAAAACACCTCCCTGGGCCTGACCACATAGCTTTGTCTTAGTGAATGGAGAACTTTGTACGCGTGTGTATAGATGCATGTGTATTTATATGTGTTTATATCCATACATGTGTATATATAATATATACATATATTCATACATGTGCATATACACATATGTATGTATATATGAACGTGTGTCTTTGGAGTTTTATCTATCTCTACAGCCCTACACAAACATTTTGACAAAACTATTCAGCTCACTGCTGAGGGCAACTTAACATTTTTTTTAACTTAACATTTTTGAGTGTCTGCTACGTACCAAGTAACATGTCTGTGTCATACAAGCCTGTGTAATGGGTACTGTTTTACAGATGAGTAAACTATTTTACAGATCACACAACTAATAAATGCCTGCGCTGAGACGTGAACTCAGGTCCATCTGGCTCACAGCCTTTCTCTCCGTGGCCTCTCCAGCCCCTTACTCAGGATGCTTCTTGTGGAAGGCTTTTCCCATTCCCCCTTGCATCTGCCATCCCTTAAAAACGCCTAAGGTTCTGTTCCTTCCTGAAACCTCCCTTTCCCCAGCTCTCCGAGTTCTCCCCCTCGGTGAGGTGCTGGAGCCAGCTGCCCTGACTCATGCTGACTCCCAGGGACTGACCCTTAGCATCCTTTCCGGCTCTGTATTCACTGACATCACACTGGGAGCTTGAAATTGGCTGCGGTCGGAGTATTTACTCCACAGATGTTGTCAATGCTTTCTCTTTGGAGAGGCGGTGGTTAAAGACTCAGCAGCCCAACAAACACTCTCCTCCTTTAAACTTTCAACTTAAATTATGCAGATGGATTTATTCCTTCCAAGATTAGGTACTCTTCACATAGGCAGGCCTCCTCTCTCAATTACATTTCATGGGCCACTTGAGGGGAGGGATTTCCTTCCTCTACCTCTTTATCACCCGGAGAGCCCCAGGGCTGTGGAACCAGCCATGTCCGTGAACATGTGGTTGGCAGATGGTGACGCACACACAGTGCGCTGATCGGCTTATGAGAACGTGAGCGTCCCCTCGTTGAGTCAATCTGTGCTGAGCCCCCTGCCCTGCTGTGCCCACCTCTGCCTAAAACCTGGTGAGTTCAAACCGGGCGTCCCATCCTTTCTAACACCCTTCCAAACACCCTTCCCCATCTCTAGCGTCTAGCAACACCGTTCTCCAGCTCTCAGGCCTGAAGCTAGTTTTGTCTTTACTTTTGTCTCTCACCATCTGTACTAGTCGCCTAGGGCTACCACAACAATTACCACAAACTGGGAGCTTAAAACAACAGAAATGTATTCTCATTGTTCCTGAAGCTAGAAGTCCAAAATCAAGGTGTCGCCAGGGCCGAGCTCCCTTTGAAGACTCGAGGGAAGAACGCTTCTTTGCCTCTTTCAGCTTCTGGTACTTTCAGGCATCCTTGGCCTTCCTTGGCCTGAAGCTGCATCACTCCAATCTCTGCCTCTGTTGTCTCATGGGCTTCTTTCCCATGTGTCTGTGCATCTCTGTATCTCAATATCCAAGTTTCTCTCCTCTTAGAAACCACTCATACTGGATTTAGGGTCTGCTATAATCCAGTATGACTTAGTTTTTAACTTGATTACATCTGCAAAGACCCTGTTTCCAAATTAGGTCACATTCACAGGTACCAGGGGTTAAGACTTGAACACGTATTGTTAGGGGACATAATTCAACCCACCATGCCATCCCAGCTGTCAACATTTAGTTTCTGCTCCCTTGCCTTTGATCTTCTGCTTCCATAACATCAAGAATGCAGACACTTCTAAGGAACTTCCTTGGACTCTTTAAGGACCGGTGGGAGCACACAGCTTCCCCCATGGGTTGTCTACCACGTGGACAACCTTCCTGGCCACTGACCACTTTCTGGACGGGTTTCTGACCTCACTCCACACTGCTGCCTGCGTCCACTGATTCCCTTGGGGCCCTCCAACCAACTTAGTGGTCCCTCCCCAGCGGCCTTTGCTAGAACATGAAATGCCAGAAAATATTTATTAATTAAGTGGAACTGAATGGTAAGAACAAATGCCAATAAAATAATGTAGGCCATCTTTCCCAATGTAGACCATCTTTCCCAATGTGTGTTTCTTAGTTCATCCACCTCCAAATCTATATGAAAATACAGAATTCTCAGCCCCACCCTAGAACCAGTTAATTAGAATTGCCAGAAGGGGATTTGAAAACACATAGTACTAAACTGTTTTATCGAATAGCTGAGAGTTTACATGGTTCAAAAATCAGTGTATGAAAGTATATACACAGCGAAGCATTTAGACTGCTTCCCGAAGCCCATATCCCAAATCACCCTCTTTGCCCCTCATCCTCTGTATTGCTCATTATTTTTTGCTTACTTGTTTCTTTATGTTAATCACACAAATATTAACATATATTTTTATTTCCACCTTTCTTGCAAAAATTGAATATATACATAGATACACATATATATGCAATCTGTTTTTAATTTTCTAAATTTGACACCATATCCTAAAGGTCTCTTCATATTTGTAGTATGTAAACAGATATTCCCATTATACTTTTTTATACTACATAATATTTCATTGTGTGGATCTACCATAGTTTAATAACCAATCTTTTATTGCTTTCTACTTGGGCTATTCCCAATCTTTTGCTATTCCAAACAATGCCACAATAAATGATTTGTCTGCATACATCTTTTATTATGTGTACAGGTATCTCTGTGGGACATTATCAAAAGTGGAGTTTCTGGGTCAAAGGGTAAATGTGCCTGTAGTTTTATTAGCTATTGCCAGATACCTCTCCACAGGGACAAGACCAGCAATGTATGAGAGTCTATTTCTACTATAGTGTTACCAACAGCGTCAGATATTTGCCATTTTGATAGGTTAGAAATGGTATCTTGCTGTAGTTTCAATTTATACTTCTCTTATTGTAAATGAAGTTGAGCATCTTTTCATGTTTAAGGGAAGTTAATCTACATTTTTAACAGAATCTTTGGGCAATTCTTATGCATATGGCTCTCTTAAAGATCCTGGCCCAAAGCCAAAGAACTTGAAGGGAAAAAAAATGGTGAAATGGATGTTAATGCTGGGAAGAAGCTTCCTATCCTGCTAACCTCTGTTAGCAGCCCCACAAGGGAGGGTCTCCCATGGGCACATGCTCCCCAAACGACTTTGTATTCAAAGAGTTTCCCTTACTTCATCGTAAGCCGATAAACTAGCAGGTTTTGTAAGATGTAGCCCATTACCCACTTCTAAGCTGGATACGAAGATGTGAGGGGACATCGAAGTGATGGTAGAAGACAGGCTTTCTTTGGGGCATTAGCTGTCCTGTTTTGTTCCTCTACTTCAAGGGGCATGGGAGGGGGCACCTCCCCTGTGACTCAAGCACAGGGCAGAGGCTTCATGGGGCCCAACAGGAAGGCTTGGCATCAGTGGCTGGAGTTTGATGGCCATGGCAACTGGTATCTGATTCACACTGGAAACACCTAGAGGTGTGACACTGTAGTGGAAGCATGAGATGTGGCTGCTTTGGGCCCATCTGTTCTACGGTGACCCACATCCCCATTTGTCCAGGACTGAAAGATCTCTTGGGTTGTGAGACTTTCAGTGCTAAAACCAGGACAAACCCATCATGGCTGGTCACCAGGGGTGAGGCAAAGATACAATTTTCTGAGGAACAGGAGATGGACTCTGGAAACATTATCTAGCCATGAGTCATCCTGAAAAGAGTCCCATTCTAAAGGAGCCACTGGAAGGGCCATGGGTCCCAACAGAAAGGTGAACAACCAAATGCCAGACTTACACGGGAACCGCAAGCAGCCAGACTGAGAGGCATTGTCAGTGCAAAGAACTGCAAGGAGGGCTTCCAGAGGGCCTCTTCAAGGGAACCCAAAGACATGCCACCACGGACGAGCTGGCACTGCACGTCTGACAGAGGTACCAGTCCTACCCCAGCTAAGGACTGTGCTCTCTTCCTCCAGCTCTCTGTGGTGGACGCTGGGATGCCCTGACACAGGATGAAGGACTTCGTCCCAGCTCCTGGAGGGCTACCAACAGACCCCGCTCAGGTCTTTGCTGCCCAGAGGGCTGGACTATGCAGCGAGCCACCTGCTCAAGGCCACACCCACTTCCTGGGGAGGCCAGTATTCAATGGCTGATAGACATGGGAGAATAAAGGCCTGGTCCCCTGGCCTCAACTGGACGACTCTGAAGAGTCATCCCAGCTTCAGAACTCTCTGGGGTCAGCAAAGGCCCCATCAAGACAGCATCACAGCTCAGCCCTCTCCACCCCTCCTTCTCTCCTCCCCCTCCCCCTCGTCTCCTCCTTTCCCTTCCTCTTCCACAGGTGATGATAGCCAGGTTTTGTGCAGAGGCAGGTAAAACAACTGGTACAGAGTGAGCTGACTGGGGCCAAGGGGGTTTGGGCTCACACCCTGAATCAGGTCATTCAATACACCACTCTCATAGAAGTTTCTGGGGACTATTTCACTATCCACAAAGATGGGTAAAATCGTGCTATATCTGCTCCTTATTTCACAAAGACCTCAAAAAGAAACAGAAGGTGATTCGAACTCTGAGACAGAGGCCGTCAAAGGTCTAAAGGTACTATTTTTAAGACCAGACATAGCCCTCAGGACAGCACTGCTAAGGTGACCACAAGCAAGATGTGGGGATTTTATCGGAGTCACTTAACTCAGTGAGTCATTAGCCTAGTTTGCCAAGTGAGTTTAAACTATCTCCCTAACAGAACCGATGTGGGCCATGTGTTAGCCCTGAACATATGTGAAAGTTTAAACTCTTACCTGGACCTTTTCTGAACCTTTGAAGACCCCCCAATCACGTTTTATCGGGGGCATACATGATTTTTGAAAAAGTACTTTCCATGTTCAGCTGACATCATGTCACTACTGGTTCAAGAACAGAAACCTTGGCCTGTCTTTTCGCAGGTGTGGAAGTCATGGCACCGCTGGTGGCAGTCCCCCACCTCCAATCCTCAACAGCTGTTCCAGGCATTGGTGTGTTTGAGAGGTTCAGAGCCTAAGAAATGAATGTGCATCCAGTTATGTTTTCACATCAAGGGTCAAACTAAAAACACCACAGGTCAAAAGGAACCAGGAAAAGGAAAAAAAAAAACCCACTTTATCCACAAAATGTATTTTTAAACATCTTTTTCCTGTGCAGCCTGATTCCTCCATTGAAGAGGAAAAAGTTAAAAAATAATAATAATTAAAAATAAATTCTTGGGCTTCCCTGGTGACGCAGTGGTTGGGAGTCTGCCTGCCAATGTAGGGGACACAGGTTCGTGCCCCGGTCCAGGAGGGTCCCACATGCCGCGGAGCGGCTGGGCCCGTGAGCCATGGCCGCTGAGCCTGCGCGTCCGGAGCCTGTGCTCCACAACGGGAGAGGCCACAGCGGTGAGAGGCCCACGTACCGCCAAAAAAAAAAAATAATAATAATAATAAATAAATAAATTCTTTTATTTTTCAACTCACCTCAGGATTAGAATATTTGAGGAATGGAAAGGATCTTATAGTATTTCATTGAATCAAATCCTTATTGTATGTAGGTGAAGAAATGGTACCAGAAGGGTGACCTGCTACTTAGTGAGGGGACCCAATTCTGCTGATACAGAACTCCCATTGTAATGATCACTTATGTGTATATTTATTATATTCTGTGACTAATAATCTCACTTAAGAATTTCCAGGTTCCCCAGGTTCTCCTCCAGATAACAAGAGTATTGGAAACATTAGGTAACTTGTTTCATATCTCACCGCTAATAACTTGTCACACTCCTGTTTAAAATTCTTCAGTTATTCTCCATACATTTTGAGACAACACTTCCTGGCCCCGCCTCTCACTGGCACCACCCCCTCAGTGGCTCCGCCCTCTCACAGGCTCCACCTTCTTTCTGGTCCCTCACGTCCTTCCAGCCCCTTTCTCAGCCCTGGTGTGGTTTCCTACCTGGTGCCTTTCTGCACCTGCTGTGCCTCTGATGGCATCCCCTCCTACGTAGAGGCTTCTGGGGTGAACAGCAGAGGCCTGCAGGTCAGGGCTGGGGTCTCAGCTCCAACACTGGCTGTGCTGGGTGAGCTGTGTGGCCCCCTGAGATGCAGCTTCCTCACCTGTGGAAAGGGAAGCTGGGACTAACGTCTAGAACTGCCTCCTAGACGTCTGGCCACTGGCTCTGAGACCAGATCCACAGCATGGCTCAGCCAATGCAATGCCCAAGGCCCCACTGCCTTCTTAGCTCACCTCCCTGACTCTCCTTTACTCCCTTTTCGTAATAACATGTCAGGGGAAAATAAAACCAGGTTCCTGGGGAAAGACATTCCCATCAACAATCCCTTCAAAGTTGACACCAAGAGATTGGTGGGCACTTTTTAAAGCTTAAGGGCATCTCATGAAGGTTATTTGCAATGCAGAGATTTTATTTTCTTCAACGGGGATTGTGAATGAATGAATGAAAAATATGTTTCCCTAGGACCTTAGTTGAAATGTCACTTTCTCAGGGATGCATTCCTTGATATCCTTAGGTCCCTTGTTATTTGCTCACATGATATCCAGTAATTTTCCTCATCAGGACTGTAATTAAATAATTATGTATGCAACTATTTCCCATCCACCTGTCCAGCTAGACTGTAAACTCCATTTCTCTTTTCATTGTTTGATCCCAGCACCTAGTGCAGCATGTGACACAGAGTCGAACCAAAAATATTCAGCAAATATTTGTTGAATGAGTGAATAGCCAGCCTCATCCTGGCTCTCAGAGTGTGGTTGGTCTGCAGATTGGCAGTAGCCTCCTCACCTGGGAACCTTTTAGAAATGCAAATTCTAGGGCCTCACTGCAGCTTTACTGAATCAGAATTGGTGGGGTTCGGGGGCGGGGGGGAGCCCAGATATCTATGTTTTAATACGTCTTCCAGGTGACTCTGATGCACACTCAAGGGTTCTGGTGAAATAGGTGAAGGTTTAGCACAGACTCTATCCCACAGGGATCTAAACAGTAGGCAGGGGGTGGCAGGGGGCGGGAAGCAGAAACCTAAAACCATGGCTTTGGCAGCACAGCAGGGATGGTGAGGAGGATGTGAGTGTGTGAGTGTGTGTGTGTGTGAGTGTGTGAGAGTGTGTGTGTGAGTGTGTGTGTGTCTGTGCACGTGTAAACTGGGGCTGCAGCTGCATGGGCATGAAGGACCCCCGCCTGCCGCATACTAACTCCACATTTGAGGACAAATTCCGCCCCCAACGAGCTAATAGTGTTGAGGTGCACTGTCCCTGTGCACCCTGAGGGGCCTCTTCCCTTAGTAACAGGCTCCCTGGCCTCTGAAGTTCTGTTTTTTGGAGTAGCTAAGGGTGGTGGGTCCAGACTTGTGACCCCCTTGGTGGGAGAGATTGCTGGCCCTGTAAAAGTATCCCAGAAATCGCTTCCTTCAGCCTGGAAAATAAGTCATCTATTTTTGAGTGCGAGTTGGCTATAAGGCTGACTGTTAGTAATTTTAAAATCCGTTTCCTCCCTCAGAAACTCTTAGGTGCCTTCCCACAAGTCCTGTTCAACTGTCTGGGGACTCCAGGCTCAGGATTGTCCTTTTTTCCTGAATTAGTTATCTTAAAAATTATTTAGAAATTTTGACTTAGAAATCATACATTCGTAATGCCTCAGATTATTTAAGACCATATGATTAAGAAAGAGTGAATGGATTAAACATAGAGGAGACTTGGACTCAACCACTTGCGTGACTGTCCTCAGATGGACCAGATTCAAGTTCACCACCTCCCACGGGACTTGAGGGTTTGGACGGCTAGCCCCTCCTGGAGAGCGTCTGCCTTTCTGTTCCAGTTAGTGTTCCTCCTTCCCCCACCGCCCCCTCACCGGCTCCTTCAACTGCATCCTCACTTATTACCCTGAACCTGGTCTCCCGACCTGCCTGGAACTCCCAGCATGCCACGGGCTGGGGCTCTGCCCATCCCAGCCCTGCTAATGACTAGCTCATAGTTCAATGAACTACTTTATTGATCGTCCCCACCACCTCATAAAAACATTCAGCTTACTCTGCCCAGCCAAATGTGTGTATCTTTTTATTGTTCCTTTCATAAGAAAAAAGGGCAATGGCTATATTTGTTTAGAAAACAGATTCATATTGGATGCAGAGATTTCGAAGGGTCCTAGTGAAGAGAGGTGCCCAGTCCTGAGCTGGGCATTGTCAAGGCCACCAAATCATAAGGTCCTATGGACGCAGCAGCAACATATCCTACTGTGGAAATGGTATATTCGAGATCAGGCTGAAGAAGAGGGAGCCTCTCAAATAAGCTACATGAGTAGGAGGCCCAGACCTGCACATCACTAGTCTCTGAAGCACTGCAGCCTCTATGTTTGCTCATGACTATGGCCACGTGAGTTTTCCCTATAACCCACTTGGTGAGAGCAAGGAGAATTTTAAATGGGGTACAAGAGCTAGGAAAACTACCCGCTGATTAAAATACACAAAGTATCCTTAATGCCTTTGGAACAAATGTCAAACTTCAGTACTTTGTCTTTCTCGTCTCCTTTCACTGTCTGAACTGCTCTGTTTTATTCTTCCAGATTATTCCCGATAGTAAAAATGTTCTTCCCAAAATACTAAGTCTATTTCCAATGAGTAAGAAAAAAATGAGCAAAAGAAAAGTCAGGGCCTGAGCCAGCCTGTGGGCCTTTCTAGCCCACTATTATAATAAATAATCTTTTCTTCATGTGTGGATTTATTCCCTATGGGTGTATCCTGGATTCCGCTGCAAACATCTTTAATGACCAAAGCAATGCCTTCTGATGAAGACCCAAGCTTTATCTTAAACACCCCCGCCGACTCAGCTCAGCCAACAGGATGAATCACGCCTGAAACAGATATTTTGCCTTCCCCTAGCCAAGCAATTCAGTCCCCTCCCAGCAGATGAGACACTTCATCCCTTGGATGCCAGAAGCATCTTCCTAATTTCATTAGATGAGATGAGATACTGGATTGGGGGATGACCCGAGTCTTGGCTTAAGCAAACAAATCAAATGTGTGACCTTAGTTAAAAGCATGGACCTGATGTGTAAAATATAGCATTAAGTAAATTCTACTGACCTGAAAATAGCACATTCTTCTCCTGGTGAGCCAGCAACTGCCCAAGATGATTTTGTAAAAGGAAGGATAAAATGATCTCAGTAAGAAATCTTCATCATGTTCTGGAGAAGGTAACCAAATTGGAGAATTCTGGGCAGCATATAATATTTCTCAATAAGAACTTTAAAATTTAATCAAAGCCTCAAAGCAATGATAAAGCCCTCACTAAAATATATGGTCAACGTATTTCCTCTGTGTGATCCAATCATCACTTCTTAAACTGTAATATACACATGAATCGCCTGGTGATCTTGTTGCTAGGCAGATTCTAATTCAGAAGTTCCCAGGTGGGACAGTAGATGCTGCATTTCTGACCAACTCCATACACTGCAGATGCTACTGGCCTGTGCCCACACTCTACACCACCCGCCATCTCCACCACTTTGAGTAGCAAGGATGTACACTATTATTAAAGCAGAGTATTTATCTGAGGGTGGTCATTAGATCACTTGGATGAGAATCTCCCAGGTAATCTGTTTAAAAAAAAACCAACCAACATGGTCTCATGCTCCACCACAGTTTACTAAATCCAGTGTCTAGAGCTGAAGCCCAGGATTCTGTGTTTAACAAACTGCCCACACGATTCTTATCGAAGCTATGAGAATGGGCACTGTCTAATGGATAAAGGGTGAATTTGGGATAAGTAGGAAACTTGTGTGGGGAAGGCTTTGCCCTCAGTAAAGAGGCTTCTGTGCTGTCAACAGGAAGGAAAGATGGAGCCTGCAGGGCTCCCATAGCTCAGCAGGTGCAAGCCGTGCAGGGAGTCTAGATGGTAGGGATGGAGGTCATACAAGCCTTCATCCTGATACGATACTGTACTAATTTCTGTTGCTAAAATAAACACTAACATTCAGTATTGAACAGAGCCTCCTGACTTTAAAACATAGTTGGGATTTGAGAAAAGTTGCATAAAATTAAGTTTTTATTTTTTTATCTTACTGACTTAACATGATAATTTTAGAGGGGTTTATCATCGCTTTTGTGGATTCTTCACTTGGTGCTGTGTCCTCGGTTTTAAGCTGTTAGGTATTTCCAGTCCTCAGTTTCCATCTCTTTGATGGAGGAGAAAACAATTTGTAAACAAATGCTAATTTTTGCCAAGGACATTGCTTTCTCAAAAATAAATGAATGAATGAATAAACAAATAAAGAAAGAAATGTTTAGAGATCATACTTGTTTGGTAATAATAACAGCTAATCTGTTATTATGCACTTGGAACTGTGGCAAGTAAATTAAATTTATAATTGTGGGGGGGAGTGGGATGAACTGGGAGATTGGGATTGACATATATACACTAATATGTATAAAATAGATAACTAATAAGAACCTGCTATATAAAAACTAAATAAATAAAATAAAATTCAAAACAATTAAAAAAATAAATTTATAATTGCAATTAATTCTAAATATGAGATGTGTGCCATTATTATCCCCAAGGGCAGATGAGCTCCAAAGGGTTTAGTGAGCTGACGGAGCCACCGTTCCCGGCTGGGCCTTGGTCAGTGCGTCACACTGCAGGCTTCTCTCCTTTTTTCCTTTCATAAAAACTTCCCAGGTTGCCAGAGCCAAGTGTGGCCTGCTCTCCGTGGCTTTGACCAAACCCAGACGTGCCTGGTCCAAAGAGAGTGCCTTGTGTTTGGCAGCATTGCCCTGCACTACATAGGAAAGTCTTATTGAGGAGAAACGAAACGTGATCCCTTGGTGTTACAGCTTCTCGTATAGAATCATGCTCGTGTCACCTTGGAAGAGGTGAAATTGGTAGAAGCAGCAACTTTACTTGGTGTCACCTTAGAGATGAACAGCCCCATCCTTCCCAAATCAATTATTTATGATGGAGGAGAAATCAGCAGATAGACATCATGACAAAAATTTTTTTCACATAATCATAGTACTTACTACTTCCTGGGGACTGTTCGAATGGGGGGTTGGGTCCAAATGAGGGTGTGACATCCCTATCCCTAAAGAAACAGTTCCTTTGGGAAGATTGGGTTCAAAATTGCCAAACAGAGAAAGACAGAGGAGGTAGAGATTAAGAGAGGGAATTTCGCTTTTGTCGGGCATTAATATAGCCATGCCCACTGTCTTTCAATATTTATCTCCTAACTTTTTTCATCTTTTTAGTTTTACCCTTTCTGTATGCTCATGTTTTATATGCTGTTGGCAGCAGCACATCGCTGAGGATGTCTTTTGTAATCCAAGCCAACAATCTCTGCCTTTTGAATGGCAAGTTTATTGTATTTACATTCATTATCACTGCTGAGATATTTGTTCAGGCCAGAACCTTTGGAGATGTCCTTGACTCATCTGTTTCACATGTAATCTATCAGCGTACCTTGTGGACTCCACCTTCAAAATCTCTCCAGAGGGCTTCCCTGGTGGCGCAGTGGTTGAGAGTCCGCCTGCCGATGCAGGGGACACGGGTTCGTGCCCCGGTCCAGGAAGATCCCACATGCCGCAGAGCGGCTGGGCCCGTGACCCATGGCCGCTGAGCCTGTGCGTCCGGAGCCTGTGCTCCGCAACGGGAGAGGCCACAACAGTGAGAGGCCCGCGTACCGCAAAAAAAAAAAAAAAAAAAAAAAAAAAAATCTCTCCAGACTCCCCAGCCCTTCTCACCACCTTCACTTGTTCAAGTTGCCGCTGCAGCGGCCACCCAACCAGTCTCTGCTTTTTCCTCTTTTAGTCTATTTGCATCACAGCATCTAGAGTGATCCTCCTACAAATAAATAAATAAACCAGATCACTTGCCTCTTCTCAAAAAATCCTCCAGCTACCCATTCCACTCAGCGTAAAAGCCAAGTCCTTCAGGTGGCCCCCAAGGTCCTGTCTGATCCAGTCCTGCTTCCCTCTGCTGTGTGTGGCCTCCACAAGCACATGCTAGCCTCAGGATACCTGCACTTGCTGTTCCTTTGTCTGCAATGCTGTTCCCTCCATACAGCCACATGGTTCAACTCCTTACTTCCCTCATAATGTCTTGACTACTCCCTTCCCAGGAAGGCCGTCCCTGACAAGCCTTCTTCCATCCTTAACATACCCACTGCACTTAGTTGTCTTGTGCTTACTGTCCTAAGACGTGCCACAGGTGATTTATTCATTTATCTGGTCTATGTATTTCCCCCATTAGGATAGAAGGTTCATGAGAGCAGGTCTTTTTCTACGTTTTGTTTACTGCCATATCCCTGTTTCCTAAAACAGTATCTCACTTTTAGTAGGTACTCCATCATAGAATTGTTGAACGAATGAATTTGGGCTTTTTCTACTGTCTTAAACTTTGTACTCTCTATGCTTTTTTTCTCCTTTCTTGCCTTTTTTGGATTGAGTTTTTGTTTGTTTTAGTCTTTCATTTGTTCTCTTCTACTTATTTGGAAGATGCATTACTCTATCAACTCTATTTCTGTTCTTAGAGTGTCTAACCTTTCAATTTTCATTTTTAATTTTGCTGTGCATAGTGAACTGAATCAAATCAGAATCCTAACCCTGCAGAACAATATCATTCTTACCTTTTTTTTTTTTTTTTTGCGGTACGCGGGCCTCTCACTGTAGTGGCCTCTCCCATTGCGGAGCACAGGCTCCAGACGCGCAGGCTCAGTGGCCACGGCTCACGGGCCCAGCTGCTCTGCAGCCCATGGGATCCTCCCGGACCTGGGCACGAACCCGTGTCCCCTGCATCGGCAGGCGGACTCTCAACCACTGCACCACCAGGGAAGCCCCCATTCTTACCTTTAAGTGACTCATTTCAAAGCGGCTTCCTGAATCATCTCAGTATTGAATTATTTTTATATTATAATATTTTATATTTTGTTCAACAAAAATGTAAGCAGTAGTTACCAAAAAAAAAAAAAAAACAACAACAACAAAAGAAATGCTCACATCTCTCCAGATGTTCACATTTGCTACCATAGGGTTGCTGCTCAACATTCTATCATTTTTCTTGACTTGGGAGTTTTTAACCATAAATTCCACTTTGCTTGATACAAATAAGAAGGAAGTAGGAGTGGCAATTGAGTATTTGTTATATAATATATTTTTTCATTCCTTTATTTTCTCTTTCCTTAAGCTTTATGGGTAGTCTTTATAAATAAAAAAATGCCAGTCATAGTCTTTAAATGGAGAATGCTGTCCATTCATATTTAATAGATCTACCAATAAACTTAATTTTATTCCTTCTGTCTGGCTTTATGACTTTTATTTATTCACTTTTTTGTTCTTTCTTCCTTTATTTCTTGTTTCACTTAAGTTATTATTTCTTCCCTATTTCCCCCTATTTTCAGAAGTCCTATCCTGCTTTACCATTGGGTAAATTTAGGTCATCTCCTCTGTCCCTATACTCATAATCCCATGCTTCTTTTTCTAAAATAACAATAAAATGAGTGTGGCCAGATAGCATCAACATCCACCACTTGTTCACACTTAGGCAATAGGAAGCCTGAGGAGCAGCAGTAGGAATAAGGAACAAACCTGGATGCTTTCTATACCTTCCAAACTTCTTCATCAGCTGTTTATTATCTAATGCTTTTTCTTATAAAATGCCTCCATTGATCTGTTTCCAGTCTTTATAAAGGTAATGACTAGAGGGTAGTCCAAAGGTAGGATGCCAGGCAGGAGTAGAATGGGCCAGTGAAAAGTGCACACAGAAGAGCATAACAGAGCAGGCTGTCTAATAATATGGCAGGATGGAGGACGGGTCTCACTGCCATCTCCTAGCTTGGTAACTGACCCAGCCAGCCTGGTGAAGAGAAAGCTATCTACTGTTTTACTGAAGAATTCACACTAGATTCCAATGATAGAAGGATCATCTTTTTAAGACTTATTTGTACTTTATTATTATAATATTTATATTATGCTTACTAAAATAATATGTGTCCCTTGCAGGAAAGTTGGGCAACAGAAAAATTAATAAGAAGAAAATGGAAATTGTCATGATCCTACTGTCCAGGAGGACAACTGCTAACTTTTAGGTGTATTTTCTTTCAGTGGTTTTGGTTTTTTTTCCCCTGTATTCACATTCATTTAGAATTTTGACTGTGTCATTTACTGCGTGACTTTGATCTAGTTACTCAACTTCTCTGAATTTTACCTTCTCTTCTGAAAACTGGATTTATAAATAGCACTAACCTCATAGAGTTGTTATGAGAGTTAAATAAGGTAAGACATTTATAGTATTTAGTATAGACCCTAACGCAGAGTAAACATTCAGTAAATGTTAGCTTTCTCTCCCTCCTCCTCCTCTTCTCCTTCTCTTCCTTCTCCATCGTCCTTCATCACCATTAGGAACCTTTCTCAGGTTGCTAAACTTACAGCTTATAGAGTTGTGAGGATAAAAGAAATAATGACCGTAAATGTCATCTTTGTAAACCACAAACTCCCAAATTTATTTCTAGCATATTGAATGCCACAGATTTACAATACAGAAGACCAAATATTTCCTCTTTCAAAAAATATCTTGCAGTCCCCTCCATGTCCACAGAGTTAGCTGGAATCTAGGGGAAATACAAAAGTATTTAAGACAGTATCCCTCCCCTTGAGTTCTAATAATTGGTTTCCTATGTTATTTCCTAGGAGCATTCCAGATATCAAGTCATACTCTAAAATTAGGAAATTAAATGTTGTATTATTGGCACAGATATAAGAAAATAAATCAATGGAACATGTTAGAGAGACCAGAAACAAATCCTTGTGCACATGGGAATTTAGTTAATGAAAACCATGGCATTTCAAATCAGTGGTGAAAGAAATTTCAATAAACAGAGTTGAGAATATCGGCTATCCATTTAGTAAAAGAAATAAAGACCCCTTAACTACCTACCTCACACTGTACATAAACTTTATATGGATTAAAGAGTTAAGAACAGAAAATTCCAAAACAAAACCTAGTGTTAGAGGAAAATACAGGAGAATTGGTTATTTACTGCCTCATTGCAAACTGCCCCAAATCGTAGTGCTTTAAAGCTACAGTTATACAATTAAAGCAGGCCATCTGGGCAGTTCTGCTGATCTGGGTCCAGTGTGGCTGATCTCAGTTGGGCTTGTTCATGAGGCTGTAGTCAGCAGGCAAGTGGGCTGGGGGCTGGCTGTCTAGCATGGCCTTACCCCCGTATCTGCTGGTTTGGCTGGATACCGGCATGTGAGGACAACTAGGCCACACATCTCTTATTTTCCAGTAAGCCAGCTGGGATTTTTCACATGGCAGGGATGCGGTTTCAAGACAGAGATCAAATGGTGTGCATTGTCACTTCTGCTGCTTTCCCTTGGCCAATGCAGTTCACAAGTGGGGAAATAGATGTCATCTCTTGGTGGGAGAAGCAGCAAAGTTGCAGAGGGCATGGATACAAGGAATGAAAAACAGGCCATTTTGGCAATCTTCTACAACAGGAAGTTATTTTTTATTTTTATGCTTTGAGGATTGATTTCATAAAAATTTAAAACAGGGCTTCCCTGGTGGCACAGTGGTTGAGAGTCTGCCTGCCGATGCAGGGGACACAGGTTCGTGCCCTGGTCCAGGAGGATCCCACATGCCGTGGAGCGGCTGGGCCTGTGAGCCATGGCCACTGGGACTGCGCGTCCGGAGCCTGTGCTCCACAACGGGAGAGACCACAACAGTAAGAGGCCCGCGTACCGCAAAAAAAAAAAATAATAAAATAAATCTAAAACCGGTACAGCAAGAGAGTCTATATACAAAGTTAAAAGAGAAATGTCAAATTGAGAAAGATATGAGCAGCATATTATATGGTAGATAAAATATTCCCATTAAACAATAAAAAAGACAATATTCTAATCTAAAAATAAGCAAATTTCCAAAATGGTAATAAATTCTCTAAAGGAAGAACACAAACATGCAATCAACATGTAAAAAGATGTAGTCTCACTAATAATCTTGAAAAGCAAATTTAAAGAAAAAATGATCATCACTGAAATGACTGGCAAACCTGAAAATGATTCGAAGCATTCAGAGTTGCAAGCATCCAAAGAAATGGCCTTTCATATTCCATTGGGGGTATAAATTCATATACCTTTCTGGAAGACAACTGCCAATATATAAAAAAATATATTTAGCATATGAGTATTCTGCATCCCAGAAGGGATATTTCTTAAGAGAATGATTGGGCAATTGTTTATAACAACTGAAAACAACCTAAAAATCTAGCAAGAGAGAACAGGATACCTAAATTTTGGTGGCATGTCCATGCAACGCAATGATGTGTGTCTTAGTCCATTCAAGGTTGCTGTAACAAAATACCAGAGACTGGGTAGCCTATAAACAACAGAAATTTACTTCTCACAATCCTGGAGGCTGGAAGTCTGAGATCAGGGTGCCAGCACAGTCAAGTGAGTGCTCCCTTCCTGGTGGCAGACTTCTTGTTGTGTCTTCACATGGCAGAAAGGGCTCAGGAGCTCTGTAGGGGTCTCTCTCATAAAGGCTCTAATCCCATTCCTGAGGGCTCCACCTTCATGACCTACACACCTCCCCCAAACCCCACCTCCTCATACCATCACCTTAGGTGTTAGGACTTCAACATATGAATTTGTAGTAGACACAAACATTCAGACCATAACAATGGTCCACCATTAAAAAGAATGGGATAGATCTACACGAGCTGTTGGATAAAGACACCATGACACATTGTTGAGTGATAAAAAATGACAATACGTATAATATGATCCTATTTTAGTGAAGGCCACCTTGTCTCAACCTCCAGGACTCTACCCATGCTATTCCTTTTGACTGGAAATATTTTTCTCAACCACCCATGATTCAGAACACAACATGAGAATCCATCCTGAGCAGCCCCCAGATGACACATCTTTCCCTGCCAGGCGAATTGACAATCTCCTCCTTTGTACTCCCTGTACCAGGGTGCAATTCTACACAAGTGTTCTGTATTTATCTTTCTACTACCCAATCTACTTCTTTCTCCCCTGCCCTCCCCCCTCCCACCACACACACACTCTGGATTTGGCTTTAAGAGGATGAGAAATAAATAGTAAGAAATTTTGTTAATAGAGGAGACTGGGGTTAATAATGTTAGAAATTTTTGATCAGTGTTAAAAGAGACTAGGGTAGGCAGGGAATAGCCTCAGTTTTTGTTTGGATTTTTTGTTTGTTTGGTGGGGTTTTTCCTTTGTTTTATGTGGGAATCATACCCTAGCCTGGGGGTGGGGTAGGCACCTCCCAGCTGAAAGCCTGACTGAGCGCTGGGACCTCCCAGCATGTTAGTCTGCAGGAGGCAGGCCTGCAGGATGCTGCGGTGTGGTCTCAAGTCCACTCACCTGCTGTATAGGTCTGAGCCCCTTCAGAACATAAATGGATTTATCTGGCACATGACCTTTATTTATTTTTATTTATTTGAGTTAGTCTACTACTGAAGCTTTATTTAAATTCCCACATAAAAGTTAGAAGCCACAGAGTTTGAGAGAAAAGGAGTCTGTTTGCTTGAACTATTCCCAGAAAGGTGGAGTGGAAAGAAAGGTAAAATTCCATGGGAATCGAGAGAATATGTTTGCTGCCCTCCAGAAAGCATGATTGAAAAAGAAGAGATCATTTTTGTGAGACGAGGTCATTTTGTGTGGAAGAAAGGAAGGAAGGAAGAGAGAGAGGGAGGGAGGGGAGAAAGAAAGAAAGGAAGAAAGAAAGAAAGATAGAAAGGAAGAGAGAGAGAGAGGGAAGGAGGGAGGGAGGGAGGAAGGAAGGAAGGGAGAGAAAAACAAAAAGGGCCACACTACTTAGGGAAAAATTACACTTCACTCACTATATGTCAAAGTACAGAATTCTTGGTGCATTACAATATACATGCTTGGCTAGATTTTGAGTCAAAATATGTGTATTTACATTTTGTAAAAGTGTAACCATCTAGTAGTATTCTTTCCATATGCCTTCCACCTTGAAACACAATGTATGTCATGATTAAATTTTAAACCATGTATTTCTCTCTTCTCTCACTAGCGCAAATCCAAGAAAATACAGTTAAGTGACTTTTTAAAAGTACAATCATGTAGGAATTTGTGTCAATTTCCAGACATGAAACAATATTTTAAAGCCACTAAAGGCAGAATACCTATCCAATATGGCACTGGTTTGGATGACAATTAGAATAATGACAATATATGTCAACTCTACAGTCTTTACTTGGTATAAAAATTACAGAAAACTCACAACTAAAACTATGCCAGCATTCTTTAAATTTTCTGAAAGTGTGAGATTTCATCTTAACCCAGGAATGAACTCCTCCAAATGAAAGCTCCTCCAATCTTGCACATCAATGTAAGCTCACTGGGTTACTTACAAAACAGGTACATTTTACAGTTAAATGTTACAGATTAGCTTTTGGCTTTCTGCTTTTAATGACTCCCAAAACATGAAGTTGGGCTATTTTTTCTTCCCTAAATCCATATTTCCTTTTTTAAAATTTATTTTATTGAAGTATAGTTGATTTACAATGTTGTGTTAATTTCTGCTGTACAACAAAATGATTCAGTTACACGTATATGTACATTCTTTTTCATGTTCTTTTCCATTATGGTTTATTACAGGATATTGAATATAGTTCCCTGTGCTATACAGTAGGACCTTGTTGTTTATCCATTCTGTATATAATAGTTTGCATCTGCTAATCCCAACCTCCCAATCCAACCCTCCCCCAACGCCCCCCCTTGGCAACGAAGTCTGTTCTCTATATCTATGAGTCTGTTTCCATTTTGTAGAGGAGTTCATTTGTGTCGTATTTAGATTCCACATATAAGTGATATCATATGGTATTTGTCTTTCTCTTTCTGACTGACTTCACTGAGTATGATAATCTCTAGGTCCATCTCTGTTGCTGCAAATGGCACTATTTCATTCCCTTGTATGGTTGAGTAGTATTCAATTGTATATATGTGCCCCATCTTCTTTATCCACTCATCTGTGGATGGACATTGTTTCCATGTCTTGGCTGTTGTAAACAGTGCTGCTATGAACATTGGGGAGCATATATCTTTTCAAATGATTGTTTTCTCTGTCCATCCATATTTTCTGAATATTTCTTTGGAGTGTTCTCTTAGGATACAATCCATGTGGAAGGGACAGAAGCTGGAGGTTTTGAAAGAAACGGAACTGACATTGAGTCTATCACCTTCTATGGATCCATGATAAACGAAGACTGCTCGGGCTTCCCTGGTGGCGCAGTGGTTGAGAGTCCGCCTGCCGATGCAGGGGACACGGGTTAGCGCCCCGGTCCGGGAAGATCCCACATGCCGCAGAGCGGCTGGGCCCGTGAGCCGTGGCTGCTGAGCCTGGGCGTCCGGAGCCTGTGCTCCGCAACAGGAGAGGCCACAACAGTGAGAGGCCCGCGTACCGCAAAAAAAAAAAAAAGAAGAAGAAGAAGACTTTTCCTTATTTTTCAGGAGTTGAGAAATATCCTCAAACATCAGAACAGGGGTCACAAACGCGTCCAGTTTCACAAAGACCTTGCACCATTCTGCTTGCCTCTTCTTAGAGATGTGTGCAAAAAGCATCTTCAGCCTCAGCCAATCTGACGAACTCAGCTGCTTGGGAAGTTTTAAGGATCGAGACTGAGTCCTTTTAGAAATTTCTTATCGATGGAGACTTCAAAAGCCCCCATGGCCATGAACTTTCCTTCGAGGTCTGATAGGTTTCGCAGAGGAGCACGCCACGGTCTTGTAGATTTTCTCCCTTTGCTTTGTTAAAACTGTCCTTGTTGTGCTGGTACCACAGCACGGAAGTATCATGTGCTACACTTTCTATCACATTTGCATCAACTGCTTGTCCTTTCCCAGACTGGGCACGTTCAAAAACAGCCATCACAACACCCATTGCCCCAAGAACCCCTCAGATTGAGGAAGCCAGGAAATTTGGTGACAGTATGGTTTCTTGTTTTTCTTTTTTTGCGGTACGTGGGCCTCTCACTGTTGTGGCCTCTCCCATTGCAGAGCACAGGCTCCGGACGCGCAGCCTCAGCGGCCATGGCTCACGGGCCCAGCCGCTCCACGGGATGTGGGATCTTCCTGGACCGGGGCACGAACCCGTGTCCCCTGCATTGGCAGGCGGACTCTCAACCACTGTGCCACCAGGGAAGCCCGGTTTCTTGTTTTTCTGACCAAATTTTGACAACACACCAGATAAAGCCAAATAGTTAACATCATGCTTGCACTGAGAATACCTACTGGATAAATTCATTCCAGTAGAAATTGCAGCATAGTTGAATCTCAGATTCTTCTGTAATATGTCCTCCTTTTCAAATATGAAAAGTTTGCCCTTTCCTCAGAGCCCTTTTGGGGAAAGGATCAATAAACACATCAGTCTGAAGACAGATTTTCTCAAGGATGCCTCACCTTCTGGAGTTTTCAGGTTTAGAGATTGCTTACATCGATTCACAAACTCAAACATGTCTTTTTGGTCCCAAGCCATGTGAAACACCTTGGCTCCGAAGTTAGCTAGAATCATGCCACAGATGGAAGATGGAAAATTTCCAGCCAACTCTAATACTAACACTATGCTCCAGGCCATGTCAACTTTACACACAGAAAACTGGGAATATCTGGGATGTTCCTGAAACTTTGTTTTTAAATGTAAGCTCAGGACTTTCTGGGGACACACTAAAAAAAAGAAAAAAAACCCATCCATCAAAAAGTCAGTGAATAACTTTTAAAATTTATTGGCTGTCTTCCATCTTCCACTGCTTTTGTAGCCCATCTCCTTTAAACTATTAAGTATAATTACTTAATAAAGGCAAGTATTTCTCTCCTTAATATCCTTATTTGAAACTGTTCTACAGGATTAAAAATAGTCACATAAGTGGCCTTTTTCTAGGATATCAATAATTCTTTATCAGTCAGAAGCGTAAAGATAAATCAGATAGAAGGGAAGCCTTTTATTGGCTAAAAGCAACCACTGGCTCCCTTTGCAGGGATGTGACCCTCTGAGAAGGAGGTTAGTATCTGGTAATGGGCACTGCAGTAAGAGATAAACACAGCACAAAACTTCTTCCCCTACCAGTGCCAGCAGCCCAGGAGTGTAAAATTTTGAAAATGCTCAAATGTTCTCCAATTTGCAGGAATATGCAAATAAAACTGTGCTGCCATTGAGGTTTGTCAAGTCAATTTCTGCTTAGTGAAAAGTTGGAATCTATCTGAAGAATAACAGTTTAGTTATTATTGTTAGGGTTCTAAACACTAGTGATATGTTTAGATTTCTGAAGTGGCCCCAGAATCCTGGATTTTGGGTTTGGTAGGGAAGATGAGCAGTGAATCTGCTCCATCAGTCAGAAAGTAGACAGTGTCAGCAGAGGCTACCAGGAAGAGTCAGGAGGATGCTCAGGGAGGTGACTTCTTGAGTCTCCCAGTTCCTAGCAGGAGATACACTGGATGAAGGTGATGGCCACCATAAAGTCTTGCCCAGATTTGGGAAGGGCCAAGACTCTAATTTCCCAACTACATCTCCCTGGATTTGCAACATACTTACCATACTTTCTTAGAAGGTTGCAAAATCTGCCTTCAGGCAAGCCAGTTTGGTATTTTGTGGGAACATTATCTTCCTCTGCCACAGGTTATTCAACAACGAGTTGTCTTTGTCCCCACACAGTCCCCCTGCAATGACATTATGGTGGCCCCTCTGTAGCAGGTATAATCCATTCCAGGCAGAGAAGGGACTGAGCTCAGAAGGACTGATTTACCAGCGTCACAGAGGCAAATCTAGAACTACTCCTCCCAGTAGTTTATTTAGAAATTACCCTATTAAGACTGTCTTTACATATAGACACTACCAAATGTAAAATAGATAGCTAGTGGGAAGCAGCCGCATAGCACAGGGAGATCAGCTCGGTGCTTTGTGACCACCTAGAGGGGTGGGATAAGGAGGGTGGGAGGGAGGGAGACGCAAGAGGGAAGTGATATGGGAACATATGTATATGTATAACTGATTCACTTTGTTATAAAGCAGAAACTAACACACCATTGTAAAGCAATTACACTCCAATAAAGATGTTAAAAAAAAAAAAGACTGTCTTTGAGTTGTTTCTGAATGGTGAGAACCAATGAGAAGAGAACTTGCAAATTACAAGTCTAAATGTCCTCATTTTATCCCTTTTATTGATAAACAGTTTGAGAGTCATGGCCACAAATGAACTTCTTTCATATCCCTTGCATAATAGGCATAGAACCTCAAAAGTTATAAGTTCGAAAGGGTCTTTACAATATACGGACAAAAACAGAAATGACCTTTGTATAATGACCTTTGCTATTCATTGTAAAACTATCTGTAAAAACAAAAGGCTGAAAACAACCTAAATCTCATTAATAAGAAACTGCTTAAAATGGAACATCTATGCAATGGAGTACTATGCAGCCATAAAGAAGAATGAAGATCTCTATGGATGGCAATGGAGTGATCTCCACATAAATGAAGTTTAAGAACTAGATGCAGAACAACATGCTAATATGCCAAATTTTATCAAAGAAAGGAGGGAGGAATAAAAATGGTTGTAAATATTTGCTTATACATTTTTTTAAAGTAATGGCAGGATGAAACAAAGACTAACAAAGATGTAAAATATCTCAATAATTTTTATATTGATTATATGTTGAAATGCTAATATTAGGGGTATATTGAGTTAAACAAAATATATTATTAAAATTAATCCCATCCATTTCCTTTTATTTTCCTTTAATGTGGCTACTAGGAAGTTTAATTGTATATGTGGCTCTCATATTTCTATTGGGCAGCAGAGATTTGGAGGCTGTGCCCTTCATCACGATATACAGTACTTCTCCAACAAAAAGGACATTGAATCTTGGGTGAGAAGATAGTGGTTATATGAGTTAATAGAAATATTTAAGAGAATTCCCTGGTGGTCCAGCGGTTAGGACTCTGCGCTCTCACTGCTGAGGGCCCAAGTTCGATCCCTGGTCAGGGAAATAAAATCCCACAAGCCAAAAAAACAAAAATAAACCCTCAATGGTGTAAAACAAAAATGATTTATAAAAAAAAAGAATATTTGAAACAAAAATCTGATATTCTAATAGGTTATCTCACTCTTCCTAGATCTACTTAGTCCCCAGACTAGACTTACAGAGTCACACTCTTTTAAAATGGAAATCAGGAGTTGTGAATCAGAAAAAAACCGTGAATGAAAGAGCTGCCCCTTCTTCAGAACTTAGAATTTATGTTTAATGGTATTAGACTTGACAATGCAGCTTTCAACCCACACAGCAATTTGAATCTGGGAGAAAATGGACATACCTGCTGATATATCATGAGTTCAGCAGATTTTGTTTATGAATGCAAGCCCGTGGGGCACCCACGGTCCACACGCATTGAATGTCATCTATAGATGAACCCACTCTCTGTTACTAATGTTGTCATCAGGAAAAATACAGGAAGGTATCAATCACTGCTGATGGTAAAAATTAGGGAGGTTCATCTAAACACTAGGATTTTCCCTAAAAAGTGATCATGCCTATATTTATCTAAATATTTTTGACGCTTTTTTTTGGTTAGGTTTTTTCTTTTGTATGTAGCTTTTGTTTGATTATAAAAATAACATGAACTCACCCGAAATTTTTATAAAATACTAAAAAGTATTTAAAAAAATTCTTAAAGTCTACCACCCAGCCTCTGTTAACATTTAGAAATATTTTCTTCCAGGTAAATTGTTCTGCATACTGTAGGATACAGAATCCCATAATTTTTAAAATAAAAATGGTATTATGTCACACATTCTGCTTTATATTTTGTCCTTATGCTCAATAATATGTTGTGGATATCTTTTCATGACATTAAATTTTTTTTTTTTTTTTTTTTTTTTTTTTGCGGTACGCGGGCCTCTCACTGTTGCGGCGTCTCCCGTTGCAGAGCACAGGCTCCGGATGCACAGGCTCAGCAGCCATGGCTCATGGGCCCAGCCGCTCCGCGGCCTGTGGGATCCTCCCGGACCGGGGCTTGAACCCATGTCCCCTGCATTGGCAGGCGGACTCCCAACCACTGCGCCACCAGGGAAGCCTCATGACATTAAATTTTAATCCTACATCACAACTTTAGTAGTTGTATACTATTTATGGAACCAATTACTTTTATTTAAAGTCTCTTGTATTTGGACTAATTCCATTTTCTTTCTTGTTATAAAGAATACTACGATGAATATCCTTTTACACTGGCATTTTCTTATTCTCTCAAGTAAAATTACTGTATGAATTTTATTGTTTTAAGACTGGATATAATTGCTTCCCAGAAAGTTTTAACAATTATACCAGTAGGATATGCTTATGTTTGTTTTCTAACACTTTTACCAAAATTAGATATTTTTATACTTTGGATAGACAGCGAATGGTACAAAATTGCTGCTCCTCAACATTTGTTGACCTATAAATGACCATTTTGTATGGATAAACCAGAAATTTCTATAAACACATTGTATTAACTTACTTTTACATATCATATTTTGTTAATGTAAAGAAAGTAATTAAATCAGTCCCCAAAGTCTCACAGATTAAACTTCTTAAGCACCACCAACTCAACTCTCCTCTCAGCTGTAAAAATCCTGACCCATCACTGTTGCCAGCATGATGTACCTATTAGTCGATAAAGCTGGCCATGTCATTCTCTGATAAAAACTCTTCAATGTCTCCTTGGGATATGGTGGTGCCATCTGCTGAAATGAGAAAAAATGGGGACGATCACGCTGGAGGTGGGAGAATGAAATCAAAAGGTCCATTTTGGATGTGGTAAGTTTGAAACTGTGAAATATCCAAGCAGACATGTCGAATAGCCATTTAGGTATATGATCCCAGAGTTCAGAGCAGAAGTCTTAGCTGAACATAAAAATTGGGGTAACATCAGTCTAGGAATGGCGTTTCTACCTATAAATATACCTCTCCCTACAGAGCAGTTTGAGTGACTTCATCCTAAGCAGGATGATGAAAGGCTTTCTCCCAGACTGTCAAAAAGCATAATTTATTAAGGAACATTTATGTGCGCAGAGGAAAGAGAACACGTGTCTCCTTCCCACCCTGACGGAGACACAGCAAAAGGAATCGCAAAGATCAGTTAAGAAGTTGGCTAAATTTGCAAGAAAAATCCTTTAAGGAATGTTCCTCTTTTTCAACCTTTGTCACTACTTCATCTTAAGAGCCTCTGTTTGTTGTTTAAGTTGGTTTGGAAATGACTCCACCCTGATTTATGAGGGGTGAGGCAATGTTATGTATTGGGAAATGGAAAAGTTTCTAACTGGAGAGTCAATGTGAATTCTCCACCACCCTTTCCCAGCACCGTGGCTTTGGACATTCTTAACTTCTCTGCATCTCCTCACTTGTAAACTCAAGATAACAACGCCCATTCTTGTGAGAGTGAGAGATTAAACATGTTCACAGCATAACCCACAGCAGACCCTGAGTGAGTGTCTAGTGTTGTTATGATGGAGAGAGGTATAAAACACTTTTTAGCACAGAGTTTTTCACCTGGAATATGGCAGCACATTTGTGTGTCATCAATGGCTCGTTTATATGTCTGCACTCAGCCTGGAAGTAAAGGAGTGGAAGGACACAGGGGATGGTATGGAGAGCTTGCCATGTGCGAAGGGGGCTGAATATTTCCTAAGGGGTCTCCACCATGTCTGTATCCACCATCCATATGGATTACTTCTTTCTTTGCTGTTGAGATTCAAGACAACCTAGGGACACTAGAAGTAAACATGTATGTGTGCTAGTGATGGTATGAGAAAAAGGCTCAACCTTTGTCTCCTGGTGCCTGGTAGTGAGGAAAAACTGCACATGTGAAAGCATCTGGTCCCCCCAAGTGAGTATCTTAAAAAAAAAAAACCTTGCCATTTGGCGGTGAGGATTACAAGTGATTCTGCATTTTGGAGCGGAGTCTGAACTATTTTCCCTCCCTTTGTTCTAGAAGGAAACCTATCTTGTCTTTGTCATGAGGGTATTAGGCAAGAATGTGCTGTATTCTTGGGAAAGACTTAAATCAGGGAAGTAGTCTAAACACAGGTGTTTCAGGCAGTGAGTGTTGACATGTGGGCAGAGCTAGAAATCTGCAGAGATTAGGAAGATGCTGAGTGTCCCCTCCACCTCTGATTGGAACTGAGGAGGGACAGAGACTTGGGACAGGGAAAAGGGACTCCCATTGGAGAGTCCGCTTTAGAGAGAGGCAGCCAGTAGGAGACTCCCAGGGGAAGTCAACTCATGGATTTTGGGAGTGATATCTGATTTTGGCTTGTTTTTCTTTTCACCAGTTCTACTACCACGACCACCATCAACAGTTATAATAATAAAGGCTAACACTTTTAAAGTGCTGTCCTAAGCACTTTACATAAATGAGCACACATAATCCTCACAACTCTAGGCAGAAAGTACTCTTATTATGCCCACTTTTCAGATGAGGAAACCAAGGCACAGAGAGATTAAGTAACTTGCTCAAGGTCACTCAGATAAGAGATGTCTTTCCTGCATTATAATCTCCAAATATGTTAGAGTCAAGCCTTTGTTAAACTTTTATCGAATACTTGAGTCTAAAGCTAGCTGAGTTTCAGGGAATTGAGGTAGGAGCTATTCCTACGCTTTGTGTAAATCAGTGGAGGTCAAAGAGCAGAAGTAAAAAGGAGATGATGAAATAGGGTGAGTATAGAATATAGAATATTCTTTGAAGAAACTTGGCTGAGAAGGAAATGGGGCTATAGCTAGAGGGAGAAAAAGGTCAACTGGTATCTTTTTAGGCTAGGAAGTACTTGTGAATATTTAGAAGCTAAAAAGAGATAGTAAAATGGGAGAAGGGATGAAGATTTAAGATCCTCCCATTGAAGGTGGGAGGAAGTGGAATTAAGAGTGTAGGTGATGTAGCCCTTGGACAGGAAGTGACCTGACTCACCTGGAGTGCCTGGAGGGGAGGAGGGAAGGAGGTATGCAGGTAATCAGTAAGTTGAAGTGTTTTTTAAAAAGTTGGCTTAATTCATACCTGATGACTTTCAGTTTCTTTATGAAAAAAGGACCTACCTTGGCCGAGTGTAAAGACTGTGGAGTTCGGGTAGGGCATTGGAGGAGAGAAGATTTGAAACAGTTGCTGAGTGGGAAGGGGGCTGACAAAGAACAAGAAAAAGGATTTTTGAAAGGTATTGAGGGTCCAACTTGGGAGGAGACCAGGAGTTTGTAGTGGATCCAACATAATCTGTTCTGTGATTTGCTCTAGCTATAGTCAGCAGCATTAGTGACAGATTATCAGACTGATCCAGGGTTTTGCTGGGCTGGGCAAGGGAAGAATAGGGGTTTAATGAGCTGAGAATGTTTGTGAGAAAATGTGGTTTAGGGGATCAGTCATGTGGCCCTAGTTGGATCAAGAAGTTAGACCAGGAAAGGGCTGCAAGGTTGGGAGAAGTGAAGGGATGTGTAGCAGGTATAGTCAAGAGCTGGAGGAAGAGGGACCTAGCTGAGAGGATGTGAGGTTTTGGACAGAGATGGGGACATTAGAGCTTAAGATTTCAGAGGTGAAACCATTCTGGGTGATGACAAGGCCTGGGCAGTGGAGATACAAGTAAGTAGGAGAAATGGAAAGAAGAAACCTCTGGAGAGAAGGATATTAAGACCCTGAGGATGGAGCTCTGTGTGTGCTGTTCACATGGGCACTGCAGTGACCCAAGACTTGGTGGCAGGACAGGAGACAGAGAGGAGGGCTATGGTCTTCATGCCCAATTCCTCTGGGAAGATGGGGAGTGACCATCATGTCAACAGAGGGCAGGGATGAGCCAGGTGGCATGAGCCACCAAGGAGGCAGCCTTAGCTATGGAAAAGGGTGAAGCCTTGTGGTTAAGGGAACAGGTTTGGGAGCTAAATAAACATGATTCCAATCCCAGTTCTGCCACTTAGAAGTTGTGGGACTTGGGCCAAGTTACATAGTCTTGTGGTTCTTGGTTTTCTCATCCACAAAGTCGGGATAATAATATCTATTCTGACACCCAATGAGTAGAGTGCACAGCACAGTACAGACACGTGAGAAGCACCTGATATAAGGCCGCTTCTCTCTACCTGGAATGCCCTTATTTTCTCATTTATTGAAATTCCTGCTTTTCTATTAGGATTCTGATCAAACAACAACTCAGCACCATGCAGTTTTCTGTATTCCCTGAGGTCAAACTGCTCTTTCTTCTCGCTAAATCCCATAGAAAGTTTTTGACTTTTCTCCTGCAGTTGTAGTTCTTATAGTTCTCTACATTATAGTGCTTTTTGGATGCGTCTTTTACCCCTACTAGATTATAAACTTATGGAGAGAGGGAATAATGGCTCGCTTGTTGGTGTTTCAACCAAAGGATCAATAAATATTTGTTGAATTTTTCCCGTTTCCTTCTCAACATTATTCTAATAACTTAAATTTAAATTACATTATAAAGCTTATAATTGATCAGAAGAAAGAAAACCTTTTTAAATTGATAACAAAAAATCTTGGTACCAGAAACTCTAAACACAAAGCCTAGGGACTTGAAGAGAGAGATTGTGAGATCATACCCACAATTTATATAGCATTTAGTAGTTCTGGGATCAAAAGATTTCATGTGAAAGAGTTCATAACCTTAACTGACAGTAAATATGTGTTCTAAAATCAGTATATTATAATTCAACACGTAAGTCATATTTTAAGCCAATGCTTTCATTTGTTTTCCACTGTACCTTAAGCCATACAGAAATCTCCATTCGTTTCAGGCAATGGAGTCATTAAAGAGTTTTATTGTCTCATCAGGATATGCAAGAATACCCTGAAAGACAGACATCAAACCCAAACCGTCATTAAAATCTCTTCAATCGTAAGTATATGGCTGCACAAGGAAGATTCTTTCCCCCTCTAAGTACGTGAAAACGAAGTAAAGGAAGGAACTACTGATACTCACAACATGGATGAATCTCAAAAACAGTGTGTTGAACAAATGGAGCCAGACACAAAAGAGTACAAGCAGTTACGATTGCATTTATGTAAGATTCTAGTGAAGGCAAAACTAATCTCCAGTGACAGAAAGCATTGCTTGTTTGGGGGCTGGAGAATGATTGCCAAGGGGCAAATGAACATTTGGGGATGATAGAAGTGACCTATACCTCGATAGGAGTGTGGGTGACCTGGGTATGTGCCTTTGTCAAAATTCATAGAGCTGTACATTGAATATGAGTGCATTTTATTTTAAATAAGTTATACCTCAATAAAGGTGACTTTTGTTTGTTTGTTTGACCGTGGCGCACAGCTTACAGGACCTTAGTTTCCCTGACGAGGGATTGAACCTGGTCTACCACAATGAAAGCGCCGAGTCCTTACCCCTGGACTGCCAGGGAACAATAAAGGTGATTTTAAAATACATTTTATAACTCTAATATAAATCAAGTTAATCTGATCAATTCTGTACGCACCAGGACACTTCTGAGAGCTGGTGTTATCAGCAGTTTCTAGATAGTTGATGGGATGGAGGAGGCTTACAATGAATTAATTAAGAGGTGGTAAAATGTTTGTTTTAAGCAGTCAGAGCAACAAAATAGAAGGTTTTTTCCGAGACCGGAATTCTCCTTTCTCTTCTTGTTGGATCAGAAGAGATGGAGGAAGCAAACAACCAAGCATGGATCAAGGCTTTTCCCTGACGAGGTCACACATACGGGTCCTTCCTGATTCATGGCAAGCACAGGCCGATGGAAGGCTTCTGTCAGTGCTTTGAGAGCAAAGTCGCATGCAGGACCCACACGTTCAGGAGCTAGGAACAAATCCCAGGACATCCTCTAACACATTAAACACACTTAAGAGTGGTTATACTGAGCCATGATTGATAACAGCTGAAAATTAGAAAGCTACTTCATAGCTTATCTTTGATGGGTGTTTCCTAAAATTCTTTTACACATGGATCATCTAGCTAAATATAATTAGAAACATTATCAAGTTTTGTACTTAGTTGTTTCAACAAAGTTTTGTTGTTTTTTTTAAATCATATCTCATCGGTGGAAAAATTCTCCAGTCCTGTGTCTGGAAGGAATCCATCTGTTTGGACCAGAAGGCTTTGCCCAGGCACCACCAAGAGTTGCAAACCAGATGATATAGACCAGGGTGGAGAGGTTTTGGAAAGCTAACCTGGCAGGCTTTAATCAAGAAAAGATAATCACCAAACACATTTCTGGCGTTTTATAAAATGCTGTTTTCTGTGCTCCTCCAGTGGGTCTCATTTGTCTTTTATTAGTTTTGTCTCCCAAACTAGGGGGCAGGGATCCTAGTTCATGGCTCTCGGGATACTTACCATTCTCAAATTTGGCCCCTGCTCCCATAGGGCTTTCTTTCTAATGAGTATTTTTGTCATGGTCTTGACTCAGGCCCCCTACCTGCAGCTTACAGCTTGTCCCCACTTACCTGGCTCCAACCTACGTTGGTTTCTAACATCCTGAGTACACACGTCTCCTTGGCTAACCCAGCCCTAGGACTCCAAATTTCTGCACGGTCCCCTGATGGGCACGCACTCCCCCTCTTCTTGCCCACCCCCAGCCAGGTGGCCTGAGGCCCCATAGACTTTCCTTGATGCTTCTGATACCTCCTGTATGCATCTTCATCCTCTAAAGAGATTTTGCTGTGGTAGTCAGCAGAAACAGGGAAGGTAAGTTCCTTGTGGCCCGATGCAGGTATACGTAGTGGCAGACACCAGGAGGTGTCCCAGAATACAAACATACAGATTTAATTCTTTTAAAAAAGTAGGGCTTCCCTGGTTGCGCAGTGGTTGGGAGTCCGCCTGCCGATGCAGGGGACACAGGTTCGTGCCCGGGTCCGGGAAGATCCCACGTGCCGTGGAGCAGCTGGGCCCGTGAGCAATGGCCGCTGAGCCTGCGCGTCCGGAGCCTGTGCTCCGCAGCGGGAGAGGCCACAGCAGTGAGAGGCCCGCATACTGCAAAAAAAAAAAAAAAAAAGTAATTCTATCTGAGTATAACAAGTGTCTGTGACCTTACCTATATCGGGCATCCACACCCAACTGGGTTTGGTGATTCTTTACATCCCAGGAGTCCCCATTGTGAACTGAATCACACCGGGCAATTACATTCCTGCTTCCAGCAGTTACAGGAGATTTGGGCTTGGGACAGCACTCAAGTCCCCACACAATATAAAGAAGTTATACCTGGATTTTTTTTTTTCAGAAAGGAACTTTCTCTTTCCTAGTGGAATTTATTCAGAAAATTGATGCTGATTCTCAATTCTATACTGTCAGTCCTACACTCCAAAGCATATGTAGTCATTTTCTTTTCCCCAAATGCTCATTTCCACTAATTCCAAAGACTTGAGTAGTTGATACACAATCTGAGAGAAGTGTTGAAGACATCGTCCCTGTTGAAGACGTTTTCTTTCTATAAAGGTTAGAGAACATCAAATATTCTTCCTGCTCTATTAAGAATGACACATAAAATACAGCCCTAAAATAACTGCTATTTTAAAACAGAAGAGACAGTCTAGAATTCTCTGGCTCTGAAATACAGTTGGGAGGCAGAAATAAAGTGGGAAAATCTCAAAAAAGAGCAGGATTATTTCTTTATAATGTTTGACAATGAGCAAATGCTTACAAAGAGAGATCAGCAGAAATTAATCATAAGGGCAGAGACCTTTGCCATATCATTTAAACCATAATATCTGGTGATTGTTTGATAGGATGGAAGACTTTGAGTGAGGTGTCACATCATTTTATGATTATCTCAGTTAGCAGACATAAAACAAGAAAACAGAGTCAGAAAGAGTCATTATAACCTCCCACTTCCTCTAGCGGAGGACATTTAATGGATTTTTCGTGGGGTTTTTAGAGGCCAGTTTGGCCATTTTCATCAGTTCACTTTACATGCAATTCACCACAAACTGGACAGATGGGAAAGCTGCACAGCTGCTTAGCAGAGTAGAAAAGAGAAAATATTTCTCTCTCCATGTGAGATGGCAAAAGCATGTGATCGTTCTGAAAGAAAAGCGACTTTCAGTTGTTTCTGTTGTCTCTCCAAGGAAGGAACCATGAGTACAGGGGATTGAAATAAACGCAGAGCCAAATAATTTAGAATAATTTCAAAGATTTTTCTGTCTCTATCCAAATCAGGGCGTACCTTAGGTTCTAGGATTTGCCATTTCTGGTTTCCGTGATAATTTCCATACATGCACAGAGCCTTGTTTAATCCAATTCAGGGCTTGGGGTCTGACAAAGGCTACAAGTGACACCTTTTAGAAAAACATGATTATCGTCTCTCAAATATTAGGACTGTAAATGGAAAGTACCCATATTCCTTAACAATCCTACATGGCCCTCATATTCTCTATACACGGTCGTTTCAGCCACTACATCCATAAAGGAGAGCTAGAGGCTGTGAACTTAGTCCTGAACTGTTGTCCTTGATCCAAACTGCTCTGACCTCCTCCAATCCTCCAGACCTGGCTGCATCTTCTCACCCTTTCCATTCTCACTTTACCTTCTAATTTGACCCTCGACACCATTTTCCTACCCATGTCTTGTCTCCTCCCAACAGCAATTCTGTTTCTCCATCACTGGTGTCCTCCCTCAAGAAGCACTCCTTCCAAACTGTCTTTGCTGTAGATCTTCCTGTCCCAGGTTTATTATTGCCTTTTCTGCAGAAATCAATCAAAGCAAATTGTAAAAATATATGTATATGCTTATTCTGATCTTTTCTGGAAGTAATGAGTACAGTTTATTCATTGTAGCATTTCAAGCGTGGAGAAAATTACATAGACCAGAACATTCATTCTGTTTTTCCAGCACCCTTCCTAGTAACGTTTACTATTTGGCTGTTTGTTCTGGTTCCAGAGTTCAATGGGTTGAACATTCTATATGACTCCTAAACCCTTTCCTAGGTTGTGACAATTGTTTCAGCACTTATCACTTATGAGACAAAGTCATTTCCCTGCAGGGATTTGCACATACCCACATGCGAACTCAACATTGCTCTTCTGGCCAATCTGTGAGTCTCTGGTGATCTTTTGGTTCACTAACATCAGATCAACATTTGACTCTATAAACATGATTAGTACCATCTGCAGACTTTGAAAATTCATTGTGCACTTTCTCTTTTATTTCTAATAAATATATGAAGAAGCCTTAGGTTCTGTTCCAATCTCATTTTGATTTTGAAAATCTAGCTTGTGCTTAGAAAAGATTCCAGTCACTTGGTCAACTAGTCAATCAACCAGACTTTGTTGAGAATGAGCATTAACGGGCAGGGGCTTGTGGAGATCAGGAGAATATTTATGTCTGACCAGTTTGTCGAGAATGAAAGTTTGAGTCATAGTTTCTGGCTCACAGGGTGCCCCTGAGTGCCTGCCTAGGAATATAAATAACACTGACTGTTCAGCAGTTTTCTATGAAGAACAGTGTCTCTATAAATTAAAGTTGCATAATTTGGTCAATAAATCCATGCTTTAATTTCACCCCTTCCTAATGGCTTAGCTTCACCTCTTCTGTTAATAGGTTACTATATCCTGTTTATCCACTTACCCATTTCAAAAAACAATTTGGGAGTTGGAACCTCCTTCCAGCTTTTCCTCCAAGGGTAATTTTGGAGAAGGGCACATTCTTCCTTGCCTTAAAAAGAAAGAAAAATCAGAAAATGAACAATTAACAACACCAAGTGCCAGCATTGAGTAGCTTCTAGTCTTTGAACAGCCTCTTAGTATTGTATTTGGATTCCCCTCAAAGGAGCTCTCCCTCTGCTTGGGAAGCTCGTCTGATTTTGGGTTGTTCTTGACCTGGAACATTTTCAGAAGTTCTTCTTGCTTGAGCCAACCAAGCATGACCTCCAGGCTTCCGGGAGCCCCTGATGCTGCTGGGAGAGCTCTTTGTATTTTCTCAGAAGGCCCCTTACTTGTCCTCTCCGAGAACATTTCTAATCGAATCCTCTCCTTCACAGGGAGTGAAGACAGCTGCAGGGTGAAGGAGAGGTTGAGACCGTGGGCTCAAGAGCCAGGTTGCCCGGTGTGAGTCTGGGCTCTGTGAGATCTTGGGCAAATTAGTTCATCTGTCTCCATGCTTCCCTTTCCTTTGCTTCAATGTGAAGATAATAATAGAATAGCCCATCACATGGCTGTTCAGAGGATAAAATGGGTTAATATGGATGAAATGCCTAGAATAATGTAGACCATAGCAAGTGTTAATAAGTACAAGTGTTAGTATGATTTAGAAAAAATATATCAACTGGAAAGCCACTCAACTCTTGACACCAAACCAACAAACTAACTTGCGTTTATTTAGATCCTGTCTTCTGTCCTCCTATTGTCAAAGGAGGGGTTCTTTTAGTCTGTCTAAGGTAAACTCCTCCCCTTGTTATGTCAGATACATCCCATGATGCCCTGCTTCCTCAGGGACCTCATACATTGTTACCCCTCACCGTATTTCTCTCCCCTCTTTCCTGTAATTCCACTCCCCTCTTTACTGTAATTTCTCTCCTCAGCACTGAATACACTCAAGACTTTCTCATTTAAAAAAACATCTCTCTTAACTCCTACTCTTACTGTTACTTTAATGATTACCTTATCTCTCACCATCTCTGCAAAGATGAAATGCTTGGAAGAGTTAGTTTACTCTACCCTGCGCTAGAGATAACTCATCACTTCCCATGATGCCTCAGCCCCTGACCTCTGGCTCACGGTTCTCTCCCTCCACTCAAACTGCTTTCAACCTTTCCTTCTCATTAGAGCCGCTGGACACTTTTCAGTCCTTATATTACTTGAACCCTTCACAGTATTCGGCACTGCTGAGCACTCCCTCCCTACAGAAGTCTTTTCCCTTAGTTTCTCACACTCCACACTTCCTTAACTTTCCCTCATTCTCTCTAGTTGATTTCCTCAGTTAAAACTGCTGATGCATTTCCTCTGTCTTAACTGGTATTCACTGAGCCTCTGTGGCTAATCTCTCTTCCTTTTCTATCAATATTTTCTTTGTAGTTCGTGCTTTCGGTGTTCTGTTTAAGACAAATTTTTTTTACCCTGGGTTCACAAAGATATTATTCTATATTATCCTATTTTTTACCATTCACGTCTAAATCTCAATCCAACTGGAACTCACTGGTTTCAGTATGTTGTGACAAAGGGATCAATTTTATTTTTCTCCATGTGGATATCCAATTGACGCAGCATCATTTAATGAAAAACCATCATTTACCCACTGCTCTGTTGTGCCACCTTTGTGATAAATAAAGTACACATAAGTGTGAGTGTCTCTATTCCTGGGCTCTGTGTTCTCTTGCATGATCTTTTGAACTATAATTATGACAATAGCAACCTTTATAACAGGTCTTAACCAAAAGAGCAAGTTTCCTACATTATTTTTCATAAATTTTGTTTGGATTTTTTAGTTGGAATTGGGATGTCACTGAATATATACATCAATTTGAGGAGGACTAATACCTTTAGAATATTGACAACCCATGAATATAGCACATCCCCCACCCCCATTTATTTAGGTTTCTTTAATTTATCTTCATAATGTTTCTTTATTTACCAGGAAGTCTTGCACATCTTTGTTGGATTTACTTCTAAGCATTTTAGATTTTTTGATACAGTTTAAATAGAATCTTTTAAATTATATTTTCTAGCTGTTTATTGCTGGTATATAGAAATGAAATTGATTTTTGTAGTTTGTCACAAGGTCCAGCTCATGCTAAACTCACTTAATTCTAATAATATATTTGTTGAATATTTTTTTGATATCTACATAATCTGCATATAATCATATCATCAGTTTATTTCTTCTTTTTCAGTACTTATACATTTTGTTTCTTTATCTTCTCTTAATACACTGGCTTGAACCTCCAGTAAAATGTTGAATAGAAATGATGACAATGGGTATATTTATTTATCTCTTTATTTAATATTATTTTTCTAATGTTTTCTCTAATATTATTTCTTTGGTTAATCCCAAAGACTAATAGTAGAATTACAGAATAGTCGAGATGGAATAAACCTTGAAGATCATCAGTTGAGATATCAAGAGATGGATTGAATTCCTTAATCACACAATGAGAGTGAACAGGGATCAGAACCCAGACATTCTGACTACTAGTTTAGTGTTCCTTTCCCTATAGCAAAAAGTCTTTCCTAAAAGGGAATACAATTAAGGTAATTCCCTTTTATCTCCTGAAGTTAAAGAGTGCTTGAAGTTCAAAGCTCCTAGAGCTGAATAACTCTAAAGTGGGCTGTACCATTAACAAAGCCACCACATTCCAGACCAGAAACAGGGACACCTCACTGGCAAGCTCACCTCATTCCACTAAGAGCTCCAGGCCCATTTCACCTCCAGGGAGCTCCCAGCATAGGCACTGGCCCTATTCAATTTCTGAATCCCTAGTAATTTCACTGACCTTTCTCCCTGATGCTATGTCGATCCATCCTGGCACCATAAAAAGTGTTGGTGTTGAACAAAGCTATGTATAGACACCTACTCTCCTTCAGTCTGATTTCTCATGAGATCAAAGGAAATAATTTTGTTTACTTTCCTCTTTTCTCTTTGGAGTCAAACTCCTGGCAGAGCACAACGCAGTGAAATGTTTATGTGTCCTCACGCTGTTGCCAATACCTTCAACTCTATTGCCTCCTGGTCCTTTCCCTGGCCTCTACCTGGTAAATCCCAACCCAATTTCAAAATCTGACTTCACTCTTCCTTACAACTGGTTGCTGAGCCATGCTGTCATTAAATGGTGTAATTAATTGATTTTAAGAGGCCACCTCAAAAGGCAAACAAACACAGTGATTGACCTTTAAGAGTTTATAATCTAATGGAGGAGACAAGATGAACATATGTGGATTAAAGATCAGTAACTGATAATGTGCATATATCTGTTAGCAAATAATCAACATACAAATAAACAGCTCCAACCAGTGGATGAGTTCAGGAGTATTTAAGCCTGATGCTCACAGCCCCGACTTCTCTATTTTAACTGCTCCCACATT
The DNA here is from genome assembly GCF_949752795.1 of Hyperoodon ampullatus. Taxonomy (NCBI): domain Eukaryota; kingdom Metazoa; phylum Chordata; class Mammalia; order Artiodactyla; family Ziphiidae; genus Hyperoodon; species Hyperoodon ampullatus. Next base: position 74,205,985 of record NC_136925.1, read on the forward strand.
CTCACAAGAGGTTCCCTCCTGTCATTTCAGCTCTGCTTACTGGTTCTTTCTTTCCCCTCCCCCACCTGAGTCATTGAGGGAACTGTTCGCTTCGGGTATTCTTGGTTGGAACTTGGAATGCAATTTAGTTCAAGAAACAGTGGTTAGGAATGATGTCAATACTTTAGTCACATTACAGGTTAAATGGGCTTTTGTGAACTGACTATAACTATTTCTTTGGAAAAGCCGCTCTGAATACAAAACGACCTGCTTTCAAATGAAATTTCAAAACACAGACCCTTCTTTTAGTTCCCCGTACTCAAATCTAAGCCCTCAGGAAGTGTGCCCGGCCAGCACCACGATGCTCTCCTTCATCAACAATGTTGATTGTCTTCTTATTGTACAAAGACGGAACATGAACGTGTCAAGCAAGAAAGCATGACAGTCACATGTTCTTTGTTTCCATGGAAACTAGCACTCTTCCACTCCTCACGGTCTTTCCTGTACAAAGACCAGAGGGTTAGAAACATTTCAGGAGAGCCAAAAATAGACTGCACGTGCCTGTGTACAACCTTAGCCCTCAAGTCTATAAAATGAATATGGTCATCTTGGTTTGGACTCTTGGCCGAGCCTGAGGAAGACAGCTTTTAGAATACATATTGTTTATAATTCTGAGGCTGCTGCATAATATAAGTGGCACCGGATCGCAGAAGGACAGATTCCCAGAGTGTTATACAGTAATGCTACTCAAAGTGTGGTCCATGGATCCATAGCTTCAGTCTCAGCTGGGAAGTTGCTGAAAATGCATTCTTGGGCCTACCCAGAATCATGGTCTCTGGGGTGAGGCCAAGTATCTGGGCTTTAACGTGTTCTCCAAGTTACTTTTATGCACATCAAAGAGAAACTGCGTTAGGCTTGCCTCTTTCAGCTCTGTGGATCCAGCATTGGTGGTGTCTGCTGAGACATGTGAAGGTCCCATAGCCCCCAAAGGTGCCCTGCCTGGCTGTGAAGAGTCAGACAGTCTGCTGAGCATGGGGGCTGGCACTTGGTACCTGTGGAAGAAATGAACATGGTATGACATAATTAAGTTAAAAGAATGTCATTAGGGTGAAGCCTAATCTGATATACCTGGCATCCTTATAAGAAGAGGAGATTAGGACACAGACATGCACAGATAGAAAGACCATAAGAAGGGGAGAGAGCAGACAGCCACCCTCAAGCCAAGGAGAGAGGTCTCAGAAGAAACCAACCCTGCTGACACCTTGGTCTTGGACTTCTAGCCTGCAGAACTGTGAGAGAGTAAACCTCTGTTGTTTAAGCTACTTAGTCCATGGTACTTTGTTACAGCGGCCCTAGCAAAGTAATACACTACCCTCCCCTGTCCTCACACCCAGGAGTGGTTTATACAGAGCTCTGCCCAGAGCCTATTCCTAGTCACCGATTCCTACAGCAACACGCCACTAGCCTTGAGAGTGGTGATGGTGCCTGAGGCTTTCTGTGACGGCCCGTTTGTGTGGAGTACTCGTGTCCAGTCCTGATTCAGGGGAAACTGTGCTCTGTTCTCCAACCGGGGAAGGCAGGCGGTGGCCCAACACTCCAGAGCCCAGAGTTTGTGTTTGTGTAACATGTATGTGTCTGTGGGAAAATGCCCTCACTCTGGGTTTGTTTCTTCATATGAAAAATAAAGGCATTAGTGACCTTCATATTGACAATTCTCTCTTTCTTACAGGGTTGCTGAAAAGGTCAAGTGAGGTAGTTGCGTAGGTGCATTAAAAATGCATTGCCAGTGGAAGGTGGGCCTGTGGACTATGGTTTTCACTTTATTACTAGGACTATTATTAGCAAATCTGCTCTAGGTCAACAGCTTGGGCAGAGTAACAGCTGGAAGCCCACAGTGGAGCATATGCTTGACTCAGCTCTGTCACCTGGTAGAATTTAAGGACCCTCAGACTCAATCCGGCAGCCATACGCTTGGAAACTTGCCAAGGGGTCATGTAACCAATGTTTGTATTTTTATAATCTATTTGTCACCATACATTGTTCTCAGCTTCAGAGCACACGTATGTGCTCCAACTCTAAGCAGACCAAGGTAACTCATCTATAATTTGGGCTCCATCTCACCTGTCTCCCTGATTTAAATCATCCCTTTCCTTCCTAGTCTCATTTTTTTTTAAATGTCTATATCTTGGATCAAGATGGGACAATTTGCTTGAGATAAAGACCCTTTTATTTCTGAGTTTAAGTCATCAGAACAAAGAAATCATATCAAGGGCTCTGTTCAGCCAGGAACTGTAGCAAATTGAGTGCTAAATGACATAAGACAAAACAAGGGAAAGTTTCTGAGAGATCATTGGTGGAGGGTAGGCTCAAAGACTTCTATTTAATTCAAACCACATAACAAATGATGGTGATATCATTAAAATAAATATCCCACATGGACCATCCCTTTCCCTCCCATATCATAGCACTGACGTCATTTTTGCATATGATATCAATGGCATTTTCCATATTCTGCTGAAAGGTCACAATTCTGTCAGTAATGAGATTCAGCCCCCAGTCAAGCTGTTCCAAGACATCACCGCCCATTTCCAAAACAATTATGAGGGCAGCTTCCCAGCAGCCTGAATTCCAGAGAGCAGATGTCTCCTTGGGCATGAGACACAAGTTGCACTGGGAGAGTCTTCTCTGGATTACTGTGGTCACTGGGGCTGTGGCCAGGCCACCCAGGAGGACACATAGTATCATGCCATACCCAGGAGGACAGGGCTTCCACAGAGCAAGTAGAGGGGACCCAAAGGGCCCAGTGGCACCAGATCTGTGCCAACCCAAGAATCCCTGCCAGTGCAGCCATGCTTGTCAAACAATGACATCAATTGTCTGAAGATTAAGAGTTCTTTAGGGTGAAAAAGGCCTGGTCCTGTTCCTTGCATAGCTGTGTGGCTTTAAGCAAATTGTCTAGCCTCTCTGAGACTCAGTTTCCCCAGCGGCAAGATAGGGATGACAACGGTCTCTCCCTCACATGGTTGTTGTGAGGATTATAAGATGAAGCACATAAGCCAGTCCTCCATAAATGCCAGTGGCTGTTATCACCGTTAAAGAGAATTTTAGGGTTGGGCTGAATATGAATATCTGCTGAAATGGGGACCTACCACCCTCTTTCCTCCTGCTGGGATCAGAGGGGTGCATTTGATGACATGTTGAATTTGGTGATCTTAGAACAGAAGGAGAGGGAAGAGGATATTCGTGAGCCTGTACTGGAATCCTCAGAGGCTATGTAATCAGTTTATACATCTTGCTCCCTTTGTAAATGTGGATCTGTGCATGGGTCCATTCTTGAGCTCATTAGCTAAGTCAGTAAGATTTTTTTCATTCCCCATTCTGCTGTAACTACACACTTTTTATATTTATATTAACAACCATCCCTTCACTTTCCCCAGTACCCAGTGACTTTTTACTCCATCTGAGTCAGATAGAAAAGGGTCTGTTAGATCACTATCATGTTAGTGTGAATGAACACACACGTTAGCCCCATCCCATCTCCTGGAGTGTTTGCCTTTCAAAAGGGAATGCATGAGAGAGAGAATCTTCTGTTTAGTCTATGTCTACATCATTCCCCTGATACACTCTCTGATTTCAGCAGAGCAAGTGACAAAAGCTCTCACAATATCCATGTGGAAGAGATGGAGAAATACAGACCAGAAAAGAGTATAGTTCAATCTATAACTGGTTCAGTGTCCCTGATCAAAGCATGCTTACTAAGGAAAGAAGGCCCCGTAAAGGATCACAGGAATCTTTCTGAGGCCACATCCTGGCCAACATTTTTATCAGTGCCTTGAAAGAAAACAGAGAAGACACGCTGAACAAACTCACAGATGGCTGGGTTGTAGCTGACACATTTTGAGGATCAGATGCTCTTATCTGACCTAAGGGCACAGCGTAATAGCTCTCCTGCTCAGGCCAAGCCATGCCATGTGCCAGGCAACTTGCACATGTTACCTCTAGCCCTGCAAAATAGGGACTTTTTTCTCCATATTATAAATAAGGAAATGGATGCTTATCATGGTTAAGAAACTGGATGGGATCCCACAGCCAAGTGGAGGACAGAACTGGAACTTGAATCCAGATCCACGCAGCTCCAGAACCTCTGTTCCTTCTGACCTCACTCAGCCTAGGATAGTTCTGCTCTGCCCTTTAAAATACATGTGTGCGGGCTTCCTTGGTGGCGCAGTGGTTGAGAGTCCGCCTGCTGATGCAGGGGACATGGGTTCGTGCCCCGGTCCGGGAAGATCCCACATGCCGCGGAGCGGCTGGGCCCGTGAGCCTTGGCCGCTGAGCCTGCGCGTCTGGAGCCTGTGCTCCGCAACGGGAGAGGCCACAACGGTGAGAGGCCCGCGTACCGCAAAAAAAAAAAACATGTGTGCAAGTCGTATATTGTGTGTGTGGGGGCGGGTTGCCTGGCACATATAGATGCAGAAGTATGTGTGGGGAGAAGAAAAGGAACGAGTAGGGGGAAGGAAGAGAGGGTGGGACAACGTCTGTTTTCATCTGTGCTCGTGACCAATGGGAAACAGCTGATGATTTTAATTTGGCAAATGGAGACATTATTTCTCTTCAAAGAATTAAACAGCTGTTATTGTGGAGAAAGTACTCAGTGTAACCCAGGGAGGTGGATTGTAATTCAATATGAGCTGGAACTTTCTAAAATAACGAGCTTTGTTCCACGTGCAGCAGGCTGTCTCCCGAAGTGATGTCTTGTCCCTGGAGCTTCCCAAGCAGGATCACATCACTGCTCCCTGGACATAACAGAGACAGGGCCCCAGGACAGGAACGGCGGGACAGGTGGCCTCTACTTTGTAAGGGTCATAATAGTATTTCAGATGTTTTAGAGCTTGGATTGGGGACACATTTTGGAGCAGAGAGGTTTCACTCTATCCTTAAATACAGCACACGGCTTTGTCTCCTCTGCTGAATACACAAAAGTTATGAGATAGAGATGACCCTTCATTAGACCAAATGCCAGCAAAACAGTGGCCTAATTTAGTTCTTTGTTTGAAGGAAAGGACTCAAAATCCCTCCAGCAGGCTTCTGGGGAAAAGAAAAACCCTCGAAAGTACAGCAGGGGTGCTTTGGGAAGCACAAGATAGGCTTTGTTCTGTTGTTGCCAGCCTGTGCCAGAAGAGCAGTGAGCAAATGGAAAAACGTCCTGACAGACCATGTTTATCACCCAGGCCACCGTGCATTCTTCCTGATTCTTCTACAGACCTTCTTACTGGAGTGAGTATGCTGATGGATTTGAGCTATATGGAGATTTTCTTTTTCCTTTAATCTTCAAGGTGGTAAACCAGGAAGAGCTTTAGACATCCTCCCAGTAACTGGAATACTAACAATGAAATACACCAAGACCACAGCCTGCTTGATTATTTCCTAATTTTCTCTTTATGCCGGTTCCAGCCAGGAGACCCTGCCAGATGCAAAAAGCTTCCTTCATGGCAGTACAAATAGTTTCCATTTCCCAGTCAAGAGCCAGCATCCAAGAGGAGCTTCTGATTTGACACTGAATGAAACAAAAGACGGCCCAGAACTCGACTGAAGCCAGAAAACAGAGGCTCAGGAGCCAGAAAATCTCTGCAGTGTCCCAGAAATCCCCATGGGCAGAGACGGTGCACTGGCTACTACATGCAAGAGAGCATGCTTGCAGTCCGACCTCCCAGCTGTTTTTCTATCCAGGGTTTCTTCAGGTTCTTGGTGAAATTCTGTGAGGGTACGTTCCGCATTATACTCCCAATAATCTTCTCACCCATCTCTCTTGAACTTCATAAATTCATCATTTGTTTAGGTTTTCATTGACTCCTTAATTCAGCAACCATATACTGAGTATCTTGTAAATCATTCATTTCATCCACACGTCTTGAGTACCTGGCACAAGCAAGAATGGGTTGGGTTAAAGAGATTCATACAACATGTTTTCTGGTCAGTATCGTAGCCCTCACGCGATGAACCCTTACTAAATACTCTGCATTTTCTAAGAGCTTTCACTTATACACAAAACATTCTCACCTGTATATCTCTAATCCCACATGTTTTTCAAAGCCATAGACAGATTTCTACACACCTGTTAGATTTAGTCTTATTGTGAATGTCCCACTGACACTTCAACTTCAGCATGTTCAGAACTGAACTCGTATCTCACTCTTTAAACCTCCTCTTCTTCATGACTCTCCCCTCTTGGTTAGACAGAGCCGTCTTCTCATTCCATGGGCTCAGGCTCAAGGATATCTCTGATGTTCCTTTTCCCTTTACCCAAGACAGTAGTGACTTTCACCGCCAAAATGCCTCTCAAACATGGGTTTTGTTCCATTTTTCCTGCTAGCATTCAAGGACAGGACAAGAGCCCAGTGGTTCTTGCCTGGACTATTGCAGTAGCCTCTCAACTGGCGTCCCCATCTTCATGTTACCACATTCTGGTCCATCCTGAACTTTGCCACCAGAATAAACTCCTTAATTCACATTCTCACAATATCACTTTCCTACCCACTACAGACAAGGTATTATCCTCCGGTGGCATATCCTCTATTATATAGCCTTAAGTTCCACTTCCCCTCAAGGTTCTCTGTGCCATGCAAACTGGTCAAATATCCTTTGCCAGATCCTCTCTAGGCATTCCTGCGTCTATGCCTCTCCTTACGCTGCTCCTCCTGCCTGGTGCCCCTTTCTCATTTCTGCTGCAGAAATTCTCCCAGACTTAGCCTTCTAGCCCAGATCCTCCACAAAACCTCCTTACTGACTCTGGTAACAAGTACTCTCTCCTTCCTTGAACTCTCATTGCGCTGATCGCATCTCTCATGTTCACGCAACCCTAATCCATATCTCATCTCCCCTTTCAGAGTCTGAGCTTCTTGAGGTCAGCATTCTGCTAAATGAATCACTGAAAGGGACGGCCTATTCAAGTTGAATGTTAGTTTGCACAAGGGGATACATGGACAAAACCTTTTTCATGAAAAGGAATGAGTAGAGAATGAAAGATCAAGCATGAAAGATCAAAGGTACAAAAAAGGAAATGGTAGGAAGCAGAACCTTACGGAATAGAAAAGGGTTAAATCAAGGGATATTCGTGGAGACTTCATTTTGACTTCTCCAGGAAAAGGAAGAATCGTGGAGGAAATGTTCAGGCGCTGATACGCACTTAGGAAGGAGCAGTGCTTCTGCCCTGAGGAGGGAGAGGTGTGGCGAGTCGAGGAAGGCACACCTCCCTCTGTGACCTGGGCGAGTCATACTCTGAGCCTGTCTCCTCCTGTGTGGACCGGGGTGAGGAGCCACACGTAGCTTACGCGTCTGTTGTGAGGAGCATATGAAACAATGAAGTAAAGAGCTAAGCACAGTGCCTGGCCCCAGTCGCATGAGCTGAGGTGGGTGCTTGCTGCATTGTGGCCGAAAAGAGGTGGAGCTGAAGGTTTTGGAGTCTAGAAATGGCCGGAAGTGTAAAGGAGATGTAAACAACAAGCTGTAGAAAGTCATTAAAATGGACAAGTGAGATCACAAATAGGAGGGGGCGTGATCAGGCAGGAGTGTAAGTGATTAACTAAAACAATCTCTGCCTTTGTTTAGGATGTGAAAGATAGAGACTGGCTCTTAAAGAACGCTTCCCTGGCATAATAAGGCAGTTTGGGTGGGCATTCATAAACAACTGGCTATAATAAGAAGCTGTTGTGGAGAATGATACAAACAAAAGGGAAAAGCTGCTTCCCTGTTGAATGCAATTCCCTTCGTTGCATCATCCATAAACCTTATTTCTTAATTCTTTCCTTCCTAGGACTCATCTCTCTCCTCCTCTCTGGACTCTTGGTTTTTTTAGCATCCACATTTAACTTTATTTTATCATTGTCATTTAAAGCTTGATTTTATAAAACATAAAAAGACATTTTGGGGCTTCCCTGGTGGTGCAGTGGTTGAGAGTCTGCCTGCTGATGCAGGGGACATGGGTTCGTGCCCCGGTCCAGGAAGATCCCACATGCCGTGGAGCGGCTGGGCCTGTGAGCCATGGCTGCTAAGCCTTCGCGTCTAGAGCCTGTGCTCCGCAGCGGGAGAGATCACAACAGTAAGAGGCCCGTGTACCAAAAAAAAAAAAAAAAAAAAAAAAAGACATTTTGAAGAGTTCTGTATCACAGGAATATAAATAGTACAAATATCTAGAGCTTCAAGTTATATGAAGTCAAATAATTGGAAATTTTTTTCAATATAGAAACTATACGAATGAAATAAATGGCAAAAGGGCCTGATGGCCTTTAGCAAAATTGATTTCTTAATTCTTTCCTCCCTAGGACTCAGGTACTGTCACAGGAACTTCAGAGTGCGTGAGGGACAAACTTCAATGCCAGAGCTCCCCGGCCGCCGAGCTGCTTCTCCTATAACCCAACCGGGGGCTCATGCTTCCCTATAGCGTGGTGATTTGGGGACTGAGGAGAGGAATTAAAGACAACTGCCCACCCAGGGAGAGGACATTCAACTAATCTTTAATCAGAAACAGGAATTCTAGGACATCTATAGCGAGAGTTATTTAGGTAGCCCCTGCAAGAAATTCCTCTGTCATTTTAATTATTTTTTTAGCTTTTATTTTATTTTATTTTTAATTTTTATTTTATATTGGAGTATAGTTGATCTACAATGTTGTGTTAGTTTCAGGTGTACAGCAAAGTGATTTAGTTATACATATATACATCTTTTTTTAAACATCTTTATTGGAGTATAATTGCTTTATAATGTTGTGTTAGTTTCCTCTGTCATTTTACATGGCCCTGATCTCCTTGTTAGAAAGATTTTCAGTGTCCCTGAAGTGCTAGGGGGCAGTTGGGTGGTTTTCCAACCTACCTTAGTACAACTCATTGCAGATAAAATGTTAAAACTGGGGTTGTCCCAGAGACCTGATTAGAGGCTCCTGTTGGCCTGATCCGCTGGTAGTGACCTGAGAAGCAGCAGCCTGAGGAAGACCTTCTTTACCTTGGAAGCTGATTCAATACAGGATTCATTTTCTAGTTCTGAATCCCGTGTCAGCATCAAGAGTAGAAAATTAACTTGAGGCACTCACTTCATATGTGTTCTGGTTCATTGGCATCTAAGGGTAGACAGATGCCAGATTTAACTTGGGAAGACCAAAGGCAATACCTTTTCAACGGAAGCAGGTGGTTGAATTAGGACTGCAGGTTGCTAAACAGAAGGCATTGGCTCATTATTCTGGCTTTTTATTTCCTGTGTATGGGAGGAACAGTAAATTTCCATGCACTTTAACCTAGAACTTCTGGGAGTTGTTGCAAACAGCATATTCTTCCTCTCTTGGTTTTATTTTCTTTCAATAAGTGCCTAATTATTTTGTCGAAAGATTAAGGTGAAGTTCAGTAAAAAGGAGCTGATGTTATTTTCCTTTCATATTCTCTTGTTTATTAAAAAAAAATACACACACACACACTCAGGCTGCCACAAAAAAATACCATAGACTGGGTGGCTTAAACAACAGAAATTTGCTCACAGTTTTGGAGACGGGAAAGTCCAAGATCAGGGTCCAGCATGGTTGGTTTCTGGTGAGAGCATTCTTCCTGGCTTGCAGAGAGCTGCCTTCTCTATGGTCTTACACGGCGGGGAAAGAGGGGCACTCTCTGGTGTCTCCTATAAGGACACTAATCCAATAAGATCAGGGCCCCACCCTGTGATTTCATTTAAACTTATTCCTTCTGTACAGACCCTATCTCCAAATATAATCACATTGGGCTTAGGGCTTCTTCATATGAATTTTGGGGGGATAAAAACATTCAGTCCATAACAATATATGAAGTCTTCTCGTGAGTTAGAATTGCCAACAAGCATTTAGATTGCTAAGGGCAAGCCCATTACCTGGGCTCTTAATGTAGTTTCTCTTTCATGTCCAGTCCCTAGAGGAAGAAAAAAATGAATGTGTTAAATAAATACAAATCCTAGTCTCACAAATTTTTTCTTCCTGAGTTTAATGTGATTCTTTTTTCTTTTGACAATAAGTAGAATTTATTTTATTCAATACGGATCTGCCTGAAAACAAAATAAATACTGATTTTTAAAATTGTTTATTCCAGAATTCCCTGGTGGCACAGTGGTTAAGAATCTGCTTGCCAATGCAGGGGACACAAGTTCGAGCCCTTGTCCAGGAAGATCCCACATGCCACAGAGCAACTAAGCCCATGCACCACAACTACTGAGCCTGTGCTCTAGAGCCCGAGAGCCACAACTACTGAGCCCGAGTGCCTAGAGCCCATGCTCCACAACAAGAGAGCCACCACAACCAGAAGCTTGCTCACCGAAACAAAGAGTAGCCCCTGCTGACCACAACTAGAGAGAGCAATGAAGGCCCAATGCAGCCAAACATTAAATAAATAAACAAACAAATAAATAAATAAATAAAAATTGTTTATTCCTATTGGGTGGGTCAAAAGGTTCGTTCAACTTTTTCCATAAGATGGCTCTAGTAGCACTCAGCTGTCTTTAACTTCATTCGAAACAATTTTGTTAGATTGTATGTGACAGCTATCATATCAGCGTGCATTTAAAAAAAGACATCAAAATTGGTGAATTTTGTGTAGCCATTTTAATATTGAAGATGGAAGAAAAAAGCAACATTTTCAGCATATTATGCTTTATTATTTGAAGAAAGGTAAAAACGCAATTGAAATGCACAAAAAGATTTGTGCAGTGTATGGAGAAGGTGCTGTTACTGATTGAATGTGTCAAAAGGGGTTTGTGAAGTTTTGTGCTAGAGATTTTTCGCTGGAAGATGCTCCACAGTCAGGTAGACCAGCTGACGTTGATAGCAATCAAATCGAAACAATAATTAAGAACAATCAAGACAAGCCTCTTAGATAGCCTCATCCACCAGAGGACACACAGCAGAAGCAAGAGAACTACAACCCTGCAGCCTGTGGAACAAAAACCACATTCACAGAAAGATAGACAAGATGAAAAGGCAGAGGGCTATGTACCAGATGAAGGAACAAGATAAAACCCCAGAAAAACAACTAAATGAAGTGGAGATAGGCAACCTTCCAGAAAAAGAATTCAGAATAATCATAGCGAAGATGATCCAGGACCTCAGAAAAACAGTGGAGGCAAAGAGCGAGAAGATGCAAGAAATGTTTAACAAAGACCTAGAAGAATTAAAGAACAAACAAACAGAGATGAACAATACAATAATTGAAATGAAAACTACACTAGAAGGAATCAATAGCAGAATAACTGAGGCAGAAGAACGGATAAGTGACCTGGAAGACAGAATGGTGGAATTCATTGCTGCGGAAGAGAATAAAGGAAAAAAGAATGAAAAGAAATGAAGACCTCCTAAGAGACCTCTGGGACAACATTAAATGCAAAAACATTCGCATTATAGGGGGCCCAGAAGGAGAAGAGAGAGAGAAAGGAACCGAGAAAATATTTGAAGAGATTACAGTCGAAAACTTGCCTAACATGGGAAAGGAAATAGCCACCCAAGTCCAGGAAGCGCAGCGAGTGCCATACAGGATAAACCCAAGGAGAAACGTGCCAAGACACATAGCAATCAACTGGGCAAAAATTAAAGACAAAGAAAAATTTTTGAGAGCAACAAGGGAAAACCGACAAATAACATACAAGGGAACTCCCATAAGGTTAACAGCTGATTTCTCAGTAGAAGCTCTACAAACCAGAAGTGAGTGGCATGATATACTTAAAGTGATGAAAGGGAAGAACCTACAACCAAGATTACTCTACCCGGCAAGGATCTCATTCAGATTCGATGGAGAAATCAAAAGCTTTCCAGACAAGCAAAAGCTAAGAGAATTCAGCACCACGAGCTCTACAACAAATGCTAAAGGAACTTCTCTAAGTGGGAAAAACAAGAGAAGAAAAAGACCTACAAAAACAAACCCCGAACAATTAAGAAAATGGTCATAGGAACATACATATTGATAATTACCTTAAACGTGAATGGATTAAATGCTCCAACCAAAAGACTCAGGCTCTTTGAATGGATACAAAAATAAGACCCATATATATGCTGTCTACAAGAGACCCACTTCAGACCTAGGGACACATACAGACTGAAAGCGAGGGGATGGAAAAAGATATTCCATGCAAATGGAAATCAAAAGAAAGCTGGAGTAGCAATACTCACATCAGATAAAATAGACTTTAAAATAAAGAATGTTACAAAAGACAAGGAAGGACACTACATAATGATCAAGGGATCAATCCAAGAAGAAGATAGTTATAAATATATATGCACCCAACATAGGAACACATCAATATATAAGGCAACTGCTAGCAGCTGTAAAAGAGGAAATCGACAGTAACACAATAATAGTGGGGGACTTTAACACCTCACTTACACCAATGGACAGATCATCCAAAATGAAAATAAATAAGGAAACAGAAACTTTAAATGTCACAATAGACCAGGTTGATTTAATTGATATTTTTAGGACATTCCATCTGAAAACAGCAGATTACACTTTCTTCTCAAGTGCGCACATAACATTCTCCAGGATAGATCACATCTTGGGTCACAAATCAAGCCTCAGTAAATTTAAGAAAATTGAAATCATATCAAGCATCTTTTCTGACCACAACACTATGAGATTAGAAATGAATTACAGGGGAAAAAATGTCAAAACACAAACACATGGAGGCTAAACACTACGTTACTAAATAACCAAGAGATCACTGAAGAAATCAAAGAGGAAACCAAAAAATACCTAGAGACAAATGACATTGAAAACACGACAATCCAAAACCTATGGGATGCAGCAAAAGCAGTTCTAAGAGAGAAGTTTATAGCTATACAAGCCTACCTCAAGAAACAAGAAAAGTCTCAAATAAATAATCTAACCTTACACCTAAAGGAACTAGAGAAAGAAGAACAAACAAAACCCAGAGTTAGCAGAAGGAAAGAAATCATAAAGATCAGAGCAGAAATAAATGAAATAGAAACAAAGAAAACAATAACAAGGATCAATAAAACTAAAAGCTGGTTCTTTGAGAAGATAAACAAAATTGATAAACCATTAGCCAGACTCATCAAGAAAAAGAGGGAGAGGACTCAAATCAATAAAATTAGAAATGAAAAAGGAAAAGTTACAACAGATACCATAGAAATACAAAGCATCCTAAGAGACTACTACAAGCAACTCTATGCAGTAAAATGGACAACTTGGAAGAAATGGACAAATTCTTAGAAAGGTATAACCTTCCAAGACTGAACCAGGAAGAAATAGAAAATATGAACAGACCAATCACAAGTAATGAAATTGAAACTGTGATTAAAAATCTTCCAACAAACAGAAGTCCAGGACCAGATGGCTTCACAGGTGAATTCTCTCAAACCTTTAGAGAAGAGCTAACACCCATCCTTCTCAAACTCTTCCAAAAAATTGCAGAGGAAGGAACACTCCCAAACTCATTCTATGAGGCCACCATCACCCTGATACCAAAACCAGACAAAGGTACTACAAAAAAAGAAAATTACAAACGAATATCATTGATGAATATAGATGCAAAAATCCTCAACAAATTACTAACAAACAGAATCCAACAACACATTAAAAGGATCATACACCATGATCAAGTGGGATTTATCCCAGGGATGCAAGGATTCTTCAATATATGCAAATCAATGAATGTGATACACCATATTAACATATTGAAGAATAAAAACCATATGATCATCTCAATAGATGCAGAAAAAGCTTTTGACAAAATTCAACACCCATTTATGGTAAAAACTCTCCAGAAAGTGGGCATAGAGGGAAGCTACCTCAACATAATAAAGGCCATATACGACAAACCCACAGCAAACATCATTCTCAATGGTGAAAAACTGAAAGCATTTCCTCTAAGATCAGGAACGAGACAAGGATGTCCACTCTCACTGCTCTTATTCAACATAGTCTTGGAAGTCCCAGCCTCGGCAATCAGAGAAGAAAAAGAAATAAAAGGTATACAAATTGGAAAAGAAGAAGTAAATAAAACTGTCACTGTTTGCATATGACATGATACTATACATAGAGAATCCTAAAGATGCCACCAGAAAACTATTAGAGCTGATCAATGAATTTGGTAAAGCTGCAGGATACAAAATTAATGCACAGACATCTCTGCCATTCCTATACACTAATGATGAAATATCTGAAAGTGAAATCAAGGAAACACTCCCATTTTCCATTGCAACAAAAAGAATAAAATACCTAGGAATAAACCTATCTAGGGAGACAAAAGACCTGTATGCAGAAAACTATAAGACACTGATGAAAGAAATTAAAGATGATACCAACAGATGGAGAGATATACCATGTTCTTGGATTGAAAGAATGAATATTGTGAAAATGACTATACTTCCCAAAGCAATCTACAGATTCAAGTCAATCCCTATCAAATTACCTATGGCATTTTTTACAGAACTAGAACAAAAAATCTTAAAATTTTTATGGAGACACAAAAGACCCCGAATAGCCAAAGCAGTCTTGAGGGAAAGAAACGGAGCTGGAGGAATCGGACTCCCTGACTTCAGACTATATTACAAAGCTACAGTAATGAAGACAATATGGTACTGACACAAAAACAGAAACATAGATCAATGGAACAAGATAGAAAGCCCAGAGGTAAACCCATGCACCTATGGTCAACTAATCTATGACAAAGGAGGCAAGGATATACAATGGAGAAAAGACAGTCTCCTTAATAAGTGGTGCTGGGAAAATAGGACAGCTACATGTAAAAGAATGAAATTAGAACATTCTCTAACACCATACACAAAACTAAACTCAAAATGGATTAGAGGCCTAAATGCAAGACTGGACACTATAAAACTCTTAGAGGAAAACATAGGAAGAACACTCTTCGACATAAATCACAGCAAGATCTTTTTTGATCCACCTCTTAGAGTAATGGAAATAAAAACAAAAATAAACAAATGAGACCTAATGAAACTTAAAAGCTTTTGCACAGCAAAGGAAACCATAAACAAGACAAAAAAACAACCCTCAGATTGTGAGAAAATATTTGCAAATGAATCAACATACAAAGGATTAATCTCCAAAATATATAAACAGCTCATGCAGCTCGATATTAAAAAAAACAAAAAACCCCACCCAAAAATGGGCAGAAGATCTAAATAGACATTTCTCCAAAGAAGACATACAGATGGCCAAGAAGCACATGAAAAGCTGCTCAACATCACTAATTATTAGAGAAATGCAAATCAAAACTACAGTGAGGTATCACCTCACACCAGTTAGAATGGGCTTCATCAGAAAATCTACAAAGAACAAATGCTGGAGAGGGTGTGGAGAAAAGGGAACACTCTTGCACTGTTGGTGGGAATGTAAACTGATACAGCCACTATGGAGAACAGTATGGAGGTTCCTTAAAAAACTAAAAACAGAATTACCATATGATCCAGCAGTCCCACTACTGGGCATGTACCCAGAGAAAACCACACTTCAAAAAGACACAAGCACCCCAATGTTTGTTGCAGCGCTATTTACAATAGCCAGGTCATGGAAGCAACCTAAATGCCCATCGACAGACGAATGGATAAAGAAGTTGTGGTACATATATACCATGGAATATTACTCAGCCATAAAAATGAACGAGGTTGGGTCATTTGTTGAGATGTGGATGGATCTAGAAAGTGTCATACAGAGTGAAGTAAGTCAGAAAGAGAAAAACAAATATTGTATATTAACGCATATATGTGGAACCTAGTAAAATGGTACAGATGAACCGGTTTGCAGGGCAGAAATTGAGACACAGATGTAGAGAACAAATGTATGGACACCAAGGGGGGAAAGTGGCAGGGGGTGGGGGTACGTGTGATGAATTGGGTGATTGAGATTGACATGTATACACTGATGTGTATAAAATGGATGAGTAATAAGAACCTGCTGTATAAAAAAATTGTGAAATTGTACACTTGAAGTAAATGCAGTTTATTGTATGTCAATTATGACTCAATAAAAGTGTAAAAAAAAACCAACCTGGAGAGATTATTAAAAAAAAAAAATAACATCAACATTATACCACATGGGAGACAGTCAACATACTCAAAATATCCAAATCAAGTGTTGAAAATCATCTGCACCAGCTTGGTTATGTGAATCACTTTGATGCTTGAGTTCCACATAAGTTAAGCTAAAAAAACCTTCTTGACCATATTTCCTCCTGTAATTCTCTACTGAAACATAATAAAAATGTTCCGTTTTTAAAGCAAATTGTGATGGGCGATGAAAAGTGGATACTGTACAACAATGTGGAATGGAAGAGATCGTGGGGCAAGCGAAATGAACCACCACCAAAAGCCAGTCTTCATCCAAAGTAGGTGATGTTGTGTATATGGTGGGATTGGAGGGGAGTCCTCTATTATGAGCTCCTTCTGGAAAACCAAGCGATTAATTCCAGCAAGTACTGCTCCCAATTAGACCAACTGAATGCTGCACTTGACGAAAAGCGTCCAGAATTAGTCAACAGAAAACGCATAATCTTCCATTAAGATAACGTAAGACGGCATGTTTATTTGATGACCTGGCAAAAACTGTTACAGCTTGGCTGGGAAGTTCTGATTCATCCGCCATATTCACCAGACATTGCACCTTCGGATTTCCATTTATTTCAGTCTTTATAAAATTCTCTTAATGAAAAAAATTTCAATTCCCTGGAAGACTGTAAAAGGCACCTGGGACAGTTCTTTGCTCAAAAAGATAAAAAGTTTTGACATAGAGCAGGGGTTCTCACGCTTTAGCAAAAGCATCATCTGGGGTAGTTTGTTAAAATACAACAGATTGTGGAGTCCATCCCCAGAGATCTTGGTGTAGGAAGTCAAGGGTAGGACCTAGGAATCTGTATGTTTAGCATACAGGTGATGCTAATTTTTTTCAAGTGATGCTAATTCTGGCACTACCTGAGAGTGCTTGTCTGTGATAAATTTGCTAAGAAATTTTTTCAAAGCAAAACATACAAATTGCTTACTATGCATGCAATTATACATGTGTGTACATAGGTTCCCCCACTATACTAGGGTGATCTTATGAAAACTTTTGTAATCATGACGTAAAGGGAAGAAGCAATACCTTAGAAATACCTTAGAAAACATTTTGCTAATAGGGGCACAAAATATTATAAATCGGGATAAAGCACAGATGCTCACAGACACAGTTCAAAGCTATGGCAGCTTGATGCTGAGATGCTGGGTATAGTTCCCAGGGAACGAGCTTGGGGGGACCATTCTCACTGCTACTCAGGGGGTGCACTGCCTCTATGATGGCTCCCTGCAAAACAAATGCCAAGCACAATTTTTGCTATTTGCCTTTATTTGTAAAGGTGAAAATCCCCTTCAGATTACTTCAGTTAGCAAAACAGGTACTAATGTTAAGTTTTCTGTTAAAAAAAAAGTGGCATAAAGTGAACTTTCAAACAGCGGGGGATACCTGAACATAGATATCCGTATATACACATACACAAAGAGTCCATAGAAAGCTAATTTTAAGCAATGCTACTTCCTGGTTAACTTTCCAACATAAACTAGTTGTAAAATGTGTCCCTAGCAAGCTAAATAAGTTGATTTGCTGTACATGGATTTTGGATAAAAGCCAACTAAAACTCCCAGGTCTTTTTCACATAAGCTGCCCTTGAATTATTGATTTTTTTTTTTAAGCTCAAACGCAGGACTTTACATTTATTCTTGCTGTTTTCCACCCGTGATTCCATTTGATTGGCTGGCCTAAGTCCATGGAGTTTACTTCATGTGTCTTATACTCTGAACAACTGAATTCGTAAAGGATATCCTACATTTAAGCCTGTGGAACCAAAGCCAGTCAACTTTCTTGAATTGACAATGAACAACATATTCTATTTTAAATTTCTTATTTTCTTCCTAAATTTAATTTCTTATTCAGGCAGTTAAAGATCTAGAAAATAACTTAATCTTTCTTGAAGTCTCTCAGCACCTAACAGTCAAGAACCATGTCCCATTCATCTTTGGGTGTCTCCAGTCTTTGGTGAGAGAGGGTGACAAATCAGTGCTGAATGGGGGAATAAAGAGGGAATGAGTTCACATATAAATTAGTCTAGAATTTGAACTGAATTTTTCAGCAAGATTATACCTGATGGTTAAATAGCCACACTAGTACCCAAAACCAGTTAACAAATAATTAATGAACCGATTAATTAATGGAGATCAGCTGTTCTCAGATGTGTTTTTCTCCCTCCAACCCCATCCATGAACACCAGTAGCAGCAACAGCTTCACCTGGAAACTTGTTAGAAACACAGATTATGGAGCGCCCACCCCAGACCCACAGAATCCGAAGGTCTAGGGGTGGGTCCAGTGATCTGAGTTTTGACGTGCCCTCCAGGTGATTCTGATGCAACACAGTCTGAGAACAACTAATCGGTAGTATTAATCCTTCAGAGCCTGCACACATTACTGATGTTTTATAAAGGGCCTTCTTCAATACACATCTTTTAGTTGTTCTGAAAACTTCCATCAAGGAATTATAAGTCCTAGGAACTGTGCTAGGCATTCAGGGTAAAGATAATAAAAATGAACTAATACTTAACCACGTTACATTTTTCCTGATCAGCAACATACATATTTATGGTATGGTAAACATTTTACATATGGTAAATATGTTTACATATGGTAAACATTTTAAAGTATTAAAAAATGTATGTAAGCAGGAGGTGAAAAAAAAACTTTGTGCAATCCCATCACCCAGTGGTAACCTCTGTTATTCCAGGGACATTTAAATAGTAGTCCCAACAGTGACCCTGAGCTCTGGACCTGAGGTTGGTTTGGGAAGTTTCCAGAGCTTGGGCAGGCTCTGCAAGCAGCGGCACAGAGGGCCCTGGAGAGGCCAGGGGTTGAAGCAGCTAATCGGTCCCTTTTCAGCCAACTCATTGAACCCACAACCCCGCCCTCCCTGGTTTGCCCAGGACTATCCCAGTTTTAGCACGGTATGTCCTGCATCCTGGGGAACCCCTCACTCTCCCAGCAAAGCAGGACATTTGGTGACCCTGGCAGATGTTTATAAGTTTAGAGAGGCATTCTTCTCTTAGTTTCTTCCTGCTACGAAGAAAGAAGGTACATGGACTTCAGACAGCTGTGATGTGATGAAGGAACATGGGAGTCAGAAGTTCTGATCTCACACTGGGTTTTGCACTTACTTACTATGTGATCCTGGCAGTTTATGAAACTTCCCAGAGCCTGTGAAAATTAAATGAGCACGACTGGCTTCCGACATAGCTCAGAGTAAAAGCCAAAGTATTGGGTTGGTCAAAAAGTTTGTTCGGTTAGTGAATACATTGTTCGATAAAATTCTTGGTGAAAATGAAAAATGTGCCTTTTATTTTTACTTAAAACCAAATGAACTTTTTGGCCAACCCAATATTTGCATGTGCTTCCACCTCAGGGCCTTTGCACTGGCTCTTCTCTCTGCCTGGAGCACTCTTCACAAAGAAACCTATACGTTTGCTCTCATACATCCTCAGGTCACCCCAGTGCCATCTTATTAGTGAAGCTTTCCCCAAACACCCAATATAAAGGAGCAACAATCTCCCCCTTTCTTCTTCTCCCCACGCCCAGCCCACACACCTCCAGCAGTCCCTGTCCCCATCCCCTGGTTTATTTTTCTCCATAGTATTGATACTTATCACCAGTAGGCCTACACTTTATTTGCTGTGATGTATCTTCTGTTATCTCCTGCTAGAACACAGGCTCTGCGTCATGGCAGTGGTACCTGTAACCTTGGTGGCTTCAAGAGTGCCAAGCACAGTGAGCAATAAATATTTGATGAATGAATGAATGGTTGACATAGCGTAAGTGAAAGTGCTATGGAAAATGTAAAGATGCCACCATGAACAAACTCTTCAAATAAGTGGCAGACTGGAAAAGCTATTTGCAACATGTATAATAGACCAAAAACAATGGAATCTATACTATGTTTCTAAAAATCCTGGATATCAATAAGAAAAAGATCAGCAACAACACAATAGAAAAAATGGGTAGAGGATATTAATAGGAAATTTATAGTAGAGGGAATGTCGTGTTCAGTGACCTTCGGCAGGTAACTTAACCTCTGTATTTAGTTTCCCTAACCTAGTAAAATAGCTCCCTGCTTCTTAGCGTTGGGAGAATAAAATGAGTTAATATAAATTAACTGCTTAAAAGAGTAGATGGCACATACAATTGCTGGCAAATATCATTGTCAGTGGTAATCAGAGAACTATAACGGAAAACAAAATACCACTTTCCACCCATCAGATTGGTGTAAAAAAAAAATAAGCTGGAAAATAGCAAATATTAAAGATGTGGGGAAAATGTGTCTATTATACAACGTTGGTGTAGCGATTCAACAGAACAGCCCCTTCAGAGAACATGGTAGTAACATCTAGTAAAATTGAAAATGTGCCCAGCCTATAATCAATTCCACTTTTGAGTCTGTAATACAGGGCAGCTCTTCCCAGCCCTCCTCAACTGTAAAAACTCTGGAATGATGGTTAAGTACACAGATTCCTAGAGTACACCCTGGACCCATTGACTCAGAATCACCAGGGAAAGGGCTGGAAAACCTAGATATTTCACCAGTACCACAGGGGAGCCTTATTATCAGACACATCTGGGAAACACTCAGCTAAAGAAATTCTTGGGGACTTCCCTGGTGTTGTAGTGGTTGAGAGTCCGCCTGCCAATGAAGGGGACACAGGTTCGAGCCCTGGTCCAGGAATATCCCACATGCCATGGAGCAGCTAAGCCCTCACGCCCCAACTGCTGAAGCCCATGCGCCTAGAGCCTGTGCTCCGTGACAAGAGAAGCCACTGCAATGAGAAGCCCGCACACCACAATGAAGAGTAGGCCCCGTTCACCTCAACTAGAGAAAGCCCGTGCGCAGCAACGAAGACCCAATGCAGCCAAAAATAAATAAATAAATTATTTTAAAAAAAGAAAGAAATTCTTGTCCTTTTATTTATTCCTTTTATTCAAGATTTATAGGAGGAGGCTAAGTGCAGCATTCTTATCAAAAAAAATAATGAAAACAACCTAATGTATATCAATAGATGCATTAATTAATAAAATGTGATGCATACATTCAATGGAGTAGTCATAGTAGTTTAGAGCTATAGCTCTGTATGTCAATGTGAATGGGTCATTTAAAAATTTGGTTAAGAAAACCAAGATGCAGAAGTATATATGGCACGGTTTCTTACTATAACTACAGTATGGTGGTATTTCAATAAATTTTTAAAGCAACACAAATTGATGGAAATGTAAACTGGCATCAGCCCTTTGTAAAATAGTTCAGAAATACTGACTAAAGCTTATTATAATCATGTCATATGACCCAGCAATTCCACTCCTAGTTATGTACCCAGTAGAAATGTATATGTGAACATCAAAAAATGTGCACAAAAATGTTCATAGCAGCACTATTCATAAGGACCTGAATTCAGGGAAAAAAGACACATGTCCATCTATGATAGAGCTGAGAAATAAATTGTAGTATACTAATGTGATTGAATACTATACAGCAATGAAAATGAATGAACTAGAGCTATATGCAAAAGCCTGTATGAATTCCACATAAATGTTGACTAAAAGAAACCAGACTCAAAAGACTCCATTTTTATGGAATTCAGGAACAAGCAAAATTACCACGTGCTGTTACAACATGAGAGTGGTGGGAAGTAGAAGATGACACAAAAATGGCTTCTGGTGGGGCTGACAATATTCTGGTTTTTCTTCTGGGTGGTGGGAGCATAGGAATAGACATATGTTGAGTTGTGTCTTTTGATATGTACTCTTTATATATACACAGCTTCTGCTTCATAAATACACATAAAAATGTACTCTATTTTCTGGGTATATATTTTATGTAAAATATGAAAATGAGCTTGAATTAGACACACCAAACTCATCAAACTTATGATACAATTGCATAGTTAGGGTGGTGAGTGTGACAAAGTTAGTGGGACCAAGGATGGTGATTAAAGTGAAATTTTGCTACATCTGGGATGTTTTAATTTTAAAAAATAAAAAAAAGAAGAAGAAAAAAGGCTAGGAGAAAATAGAATATTAAGTTGACGATTCTGGTTGATGAAAATATATGTGTAGTATTTGTTCTATTATCCTTTGCTCTTTATTTTTAGAGCTTAAAAAATTTAAAGATATGAGAAAAACAAAACATTCTAAAGAGGAAAAATTTTTAAATAACTCACTGCTAAATTTGAGGGGAAATTCTCACATTTTTTTTTTTAGGTGAGTCACAAAGAGATGAAGTAATTTTTCTAAGAAATTTTAATGAGTAACATTTCTTTAAAATCTTCGTTAACCACTGAATTTGGAGAATAAAATGAAGCAGTAACGTTATTTATACCCATCATGCTAATCCACCCACTGCTACAATATGCCGCAAAAATTCCCTGGACGTTCACATTGTCGTTTGTTCTACTGTTAGTAATGAAACTGACATTATCTTGTTTGCTTGTAGGGACACAAAGGTCAGAGCTCGCCCACTCTGGCTAACAGAGCTGCAGAAGCAGAGACTGGATTAAAAGGATGTGAAATGAGATGAATTTTAACTTTCTCCCCCTCCGAAGAAAAATAATATTCTACAAACAAGGTAGAAACATTGTGAACCCTCCGGGATTCTTAGACGTGAACTTCTGGAAAGGCCCCTGTTGGCCTGGGCAAACAATCCACGAGTGCCAGAGGCTAAGCGGGATGTCTGCATACGAAGATGTGGAATAGCCCAGAGTATGCTCCTGCCAACACAATTGACTTCCCCGTCTCCACACCGAGATAAAGCCATCCTCAAGGAAGGATGCCAAAAATAGGAAGTCTTAAAATACAAAGGAAGCAAACACTGTTTTTTCCTGACATTGATCCTCTTGACAGTGGGCCACCAGGAGATAAGTTATTCCTCCTTAGAGAACATCTCCCAGAAAAAGAGAAAAAAATGCAACTTCACCTGTGAACTGATTTCAGACTGGACATTTCTGAGGTTCAGGGGCAGCTCTTTGATCATGGTCAAAAGCAACCAAATAGCTGGATTTCAAGCTTCAACACTTTTTCCTGTGTCCCCCAACACCACCGTGGCAGCTTTTAATGTCTGTAATTTACAACCAATAGTTAAGCTTTTTTTTTTTAAACATCTTTATTGGAGTATAATTGCTTTACATTGTTGTGTTAGTTTCTGCTGTATTACAAAGTGAATCAGCTATACCTATACATATGTCCCCATATGCCCTCCCTCTTGCCTCTCCCTCCCAAACACAGTAAGTTAAGCAAAATGAGAAGATAGAGAAATACGCAGCAGATGAAAGAGCAAAGTGAAAACCCACCAGACCAAACAAATGAAGAGGAAATAGGCAGTCTACCTGAAATAATTAAGCTTTTAATTGTTATTCTTTTCCTGTGTGTTTGCTTAGAAGTGCAAACTGTGCTGTTCATTGTTGACTTAGCTTGCTTAGCCTCGACGGAGGGCCAGCCAGAAACGAACAGCCTGACTCAACCGGTGGAAGGGTGAATTTGTGGTCAGGTCCACAGAATGTCTGTTCTGAAGACACAGTCCCCTGCGTAAGTGATGAAACCACATTGCGTTGGTTTGCTGGCTCGTGTTTTGTACAGGATTCTTTTTCCCTCTTGGCCGGAAGTTGCTTTTAGCACATTGTCTTAGGAGCAGAGGAAACTGGTCATCCAGCAGCTCCCTCTTTATTCTCCAAGGATTTGGTTTCTTGCTCTCAGATAGCCTCTCTCATGTACATTTTGGAAAATTTGAGAATAGATGCATCGGTCGGCTTCCAGAAGTGCTGCTCCTTGTAAAGTGCTCCCTACGCCTCCGGGTCTGGGCCAGCCCCTCCATCCTGTCCTCCACAGGGACCTCAGTGCCATGGCAACAGCTGCACAACTCATTTCTCCGGGCCGTGGTGTCTTTTGTCCAGACGGCTGCCAAGGAGGCGGGGAGAGAGGGGAAGGAAGAAGGAAGGCAGAGAGAAAGACAGAGAGAGAGAGAGAGAGAGAGAGAGAGAGAGCGAGAGAGAGGAGGGAAAAAAGAGAGCAGGAAGGAAGGGAGGAGGGAGCTGGATGGGGCTGAGGATCCTGGAGTCCCCGGAGGTGAAGGAGAGGCAGACCAGTGGGGGGGTGGGGGTGTAACCGTAAAGTAAGAAGCTAGTTTCTAAGGTCCCTGAAGACCGGCTCTGGAGGCAATCCCTAGGGAAAAGTTTGAAAAACTAAACTTAAGTGGATTTTGACGTGGTATTTTGGTAGGGGCAACAATCTCACGACCTTAGAGGGAGACTTCCTATTCAATCCTTATCTATACTTGGTCAGTAGAAAATGTAGAGGCCTGGCCATTGTGGCCAGTGGGAGGGTTGGTGCAGGAGTGGCATCGGGGATGAATAGACTCGATGTTTTGGCTTCAGGCTCAAACTCTGTACCACATGCCTTTGACTGTAGCTCCAACTTAAGCCAAAATTGGAAGCACCTTGACAATGGGAGGTCACAATGTAGTGAAGGATCAAAAATTGGACTGTTGGGGGCTTCCCCGGTGGCGCAGTGGTTGAGAGTCCACCTGCCGATGCAGGGGACACGGGTTCGTGTCCCGCTCCGGGAAGATCCCACATGCCGCAGAGCGGCTGGGCCCGTGAGCCATGGCCACTGAGCCTGCGCGTCCGGAGCCTGTGCTCCGCAACGGGAGAGGCCACAACAGTGAGAGGCCCGCGTACTGCAAAAAAAAAAAAAAAAAAAAAAAATTTGGACTGTTTGGTATTTGACATGAGAGAATAAACTGAAATGGCCAGTGACTGCAAGAGGGGGACCCACAAGAAAACCCAAAGCTCCACTTCTATTGCCAGAGGGACAGTCACACTGAGAAAAGGGAGCAGCAAAGCTGAGGTCCGATGGACTTCTTCAAAGGTGCCTATCACAGTCCACTCACAGCAGCCTTCCTGAATTCCCTGAGTGGATTGTTGTAGGGGCCACATACACATAGTACGTCATTTAGAATATGTGTGACTGGTTACCATGTAGCATTTTAAAGATCTGTTCTCTTCAGAAATCTCCTTAGCGATGGGGGAAAGTAGATCTGGAGGGAGGGATGGAAGATTCCGAGCCCACGTCCAGGTCTCACTTCCCTCTCTCCCCACTCTTGCCAATGTCTTCCATTGACCAAGCCCAGTGGGTATCGGCGAGCAAGGGAGCCAGCTGGTGCAGCCCATAAGGGTCAGCTCCTGAGCACAGAGCAGGGTGACCCGAGCAGAGACGGCATCTAGAAGAACAAAGGGAGACTCTCTAGCGCACTGCCTAGCTCGCTCTCCATCCTGGGGGATTCCCCTGTAAGTGGACCTGGAGGCTGAAGACACTGCTGCCCCTATGCCAGACAGCAGACAGAGGTGGCATTTAGGCTCATCTCATGGCCATTCCACCTCATGGCCCCACTGCCCGCCCACACTGCTGTCTGCAAGCACCAGATGATGTCTCCAACAGACACCGGGAGAGGGCAAAGGGCCACAGCTTGGCTGGGTCCATCCACCTTGCAGCAGTCCGAGGCCCGGAGCCCTGGGGAGAATTGGGTCAGCCATGGACAGGGAAACATCCATGCATCACGTCATTCTAGAGCCTCTGAAAGTCCTGACTCAAAACTCCCACCAAAAAGGGAACCAGAAGCTTATAAAAGTCTTGCTACAGGCTCCACAACCATCCAGACCAAATCCCATCCTCACGGTGCAATTGCGCAATCCTTTCTCAGACCTTTGGCCTCACAGGTCCTTCTTGCTCTGCTGAGTTGATGACATAAGGATGTGGTTTTTAGTCACCCTCAAGTCTTGGTCAGACAAGAGCTTTTGGCTCTGGCTGTCTGGACCCCTTCATAGCCCCTTCATGGAGTACTGGTGGAAAAAAGCCTCAGTCCTGAAGGAGCTCTGCATGCTGAGGCTTTCCCTCCTAGCCAGGTTCTCCCTCCATTCCACATAATGAAATGCTAGAAACCAGAGCTGAGAAGAGCACACAGTTCTCTCATCCAGCCTCTCCTTACCTGCAAGGCTCTGAGGCTACAGGTTTGCACAGCGTCACACAGCCCATCAAGCTAGGCTGGTGCAACACGGGTGGATCCCATGCCTAGCCCAGAGCTTTCTACCAGGCTGCATTTTCTCCAGGTTTTCTAAGGAATACGTCCTTTGAGAAGGGTCATAGCTATGGCCTGATTTTGCCACTTTGGAGGATGTCATAGGACTTGCCCGCCTGCAATTCCGTCTCATGCTCCCTCCCTCCCCCGACATCTCTTGGGCCTCCTCCTCCTGTCCCTCTTTTACCCTTCCTTCTCCCACTTTTGGTCATCACTGCCTCTCCTTCTATCTATGTGTTTCCCCATCCAATTGCTT
The DNA here is from genome assembly GCF_949752795.1 of Hyperoodon ampullatus. Lineage (NCBI taxonomy): Eukaryota > Metazoa > Chordata > Mammalia > Artiodactyla > Ziphiidae > Hyperoodon > Hyperoodon ampullatus. The sequence continues at coordinate 74,232,378 of NC_136925.1, forward strand.
GCAAGAGACTTTGAAAGAGTGGGGAGTGAGAAAAAGCGAAGAGAAGGCAAGACTGGGGAGGCGGGAGAGGGCGGAAGTACCCATAGAGCTGGCTTTGTATTGTTGTACTTGGAATACATGACCTCATTTCCCAGGGAGTCTGTTTATGTGAATTTTTCTTTGCACTTTATAACAAAGTTCTCCACATTCCAAGGGCTAGAAAGCCCATCCGGGTGCTCTCTCGTTAATTAAGTATACCACTCTTGATCCACTTATTGTCTCAGAAAATTTGTCTAGAGTGACTACATCTCTTCTTTGTTGAACAAGTCTGGAAGAGCGGGGTGGGAAGGAGGATGGTGAGGGGAAGAAAAGGCAAGCTTAACGCTGCTGCGCTGCCTGACCAGGTCCCCCAACGACACCACACACCACTGGGCACGGCCCTTCTCCACCACGGCCTGTCCCCCTGCCCTGGTGTCCACTGTTACTCATTTCCCCAGGCCCCTCCTGTCACCTACTGGGGCTAGTTCCCTAAAAGACTGGGCCTTTGACCTCTAATCTGCCCACAGATTGGTTTTGTCAACCCTTAGACTCCTTCTAGCTCTAACCTTCTCCAAATCAAAAGTAAATTAGTTGGGCTTCCCTGGTGGCGCAGTGGTTGAGAGTCCGCCTGCCGATGCAGGGGACGCGGGTTCGTGCCCCGGTCCGGGAAGATCCCACATGCCGCGGAGCGGCTGGGCCCGTGAGCCGTGGCCACTGAGCCTGCGCATCTGGAGCCTGTGCTCCGCAACGGGAAAGGCCGCAGCAGTGAGAGGCCCGCGTACCACAAAAAGAAGGGGAAAAAAAAAAAAGTAAATTAGTGAGGGGTGCTGTTTGCACACACACACACACACACACACACACCAGCGCCTTCTTTATCAAATGTGCATTGTTACAGTTTTATTTATACATGCATTTTGCTCTTTAACCACAGTGGCAATTCTGACCTTGCTCACTTCAAGCCAATGGACAGAATCTCTAGTGCTGATGAGTAACAGGTATATGCGGACAGGTGAAACCTTTCAGTGGGACCGCCTCTGCACCTTACCAGGTAGCTGCTACACCATATGTGGGCCAAGGTGAGCTCAGTACTCCCTCTGGAGCCTAACTGCTATTGATGACTGCTTCTGATCAATAACAATGTGCGATTGGACCGTTCATATCCTCAAGGCAAGAAACGTGTCTTTCTTATTTTCCTAGTGTAGCAGCAATGTGTTTTACAGAGAACAGTCCTTAAGATTTTTCTGAAGCTAGAACAAAATTGCTACCTAAGTATTGCAAGCAGATTCTTCTTTTAATGTAAAGGCTTGATTTTACATCAGAGCAGAATGTCTTTTATAATGGGAAAAGCTTTTGGATTTGGCCATCTTAGTTCATTAATTCAATTATTCAATATCAGCTAAGTGCCCACACTAGTTTCTAGGCTTGTGATGGTGAACAAGAGTCACTGCCACCCCAAAGCTTGCAGCACAGTGATGTATAAATACAATCAAGGAACCAAACACATATATATTTGATTGTTCTGAAGGAAACAAATAGGATCCGTGATGGATAACAACAGAGAAGGAGCAATTTAGACAAGGTATTCATTGTTCATGGACGGAGAGGACCTAAGGAATGAAAAGAATGTCAGTAAAACACGACAGGGAAGGGAGGATGTCCCAAGCAAAGGAATGTTCCAAGCAAAGGAAACAACATGCACAAAGGGCTGGGCTGCTATGGGGGAGGCTTACCTTTTTTATTTTAATAAATCTATTTAATTAATTTATTTATTTTTGGCTGCATTGGGTCTTTGTTGCTGCACATGGGCTTTCTCTAGTTGAGGTGAGCAGGGGCTACTCTTTGTTGCAGTGCGCGGGTTTCTCATTGTGGTGGCGTCACTTGTTGTGGAGCATGGGCTCCAGGCACGTGGGCTCAGTAGCCGTGGCTCGTGGGCTCAGTAGTTGTGGCTCGTGGGCTCCAGAGTGCAGGCTCAGTTGTGGCGCACGGACCTAGTTGCTCCACAGCATGTGGGATCCTCCCAGACCAGGGCTCGAACCTGTACCCCCCACATTGGCAGGCAGATTCTTAACCACTGCACCACCAGGGAAGCCCCCTGCAGGCGGATTCTTAACCACTGTGCCACCAGGGCAGTCCTGGGAGGCGTACCTTGTTCAAAGACATGAAGGGAGGTTTGCATGGCTGAAGTACAGCATGTGAGGTAGGAGAATAGGATGTTGGAGAGGTAGACAGAGATTAGATCATGTAGTGCCATGAAAGTCATGGAAATGGGTGTGTATTCTATTCAAAATGCAAAGATAAAATGGCTGCTGGAAAAAACAGGTCAGAAGGAGGCAGGGGTACATGATGGAGACCAGTGAGAGGCAATTGCTAGGTCTAGGCAGGAGATGGTCACTTGGCCAGAGGGATGGAGAGAAGTAAACTGATATGAAGCACTTTGGCTCCTGAAGGAAAAGATACAGTAGGAGTTGCTGAGGCATTCAGTGTGGAGAAGGGAGGAATTGAGAATGAAATGCAGGTTTTTGGCATGAAAAACTGAGTTCCTGGGGTACCATTCATGAAAACAGAGAAGGCTGGGAGAGTAGAAATTTGAAGAGAGCATGGCATGAGTAAGGATTTCCATTTTCAGGTGTACTTGAGTCATTCTAGGTCTAAACTTAGCCTATGCCTGTTAACTGGTGCTTGTTCCTGTGGATATATATGCATGCTGTCTGAGCACTCTTTGCAGAAGAGGCGTGGTTTGGAAAGGAGGAATGCAGGAGAGCCAGCTCTTCACGCCAGCAGACTTGCTGTTGAGATGTCCCAGCGTGATTTGGTGTTTCACACAAGATGTCAAACCTGATCATTGTGAAATGTACTCTAGCCCCTGACTACACCCTGTGGAGAGGGAGGGGACGAAGGGAGGATCACTAAAGTGAAGAGATACCCACACTCTCAGTCGTCCTCAGAAGTCAGTGTGAAGGCAGAACACAAAGACTTGGTGATGTCCCTCCTGGGTTATCATGTCCTGTCGACTTAAACATTCCACCTGTTATCTGACCCGGAGACTAATACTCAGCTCAGCTCTTGAAACAGCTACTAGACAATAGACTTCTACAAATAGTCCTGGGGTAGGTATTATTTTTATACCAGGGACATATACATATAAATACCTAGGTATAGATTTATAATTCATTTGAAACAAACTCTGATATTTCAATATATTTAAAAAATAATATCTATCTAAATGACCATTTAATATACAACCAGTAAACTTCCACTTCTTCAGCCAAATTGATAAAAAAAAGACCACTTTGAATGAGTAAAAACCTAAACTACAGAGACTTTAATCCATGTTGCAATCAACTCTAAGCAAATATTTACTTGTAGTATCTACACTTCTAAGCAAACATTTTAGCAATCTTAATGAATAAGTGAACATTACATACAAGGGAACAATAAAGAAGGGGACTGACTTCTCATCAGCAACAACTCAGGCCAGAAAACAATATCACAACATCTTTACAGTGCCAAAATCAACAAACAAAAACTTATTTAAAAATGATATAGGCAAAGAAAGTATCTATCAAAAGCAAGTGATAAAACTGCAGAAATCAAAAGAGTGTGATACTGGCACAAAGACAGACATATAGACCAATAAAATAAAACAGACAGCCCAGAAATAAATCCTCACATATATAGTTGAATAATTTTCAACAAAGGTGTCAGGACCATTCAATGGGGAAAAGTTAGTCTTTTCAATAAATATTACTGGGAAAACTGGATATTCACATGCAAAAGAATAAAGTTAGACACAAAAATTATTCATGATGGATCAAAGACCTAGATGTAAGAGCTAAAGCTATAAACTCTTAGAAGAAAACAAGGGAAAGCTTCATGACACAGACCTGACAATAAATTATTAAATAAGAAATCAAAAGTACCGTCAACCAAAGTAAAAATAGACAAATTGGACTACATAAAAATGAAAACTTCTGTACATCAAAGGACACAATCAAAAGAGTGAAAAAGCAACCTACAGAATGGGAGGAAATATCTGCAAATCATATATCTGATAAGGGAGATATATCTATATAGACATATAGATATAAATATATATCTCCTACATCTCCAGAATATAGAAAGAACTCCTACAACTCAACAACAACAACAAAAAACAAGCAACCCAATTTAAAAATGAGCAAAGGACTTGAAAAGACACTTCTTGAAGAAGATACACACATGGCCAACAAACACATGAAAAGATGCTGAACTAATTATTAGAGAAATACAAATCAAAATCACAATGAGATATCAGCTCACACCCATTAGGATGGCTGCTATAAATAAATAAATAAATAAATTCAAAGTATCAAGTGTTGGCAAGGATGTGGAAAAATTGAAATCCTCATGCACTGTTGGTAGGTATGTGAAATGATGTTACTGCTAAGGAAAACAGTATGGCAGTTCCTCAAAAATGAAAAATAGAATTACCATATGATCTAGCAGTTCCACTTCTTGGTATGTAGCCAAAAGAATTGAAAACAGGGTCTCCAAGAGATTTGTATACCATGTTCATAGCAGCATTATTTATAGTAGCCAAAAGCAACCCAATTGTCCATTGATGGATAAGCAAAACATGGTATATACATACAATGGAATATTATTTGGTCTGACAAAGGACAGAAATTCTGATGCATGCTACAACTCAGATGAATCTGGAGGACATTATGCAAGATGAAATAAGCCAGTCACACACACACGCACATGCACACACACACACAAAACATACTATGTGATTCCTCTTATATGGGGTACCTAGAGTAATCAAGTTCATAGAAACAAAAAGTAGAATGGTGTTTGCCAGGGGCTGGAGAGAGGGAGGAATGGTGAGTTGTTCTTTAATGGGTACAGAGTTTCAGTTTTGCAAGATGAAAAGTGTTCTGGAGATTGATTGCACAACAATGTGAATGTACTTAACACAATTGAATTTTACACTTAAAATAGTTAAGATGGTAAATTTTATGTTATGTGTATTTTACCACAATGAAAAATAAAAAGATAAGCAATATGCATTTTCTGTGAAAAAATGCTGAAAGGTTTTGTCTCTAGCATAAGTTCACTATTAAAAATATTAAAAGAAGTTCTTCTGGCTAAAGGGAAATGCCATCAGATGGCAACTTGGATCCACACACAGAAAATGAAGAATACAGGAAATAGTAATTTTAACTATTTTTTCTTTTCTTAATTTCTTGAAGAGATCATTGAACTATTGAAGGCAAAAAAAAATAACAATATACTGTGGGCTTTATAAAAAGGTAAAATGTAAGACAACACTAGAATAAAGAAAGAGGGTGAATGGAAGTTATACTATTTTAAAGTTTTTAATACATGAAGTAGTATACTATTAATTCAGGGTAGACTGTAGTAAGTTAAGGAACGATAATAGTGAAATCTTCAAAGCAACAATTAAAAAATGAGACAAAGAGGTACAGGCAATGTGCCAATAGATGAGAAAAAATGGAATACTATACAATGTACAATTAATCAAAAAATAGAGAAGAAAATAGGAAAAACAACAAAGAAGATGTAGAAAACAGCAAAATGGAAGTCTTAAATATGAGAATTTCATATGAATAATAAAATGATAAAAGATTTTATAATTTTAAAATAATCAGTTCATCAAGAAGAGGTAACTGTCTTAAATATATATGCACCTAATAACAGGATTTCAAAATACATGAAGCAAAAAGAGAAATACATTAGTTCATGAATATAGTTTGAAATTTTAACACTCCTTCCACAATAGTTGTTAGAGCAAATGCACAATACTCTCAATTTGACCTAACTGACATTTACAAAATACTCTACACAAAGAATATTCACATTCTTGAAAGTGCATGTAGAACATTTTCCAGGGTAGACCATATGTTGGGCCATTAAAAAGTTTATAAATTTAAAACATGCAAAGTATGTTCTCTAATCAAACTGAAATTATTTGAAATCAATAACAAAAAGATATCTGGAGAATCTCCAAATATTTGGAAATTGGACTGTGAGATACAGCTAAAACAGTGAAATAGAAAATAGAGAAACAACAGAGAAATTTAACAAAACAACAAGCTGGTTCTGTAAAAAGATCACTAAAGTTGATACACTCAAGCTGGATTGATCAAGGAAAAAAAAAAAGAGAGAAGACACAAATTACCAACGTGACGTGTAGAGAAAAGACATTAGTACAGATACTACAGATATTAAAAGCAAATAAGATAATAATATGAACATGTTTAGTCCAATAAATTCCACAACCTACATAAATTGGATAAATTCCTTGGAATACACAAATTAGCAATGCTAACACATGAAGAAATAAAACAAATGAATAGCCCTATATCAGTAAAAGAAATTGATTTTATACTTAGCCTTTCCACAAAGAAAACTCCAGATCTAGATTCTATCAAATATGTAAAGAAGATATTATATTGATCTCACAAACCTCTTCCAGGAAATAGAAAAATATTAAATACTTCCAAACTCATTTTATGAGGGCAGCATTACTATGATATGAAAAGTAAACAAAAATGTAACCATGAAAGAAAACAACAGGTCTATATTCCTCATGATCATAGATGTAAAAATCCTTAACCAAATATTAGCACATCAATTCCCAGAAATATACAAAAAGATAACATATTATGATGAATGGGGGCTTATTCCAGGAATACATGATTGGTTTAACAGCTAAAAACCAATCAATGTAAGTCATCATAGTAACAGAATAAAGGAGAAAAATCATATGATCATACCAATAGACATACCAAAATCATTTAACAAAATTCAATACCTATTTGTGTTAAAAAATTTAAAGAACGAGAAATAGAAGGAAACTTCCTTAATTTGATATGAGTAAAAGCTTACAATTACCATCAAACTTAATGGTAGAAGCCTGGATACTTTCCCGTTATGACTGAGAACAAAGCCAAGATGTCTGTTCTTACAACTTTCATTCAACAGTGTACTGGATGTTCTAGCCACTTCAATAAGGCAAGAAAAAAAATTAAAGTCAATTAGATTGAAAAGAAAAATTTTAAACCCTCTTTATTCACAGATGATGTGAATGTGCCATAGAAAATCCTATGAAACCTATAAAGAAATACCAGAATTAATAAGAGAATTTAGAAAAGTCACAGGATATTTAGTACACAAAATGTAATTTTATTCCTATATTCTAGCAGCAAACAATTGAAAAACACAATTTAAAAAACAATAGCATTTATTTTGGCATCAAAAAATAAAACACTTCAGGACAATTTAACAAAAATATGAACAAGACCTGTATACCGTAAACTACAATGTTTGCAGAGAGAAAAATTTTAAAGAGCTAACAAGTGGAGAAATATATTTGTGAACTGAAAGTCTCAGTATTGTTAAGATATCAATTCTCCCCAAATTGATTTTCAGATTTAACATTATTCCTATTAAAATTCCAGCAACATTTTTGTACAACTTGACAAGCTTAATCTAAAATTTATGTGGAAATACAAAGTACCTTTCTATCATATATTGTTTCAAAAAACAATTTTGAAAAACAAGAACAAAGGTAGAGGATTTACAATATTGGATTTTCAAAAATTACTTTAAAGCAACAGTTATCAAGACCATACACCAGTTCTGGCATAAGGATAAACAAATAGATCAATAGAATACAATAGAGAGTCTAGAAATATTATACACACATATATATTGTCAACTGATTTTCAGTGATACCAAAGGAATTCAATGAGGAAGGATAGTCTTCAACAAATGGTGCTGAAAAACCTGGCTATTCATATGGCTGGGCAGGGGAGGAAATAAATCCTGACTCATATTTCACATCATATACAAAAATTAAATTGAAATGAATTATAGTCCAAAGTACAAGAACTAAAACCTTTTACATTCCAGAATAAAACAGGAAAAAACAATTATCATGTTAAGCAAAGATTTCTTAGGACACAAAAACCACAAAAGAAAAAACAATGATAAGTTAGACAACTAAAATTTAAAACTTTTGCCCTTCTGAATGCATGGTTAAGAATATAAAAATGCATAACACAGACTGGGGAAAACATAGGCAAGACATATACCTGTTGAAAGACTTGTATTCAGAATGTGTAAACAACTCTTACAACTCAACAATAAGAAGATAACCTGATTTTTTTAAAGGGACAGGTTTCACTAATAATTCACCAAAGAAGATATGGAAAATAAGCATGTGAAAAGATAAACATCATTGAAAGAAATAAAAATGAAAACAACAAGATACTAGTATACATCCTCTAGAATAGCTAAAATTAAAGACTGGCAACACCAAATGTTGGCAAGTGTATGAAAGAACAGGAACTCTCATACATTGCTGGTGGGAATGCAAGATGATACAATCAATTTTGGAAATATTTTGGTGACTTTTTATAAAGTTAAATGTACACTCATACCATAAATTCCACAATTAGGCATTTATCCAAGAAAAATAAAATCTTATGTCTACAACAACACTTGGACATGAATACTGATGGAAGCCTATTCATAATTGTCAAAAAGTGGAAGCAACTCAAATACCCATCAACAGATGAATAAACAAAATACAGTTTATTCCTATCCTGGAATACTATTCAGCAAAAAAAAAGCAATAAAGTATTGATACACACAACCTGCATTAATCTCAAAATCAATGTACTGAACAAAAGAAGCCAAAATGGGTATATACTATTTGGTTTTATTTTATTAAATAATTGGAGAGGCAAAACTAATTTATAGAGACAGAAAGCTGATCAGTGGTTGCCTGGTATCAAAAATGAGAAGCATTCACTGCAAGGGGGCGACAAAACTCTGGGGTAATGGATATATTCTATATCTTGATTAGATGGTGGCTACACAGGTGTACACATGTTCAAACACATGGAGCCTAAAATGGGTACATTTTATTGTAGGTAGATTGTACCTCAATGTATTTGAATTTAAAAGAGGAAAGTAACACACATTGAGATATTGCCTGACACCTACTTGAATGGCTAAAATTAAATAAAAAGTACTGACAATACTAAGTGTCAGCAAGTATGAGAGCAACTGAACATTCATCCATTGCTGATGAGTGTGTAAATTGGTAAAATCATTCTGGAAAACTGCTTTGCATTGATCATATGTGTAACTTTTGACACAGAAATTCCTTTTCTAAATACATCTAATAGAAATGTGTACATACATGCACCAAAAGAATGCTCATAGCAGCAATAGCTTAAAACTGGAAACAATCTAATTGCCCATAAATAGTAGAATGGATTAAAAACTAGTGGTATATTCACATGACGGAATACTATCCAGCAATGAAAATGACTGAACTGCTCATACATTCAAGAAACATGGGTGAAACTCATAAACCTTGTTTTGAGGGAAAGAAGTCAGATACAGAAGGCTGCATACTGTAATATTTCATTTACATAAAAATTTAAAATATGTAAAATTAATCCAGGATGTTGGAAGTCAAAATAGCAAATTTCTTTTGGAGAAAAGGGAAGGGAATATGCGAGGAGCTTCTGAGAAGATGGTAACCTATTTCGTGACCCAGGTTGCTACTAGAGTGTGTTCACTCATTGAGTATACACTGATGGTTTGTGCCCTTTCTGGTGTGTAGGCCATGTGCATTTATATAAAAAAACTTTTTAAAAGGGAATCATAAGTGAATGAGAACCAAGGAAGTAGAAGAGGAAACATAGACTTTTTTTGGTCAATAAGTTCATTGCTAGATGGAAGGATGCAGAAAGGAAGAAGCTCGGGGTGTAGTAAGATTGTGCTGAAAGATGTTTTTTGGATTAGAAAAGATTTTCACTTGCCTGTATTCTGATTTTTGTAAGCCAGTGAAGGGGAAAAATTAATGCTATAGTAAATAAATGATTAAAATGATGAAGCACTCTTTTTAAAAATGTATGAAGCAGGGGCTCATGAGAAACAGCGGTATACGTGAAAGTGCTAATCTTGTGCAAGAATGACTTTTTTCCCTCCATGTCTCAAAAAAAAAGAAAAATGATGGAGCCACACAGGGAACCCATAAAAGCATGGATGAAAAGTGGGAAATTGTGGGAACAAAGCTGAGGGAGTTTGTGTCTGACACAAAGCACAGCCATATGCTGAAATGTTGTGAATCAGGCTCTGAATGTTAAGAAAAAAGTGATGAAAGTTGGCACATTCATTGCAGGAAAAGTGAAGAGTAGCTGCTTAGGGTTAAATGAAAGAAAAACTGAGCTGTATGGAGGGGTCAGCTTAATTTGGAAATTACACATTTCTTATTGTGCTAATTGGTACAATCATACTCTTGGAAACCCAGGCAGGAAACCTTGAAGTCATTGTTTTATTTCTTCTTCTCACAATCATCTTACATTCAACACTCCTTCCCTTTCAGTCTTCTGCCATCCAGGCTCTATCAGAGAAAACCTAAACCACTGTAACATTTTCCCAGTGGGGTCTCTGCCTCCAGTCTCTGCCTTCAATAGTTATTTTCCTAATACAAACATTTAGATGTCTGCATGCCCATAGCGATGGCTCCTAGCATGGGATGCCAGTTAAACTAAAAACTTAGCTGAACCCTGGTCACATTTCAGACCATGATGGAATCTGGGGCACATGGCACATCGTGGACTGGATGTTAGCCCAACACATCCAGCCCATCACACAGTCAAGCCTTCACCTGGGTAAGTATAAACTAATAAGTATTGACATTTGTGGAGTACTTATGTTGGGTGAGACATGGTTCTAAGCAACTGGCATATATGGGCCCATTTAATTCGCATAACAACCTCTGGGGTGGGTTCTAGTTTTCTCATTTAATAGGCAGAGAAATGAGATATAGGAGGCCAAGTAAACTGCCCCACCTAGAGTTAGTGATGAGAGCACATGGATTAAAAGCCAGTTAGTTGGATCCAAAACCACACATTTAACCCCTGCACTCAGAACAGGCACTTGCTTGGCTTCTAACACCTCTGTCTTTGGGTCTGCCTGGCCAAGTCAAAGTCTTGGTTCTGCAGCCCACATTCAGCATGGCCCTAGAGAATGCTGGTTTTTCTTCTGGTTCCAGGAGCCCCTACTCAGTAGTGAGAAATGGTTATTAATTTTTAAATGTTGGAAATAAATATCAAAAAGTTTAAAAAGAAAGTAAAAGAAAAAGCATTGGAGGGTGAAATCCTATCCTTGTAGAGAGTAAGTGGTCCTCTAAAAGAAGATTATTTTCTATAAATCAACTATACTCCAATAAAAATTAATTTTTAAAAAAGGAAACAAGCGGGCTTCCCTGGTGGCACAGTGGTTGGGAGTCCGCCTGCCAATGCAGGGGACGCGGGTTCGTGTCCCGGTCCGGGAGGATCCCACATGCCGCGGAGCGGCTGGGCCCGTGAGCCATGGCCGCTGAGCCTGCGCGTCCGGAGCCTGTGCTCCGCAACGGGAGAGGCGACAACAGTGAGAGGCCCGCGTACCGCAAAAAAAAAAAAAAAAAAAAGGAAACAAGCTACATAATAAACTTAGTTCAGAACCTGACCCCGCTCCCCCCAAAAAAGTGATTTAAGAATAAATGATTTCTCATACAGGAGAAAAGAAAAAGATTATTTTCATCCTTCCCCTCCCCCCTCCGCTGTGCACTGTAGTAAGAATTCCAACACAAAACTATCTTTACCTATTTTATGAATAGTTTACCCTGTTCTGTTGGATTGATTCTTATTTGCAAAAAGACTTGTTCTTTTATTCCTTGCTTTTCTTAACAAAATCATCATTTGAACAAAGAAATGTTTAAAGAACTGGTTCCCCTTCCCCCCAAAGTTTGCCTCCCCTTTCCAAACTAAACAGTAACCCCCTTTTTCCCCCACCTAGAGCATTTTTTTCCAGGATTCTTTAAGCAAGTTCGAGGTTACAACAATCTTTGCTGAGACACTCTTAAGATTCCATTGTAGATATAATCCTTATCAGTGTGACTGTGATTACCAAGTCGCCTAGCTCTTATACAGCGTCAAAGATAAAGGCTAATATTCTACAAACTAAAATGCTGCAGCCTTTGAAAGTTAAGTTTTTCAGGTACAGCTTTGTCACTTAATGTACTTCTTTCTTCCCTCAAGACAGAGCGAGAGGGCTTGTCATGAAGAGCGGGAAACCTCCACCTTCCCACGCTCGCGTGTGAAAGCCCTATCGTAAAAACACGGTACATTATCCTTGAAACAAATTTCTCTCTGACTTCAGTGACACTAAAATGCACTGCAAACAATGGTGCTGGCACAGTTCCAGTGTTTCTGGACACTGCTTCTTAACATGAAATGAGTTCACAAAGGCTTGGGTTTCATTTCTGAGGATAACGGATACTTTAAATACTGTACACTTTTGTGTCTACACATACAAAGTGAAGCAGTGAATCGGGGCAATTATCCTTGTAATTCAAGTGCGCCCTTTCCTCCCCACATACATATTTTGGCTTTAATTATCTGAATGTTTCAAATGAAAAGCGTCTTTTTTTTCCCATGGAAAATTGCTTCATTTCTCTATTTTGTGTGTGTAAGTTTAAAGTATTCTCTACTCCATATATAGAGATGAGAGAAAGTTTTGCAAGTAAATCATGTCAGAAGCAACACTTTTCCTTTTTCTAATGGAGAGCCACACAGCACCTCAAATATGGTTCAACAGGCAAAAAATTGTTTGCCTGTGAGGTCGGAATCCCACCCAGGCACGGACGTCTCATCCCCATCTTCCAGCCCCGAGGAACAGAGAAGACAGTAGAGGCCCTGCCACCACGGAGCTGACAGAAGCTGTCATCCAGGAGGAAGGAACACAATTCACCTGTGGCCTGAGAATTGTCATCAGACGTGTTGACAGGCTCGTGGGCTGAGGACAGAGGCAGGGTCTGTGCCAGCCCGTGAGAGGATGGAGGGTCCCCCTCCTCTCATCCAGCAGGAGGGAGATACTGCCGTCAGCATCACTGATGGGTATGAACAGTGTCAGGCATGGATAGATCATTCCTAGCCACTTTGTGGAGATCCTCACCAGGCTTGGGGGTGAGGGTAAGGGATTTGAAGGATGGGATTGGAAACTGTGCGGCATCTTCAGCTCTGGAGCGCACATATTGTGTGATTACCTGGTAGCCCGAGGGCCTGGATGAATCACCCATCTCAAAGTACTTGCATTCGTTTAAGGACAAAAATGCCGTGGTTTGGCCGGTGAGCCAAGTAGTTCTTTCTTGCTATTGTTTGTCCTTTTCACTCAGCTATGAAAGGAATGTGTCGCTTTCTTTCAAAACTGTGTAGACAGAAATAAGAACTTCGTCTCAGGAACCCTTAAGGGACTACAACTGAGTAAAAGGAACTCGTGTTTAAAATACACATTAAATTCATCCTCAGAATACTTAGGATATGCCAGAGCCTCTGAAAATGGAGGATTTTTAGGATTATGAAACATAGGACAGGGGAGAGTAACCCTAAAAGACCTCACATAACTAAAGGGGACACTGTATGTTCTTTATTGTAACATGGCTATGATTCCAAGGTTTCAGACTACAAGAGACTCTAAAATGTTCTTGGTATTGAGCAGGAACGTTTGTGGATTTCAAATAAATGCAGAGTGAGTGAGCATGGATGTGTTCTGCTCGGAAGTCAGTGCCTTCCTAAACCAGCTGATAATGAAAACAAGATGCCCCGTTTCTGGAAAGAGGGGATCTGTGGGTCCAGATAACCAGGAGATGTCAAGAAGCTCAATTCACGAAAGCTGTGAAGGATGAGGAGAGTGATTGGAGTCGTTTAAGATGAATGGCCCAGAAAAAAAGGTCAGTTAGCAAGTCCTGGGAATTGTCAGCCACGAATGTGGCCACAAAGATGAAGGAAAGATAAATTCATGATGCTAAGGTTTTCGTTTTCTGGTCATAAACCAATATTTGTTTATGTCAGTTTACCGTAAAAGCAACATTTAGTCACGAGCTGTTTGAACATCATTTATTATTGCTTCAGGCCAAATGCACCAGGAGGAGGCCAGAGACACAGGGCCCTGTAGGGAATGAATCCCTTCCTTGGAGCTTGGATGGCTCCGTTCGGTGGTCAATACCCTCAGCCACTTGCTGAAGGCCTGTGGTCCTTCCTCCTTTCCCCACGGATCCCAACAAAGTATTCTTTGCTTAGACTTAATCCCTGTCTACCTACCTGCTATCCAGCCTCTGTCATTTTCCTGCTCAGATCTCCAAGCCTGTGTCCACCCACTCCGTTCTTTCTTCAACCCTGCAATTTGCACCTCCACCTGCAGATGAGACCTCGCCTCTCAAAGTCCCCCATGATGTCCTTTCTCTTCCTGCTTCTCCTCCAGTTCCTCCTCCCTCCCCCGCCTTTCTTTCTGTCTCCCCACCTTTTCCCCCCACGTCTCTCCCAAATTCAAATTCAGCGAGTTGGCTCATGGGTTATTCTTCTCAGCCCTTCTTTGATCTTAGACACTTTTGACCACTATCTCCTTTTAAGAATAATTCGCTTGTTTTCTGTGTTCTCGGCCTTTCTCTCTGTCTGATTCTGTATCACCTTTGCATCTCCCTTCGTCCTCCCATCCCTCACCTGTGCATACCTTCAAGTCTCTATTTTTGGCACTCTCCCCCCCACCATCTTCTCAAGTCCTTTCATTCGTGCTACAGCTCCATCTAAATCTTCGTCTCCATTTTTTTTTTTTTTTTTTTTGCGGTACGCGGGCCTCTCACTGCTGTGGCCTCTCCCGTTGCGGAGCACAGGCTCAGGACGCGCAGGCTCAGAGGCCATGGCTCACAGGCCCAGCCGCTCTGCGGCAAGTGGGATCTTCCCAGACTGGGGCACGAACCCGTGTCCCCTGCGTCGGCAGGCAGACTCTCAACCACTGCGCCACCAGGGAAGCCCTCCGATTTTAAATCCTGATTTGCCTACGGTCAATTCAGCTAAACTCAGTGAGCACTGGGTGCCGTCATCCTGTGTCCAGCCGCCTACAGGATACTCTCACTGTTCTTCCTGATGGCACCATAAGCTGAAAATGCCCAAACGTAGCATCTCCTCTCCTAAAACTACTTCCCTTTGTCAACGGCCCGATTTTTGGTACCTCTCATCCTGCTTCCTGTCTTTGAAGTGAAACCACCCCCTGACATTTGATTCTTTCTCACTGCTCGGTCCTCAGATGCAAGCCGTTATGCATCTTACTTCAAAAGGGCCTTCCGTACAGCCTTTCCTCACCCCCTCCCCCAGCTACAATTTTCATTTGGTTTCTTTCCTCTTTGACAGCTATTTCTATGTCTCCTGTACCAGGATCTCTTCTACTGCTTCCTCCTGTACCAGGCCAGCCTTTGATCCTCCACACCTCTCCCTCTGCCCATCGTTGCAGGGAGCCCACAGCAGCAACTGTAACCTCTGCATGAGAGCTCACAAGTCTCCACGCAGGCTGCAGGATACAGCGGGCTTGGATTGGCCAGCGTTGGAACCCTAAACGGAGCACTTACAGACTGTTTATTGCCCATCCCCCCAAGAGCTGTAGATTCTTCCTTTGCAACATCTTGGACACTTTCCTCTTCCTTCCTGTTTCCACTCCCACCACCTCTACTCAAGCCCACTCCATGGCTCACCTGGAAAGTGGCAGAAGCTCCTCAATAAGTCTTCATCCAGGTTCCCCTTTTCAACTCATCATCATCATCATCATCATCATCATTTTCGCTATGGTCTCTGTGTCATAGTTCACTGGAGGCTCTTGTATATTTTCCTGTCACGTCATCTTTGTAATAAGCCTTTGCAGTATAGAGAGGAGATGAGCAGATGAATAAACTACAGGTGATGAAACGAAGGTGCAGGATGGCTCGATGGTTGTCCAAGATTTCAGAGCTAGTGACTGGTGGAAGCAGGACCCACCTCCCTCCAGTCCCAGGGTCTGAGCTCTGAGTTCCCTTATAGATTTCATAAGCTAAACAACAATCATATCCCTTATGTGCTTAAATCTTCCAAGGGCTCTTCACTGTCCGCAAATAGAGTCTAACGATTTTAGCCTGGCCCTCTAGGTAGAACCCCCATGGTCTAATTCCAAATTAGGTACTTCTCCAGGTTCATTTCCTGGAGAAATACATTAATTCCTTAGGTACAATATCTGCACACCACACTCCAGGAAAAGGTACACCATACAACTCTGAGCTCATTGCAGCTTTGGCATCTTTTACAGTCTATTCTCTGCTCAGCAGCTAGAGGGGTCTTGTAGAAATGTGAGTGACAGGATGTCTCTGCTCTGCTCAAAATGCTCAGAATAAAATGCAAAGTCTTTGCCATGGGACACAAAGCCCCACGTGATCTGGCCCCAACACTCCCTTCAGCCTCATCTATAAGTCACCTCCTCAAAGACTTGCTACATTGTTTTCATCTATACTCTTCAGACACACCCAGTCTTTTCCCTCCACAGGCCCTTTGCATGTGCTATTCCCCCTGCCTGGGGGGCCTCATCTCCTGAAATCCACACAGCGGTCTCTTGCACTTCCATCAGGTTTTTGTCAGAAGGGCTTTCCCAATGGCCCTCTTTAAAATAACACTTGCCCCCTTTATCCTGCTTTAATTTCCCTTGCAGGGCCTCACACCACCTGGTATGTTGTAGTTTTATCCGCTGTCTCTCCTGCCCCTAGAATGTAAGCTCAATGAGAGCGAGGACTTTGTGTGCTTAGTTTATTCCTGGATCCCCAGCACCTAGAACCATGCCTGGTGTACAGTAAACACTCAATAACCATCTGCCAGATGAATCAATCAATGAAAATGAGGCTTCTTGTCATTTACTGTCTCCACATTCTCACTCAGGCTGCTCTTTCTACCTGGAATTTGTGGAGTATCCACTTGCAAAAGAATGCAAGGGGCTTCCCTGGTGGCACAGTGGTTGAGAATCTGCCTGCTAATGCGGGGGACACAGGTTCGAGCCCTGGTCTGGGAGGATCCCACATGCCACGGAGCAACTGGGCCCGTGAGCCACAACTACTGAGCCTGCGCATCTGGAGCCTGTGCTCCGCAACAAGAGAGGCCGCAATAGTGAGAGGCCCACGCACCGCCATGAAGAGTGGCCCCCGCTTGCCACAACTGGAGAAAGCCCTCGCACAGAAACGAAGACCCAACATAGCAAAAATAAATAAATTAATTAATAAACTCCTACCCCAAACATCTTCTTTAAAAAAAAAAAAAAAGAACGCAAGGCCATGCCGCCTCAGTCCCTCAGTCCATCCCAATTCCTGGACCAACTCTCGTACCTCCTGAGCATGCCCGATCTCTCCGTCTGCAACTGGGCTCATGCGCACCTACACTCCAACAGCAATGTCCTTGTGTTCCTTTTATGATATTTATTGCATACTGTCTGCGGAGTGGATATTTGTGTATGCATAGCCATTGTCCAACCAGACCACATTCTCCCAGGAGCAGAGACCTCATATCTGTACCAGTTCTGGGCACTCACCTTGACACATAGTATTTGTGTAAGTAAAATAGTACTTATAAATATATTATGAGAGTGTGATTGCATATTCAATTACATATATACATAGAAAAGTAAATATAAATGAAAGATGATAGGTTAGGTGTAAGATCACAAGTCACAGAGGGAAGAGAAAAACAGAGGGAAAAACCAAGAGCAGTGTACATTTGTGATCCTTCCCAAAAGTACACACCCTTCTTTGGGTTCAACCCTTTCCTTGAGAAAATGACCTGGGGAATGTGATTGGTTAATTTAAGGTGCCTTTATGTCTAGACAAAACTATAATTCAAAAAGCTACATGCACCCCTATGTTCATAGCAGCAGCCAAGACATGGAAACAACCTAAATCTTCATCAACAGATGAATAGATAAAGAAGATGTGGTACATATATACAATGGAATACTACTCAGCCACAAAAAAAGAATGAAATAATGCCATCTGCAGCAACAAGGCTGCAACTAAAGATTATCATACTAAGTGAAGTAAGTCAGAAAGAGAAAGACAAATATCATATGATACACTTGCATGTGGAATCTAAAATATGGCACAAATGAACCTATCTGCCAAACAGAAACAGGCTCACAGGCATAGAGAACAGACTTGTGGTTACCAAGAGGGAGGGAGAATGGGAGAGGGATGGACTGGGGGTTTGGGTTTAGTAGATGGAAGCTATTATACATAGAATTGATAAACAAAAGGTCCTACGGTAGAGCACAGGGAACTATATTCAATATCCTGGGGTAAACCATAATGGAAAAGAATATAAAAAAGAACATATATATGTGTATAACTGAGTCACTTTGCTGTAGAGCAGAAATTAACACAACATTGTAAATCAACTATACTTCAACCACCTAAGTGTCCATCATCCGATGAATGGATAAAGAAGATGTGGCACATATATACAATGGAATATTACTCAGCCATAAAAAGAAATGAAATTGAGTTATTTGTGATGAGGTGGATAGACCTAGAGTCTGTCATACAGAGTGAAGTAAGTCAGAAAGAGAAAGACAAATACCGTATGCTAACACATATATATGGAATTTAGGGGGGAAAATGTCATGAAGAACCTAGGGGTAAAACAGGAATAAAGACACAGACCTACTTGAGAATGGACTTGAGGATATGGGGAGGCGGAAGGGTAAGCTGTGACAAAGCGAGAGAGAGGCATGGACATATATACACTACCAAACGTAAAATAGATAGCTAGTGGGAAGCAGCCTCATAGCACAGGGAGATCAGCTCGGTGCTTTGTGACCACCTAGAGGGGTGGGATAGGGAGGGTGGGAGGGAGGGAGATGCAAGAGGGAAGAGATATGGGGATATATGTATATGTATAACTGATTCACTTTGTTATAGAGCAGAAACTAATAAAAATAATAATAATAAAAATAAATATAAATAAATAAATTTAAAAAAAGATGCCTCAACTTCAACTTGTTCATTCAAAGTCAACAACCATCATGATAGCTGAGTTGAGGACAGACAGCCATCAGTCTTCCAGGAGACGAGCCTGCTTTGCCAGCGCCCACAACTGTCACACTTTCCCACTGGCCTGTGACATTGTTCTGACAACCTGGTCACCACCAGAAAGGTCACCGACCCTCAACAAGCCGAGGCCATGGGTCCGCTTCCTAGCGTCACTGGGGATCGCTCCAGGCTATGCACTGACCTGGCTCAGAGACCAGGGGCAGCCAGGTCGCTGGCAGGAGCGGGCCAGGGAAGAGTCACTCAACCATCCTACAAAACCTGTATCGCAGAGTCCTGCCTGGCTGCCTCAGAGGTGAAAAATTGGAAGCAGGAGGTGGGGACAGAGAGGGAGGGGTCTCTGGGCACTTAGGCGACAGCAGCACTGGACAGAGGGGCTCAGGATGTCACGGAGAGCCAGCTGGAGCCAGGTCTGAAAGGTGAACCAGGAGCACACAGGCAGGCCTGCCCAGGAGGCCTGTGGTAGTTGCCTCAGCTGTGCTGGCAGCTAGTCAGCAGCTGTCCTGGCTTTGTCCCCTGCTGGTCCAGTGCCAGCAACCTTCTGTGTTCACCTCAAGCGCATCTGCAGCCCTCTCCTGTTCACTTTTACCCCTCCCTCCCTCGCATGAGAAGCAGTATGTGTGGCATCTGCAAAAATCCAAGGAGAGCCAGATAGGCACTCCCACTACGATTTTCCCATCTGCAAAATGGGTAGGATAATGCTTATCTGCTCCATGCTTCGAATGAAACACTTATGAAAAGTTGCCTGGTAAACTCTCATGGATACAATATCATTGTTAGCTTTCTTCATCCTCCCAATTTATTCATTCTTCACCTTCCTCCTCTTTCCTTACCTGCCCCTTTGCAAATCTATTCTAACATCATCAAATCATATTTGTAAAAATGCAATTAAAACAAATTTAAAGGTACCAAATCCAGCAAACCAGATAGCTTTGTGCTTATGAAAACTTTATTTTTGTTCAGAATTCCAGAATATTACAGACATCATGTTTTAGAATATAAAAATACTAGTTACTTGAAATTGATTAAAATGAGGTGTCACTAATTGTATTTCAAATCACCTTTGGTGGGTGCAGGAAACAGAGCTCGTTCATTCGATGGACCTGAGACCCAGGGTGATGCTCACAAAAATGGAGTCCTGGGTGGCCTTGTGCTGGCAGGAATCATTCTGGACCAGCTTCACAGCTCCCACCTCAAAACTGCTCTCTCTCTACCCAACAAGTGGGACTAAAATGTCGCCACCATTTGGATGAGGCCAGAGCTCCAGGTTAAAATGAAAACCTGTGTCATCTCACCGAGTTCTAGCTCCTTTCCAACTAAGACCTGCTTTCCAGAGAACAACCTAAATGATAAACAACTGTTTGTGTGTCTGACACAGAAGAGGGAGTTGTTTTAAAATGTTTCTGAAGAAAATAAGGGAGACAGTTAGTTTTTGTCCTCAAAGAGTTTCTCAAGTTTTAAGGGGGTAGAGAGATGCTATGTCCTCATGCTGGAATCCAGTTCTGCCTGGTGTGGGCATCCCTGGATGGGTACCCAGTAGGAGAACTTACCTGACTGGCCAAGTAGACGGTAGAGGGTCCTGGACACCCGAGGTGGGTGGGATTTGGAGTCAGCCCAAGGACGAAAAAGCGCTACCAAGTCAGGCAGAATGCTACCCTTGTCAATGGCTGAATTTGGTCTGGACAAACTAGATTACAGGAAGGAGATTCAACCTCATATTTATTATCTCTTCCTCTCATAAAAACTGCTGCCATTTATTGAATACCTACTCTGTGCCAAGTGCTACTCTAAGCACTTGGCATTTAAGCCTTTATAGCAACTCTACTTACTGTTCCCATTTTACAGATGGGGAAACTGAAGCCCAGAATTGTCAAGTCAGCTGCCATAGGACTCCCAGCCAGTAGGTGACAGAACCAGGCTTTGAACCAAGGCACTCGGACTCTAGGGTCCACTCTCTTAGCCAGATGCCTGCCTACCCTGTGCCAGAGGGTTTACCTAAGGCCAGTGGAAGCTTTCCCTCTCCTCAGGACACTGACACAGCCAGAACTCCATCCCTCCCATCTCTGCCCTCACCTGCCAGCTCCCCGGGGCACAGCAGAGCTCCAACCTATTGCTCTTGCATTCTTCTGAAGGCTAAATATGTTTTCAAGGGTACCCACAGCAAGGAGCTGGTCAGGGCAGGCTGTATTCATCTCCCCTCCATCCTGAGTTAGGGGCCAGTCCTTAAAGCCATGGGTAGGGAAGGACCCACAGGACCCAGCAGCCCTGTGGCCAGAGCCGTGTTCCCCCAGCCCTTCCAGGGAGGAATGCAGGGGGGGGACCCAACAGCTCTTGCTTCTCAGACACATACACGTGCGCACACCGGGGAACAGAGCATTTGCTGTGTTTAACCCTCTCCCCAGTGATCACAGGGCTAAGTTACGGATTTCTGCCTCCAGGATTGAATCGCTCATCTCTGTGTTATCTTCCGTTGCCTCTTCCCTCTCCACTGGAAAGGTGGGGTCCCCTCTGGGCTTCTACCCCGGGCCATTGGCCCTGTGCAGAACGAGTCTCCCTCCCAGTTTTGAGATGTGGCGTTTGCAAAGAAGTCAGGCTCTCGTGTTCCCAGGGTAGCTCAGTGGAGGGAGACAGTTGCTGTGGAAGCTGGGGGCCCATTGTCCTGACCTGACAAGGCTGGAAATTATCCTGATCTCTAAACGATGAACTCCAGGAGCATAGGGACCAATCCTTGTCCATGGGTATTTCTCCAAATTCTAGAATAAGGCCCGGCACATGGGGAGGAAGGGCATGTGTCACCTAAACACCACCCCACCTTCACGGGCTTACACTCTCTCAGGGAGGATGCTACATGTGCATCTCTAACTAGACGTAGAGAACCTTCACACGATGGCAGGGCTTGGGGGAGGAAGAAATGGCATCGGGTTGGGTGGCTTCAGAAAGACTAGATGAAGACCCTGGCATTGGAGACGGGCCTTGAAGGGCAGATAGGACTTCAACAGGCAGAGGGAGAGGGGTGGACAAGGCTTGCTCCCGGAAAGCACGGGAATAGTCAGGAAACGAGGCGGTTTCCTTTGGCCGGGACACGAGGTACACGCAAAAGGGCAGCAGGAGCCACAGCGAGGGTGGGGTTTGGCCAGGCGGGGTGGGGGTGGGAGGGCCGGAGCGCCTCCAGCAGCGTGGTCTGGTGGGGGAAGCAGGAAGGCCAAGGTGAAGGGGGCTGGCCGCCTTCCATGTTGTCCCGCCTCTATTTCTCATCTGGTTCCGAGAATCAATTGTTCTGTGTTAAGTGGATGGAGGGACTTTCCTAGCCTCCTATCTCTGCTGGTAACTAGACTCAGTGGAGCCTGCAACAATGGCTTTCTATTTAGAACCACAAATCAGGCTTTGCGAGGGCCTTCTCCAAAGAGGAGGGAGAGAAGGGAATGCGATCTATTTGCAGAAAGACTACAGGGTGAATGTAACAATTCTAATTCTATCAGACTCCGATAGGCTGCTTTCTTTTATTAATAACATAATCTGTTGGTCTAAAAGCATGTCCTCAAATACCCAAATTTGAATTATTTGACTGGACTCCTAAGTGGGAAATGCTCAAGTGTGAGAGTAGCTGGCAAGCCTGCAGAGGTTTCTAGGAATAAGGCAAATGAGTAAAAAATATTCTCCTGGGCTTCCCTGGTGGCGCAGTGGTTAAGAGTCTGCCTGCCGATGCAGGGGACATGGGTTCATGCCCCGGTCTGGGAAGATCCCACATGCCGCGGAGCGACTGGGCCCGTGAGCCATGGCCGCTGAGCCTGCGCGTCCGGAGCCTGTGCTCCGCAACGGGAGAGACCACAACAGTGAGAGGCCTGCGTACCGCAAAAAAAAAAAAAAAAGAATATTCTCCATGTAAACTATTAAAATGTTACAAATTAGGCTAAAGTTCCCTTTGACCAACACCTCCCTGCTCCAGCCTCACCCCTGCATTGGCCTCATCAACCCTTCTCCTGAGTTAGCCATTACTATCATTCTGTTGTATATAGTTCCAGAACTTTTTCCTATGTATTTACATATTTAGAAAATGTATACTCGTGTTTTGTGTACATCTACCTAGATGCATTGCTCGTGTGGTTTCGAAATCAGTTTTCTAAAAGGCTGAAGGTGGAAAATGACCAGAACACTGGGTACGTGCTGCAGCAGAAATAGGAAGCTCTTCATATTCTGTAAATAAAGCATCCGTCCACTTAACCTTGGATTTTCCTTCCATACTCAGGAAGATGGGAAAGGACAAGTTGATCCTGTATTTTCCTACTTGGATTCCTTACCTGCTTCTGGAAATCTCTGCTAGATTCCTCATCCCACACAATCTTTAGCACTTCTGACACGGGTAAGCAGAGGGAGAAATCCAAGGATGGACAGGGCTGTCACCCATTCTGCCCACCAGCTGCTGGAGGAATGCTGGCTGCCAGGTCTCCAGACACTGGCACCTACCATTTCAATAAGGAAAACCTGTCTCAGTCCAAGGATGCGAGAGTTGTCTCCTTGGCTTTCTTAGATCTCCAGTTTAATAGCAATATCGTGCAAGTTCTCATGCCTTTTATTTTAACCAGGAAACACAGGGTTTAAAAGTCTTGCAGGGCTTCCCTGGTGGCGCAGTGGTTGAGAGTCTACCTGCCGACACAGGGGACATGGGTTCGTGCCCCGGTCCGGGAAGATCCCACATGCCGCGGAGCGGCTGGGCCTGTGAGTCATGGCCGCTGGGCCTGTGCGTCCGGAGCCTGTGCTCCGCAACGGGAGAGGCCTCTCATCGCAAAAAAAAATATAAATAAATAAATAAATAAATAAAAAGCCTTGCAGATAGAGGTTTTCCATCGAGAAAGACAAGCAGGCTAGTTAGGTAGACTGGAAACGTTTAAGTGAATTATTAATAAATTTAACAATAAAGAAGATTTCTTCACTTGGATGATAAAGCACATTGTTTGAGCACTTTTGAGTTCTCTTGCACTTCCTGTGACCCCTAAGAGTGTTAACGCTCATAGCATAGAACTTACAAAGTCAGAATGCATTTTCATGTCACCAGTTGCCAAGGATCAGCTCTCTGGCTGATTTTAACCACTGATTCTTATTCTGCTTTCCTAAAGTGACAAGCTAATACAACCTGTGATAATTTCATTGGAGGGCAAGCTAAGGGCCCATCACCCTCCCCTATTTATTTCCACATGGCAGTCAGGGTCCACGTTGGTTATTGTCAAATATTACAAAAATTTCTCCTGCTCTCACTGCAAAGACAAATGACAAATTGCTTTGGGGGTCAGGTTTTATGAAGACGATAAAATCCTCTAATGGGTTTCAGGTGCTTCTCTACCACCAATCATGAGGTCTTCTTGAGGTCACTGCACAGATATGATCATAGCTCTCTTTTAAAGGATCACCCTTGAAATTTGGAGGTCGTAGAGGCTGAGATTTGCTATACAAAGGGAAACTGACTTTACCTTCCAACCTTCCTCAAAGATTCCATTTCTGATATGACCCTATATTCCTCAAGAGCAATTCTCCCTGCCGCCTCTCTTGTGTTGTGAAGCAATGCATCTGTGCTTAGCACCAAGCATGTTCTTTTTTTTTTTACATCTTTATTGGAGTATAATTGCTTTACAATGGTGTGTTAGTTTCTGCTTTATAACAAAGTGAATCAGTTATACATATACATATGTTCCCATATCTCTTCCCTCTTGTGTCTCCCTCCCTCCCACCCTCCCTATCCCACCCCTCTAGGTGGTCACAAAGCACCAAGCTGATCTCCCCGTGCTATGCGGCTGCTTCCCACTAGCTATCTATTTTACGTTTGGTAGTGTATATATGTCCATGACACTCTCTCACTTTGTCACAGCTTACCCTTCCCCCTCCCCATATCCCCAAGTCCATTCTCTAGTAGGTCTGTGTCTTTATTCCTGTCTTACCCCTAGGTTCTTCATCAAAACCTGGATGATGCCTGATGACAGTATCCCAGTGGCCTACCAGTAGCAGCGTTGGCTTTGGGTATCAGACAGTCCTTCGACCCCCTGGAGGTGCTCTTTTGCATGTGAGTGAGTGTTGAGATAGCACTGCAGATTCTGAAATCTGAGGTCCAATCTGATAGGGCAGCATCAGAAAAACATATTTTGAAAGAGAGAGGAGTGTGCTATTCTGAAATAACCTTTTCTGTTATGCCAGCCTTGTAAATGACAGTGTATCCATTACATCCAACAGTAACTTTTGCTTAATTTTTAAAGCTTCATATTAAAACGTTCAAGTTTATATTCAAATAGTTATCCCCAGAGGACTGTAAGCCCAATGAGTGAAGGGAACAGGCTTGGTGTTCCCTTTATCACGCCTCAAAGTGACACCATACCCAGTGGGTGCCTCAGGAACATCTCAGAGACATAAATGGTAGAACTCTGCTAATCTTGCTGTCACACTCAGAAAACCAAGGAGGGACAGTGTTGCAGTGTCTCCTGGGGCAGCATCCTAACCCTGGATTCTCCAGTTCCTTCCAGGCAGAACACAGCTCTCATCCTCCACCCTAGCCTCCCACCCACACCACCTCCTGCCCAGGGGAAGAATGAGCGCCTTGTTCCCAGTAGCTTCCTCTAAGCAGATGCCTGGCAGCCCCCCTCCGGCATCTACAGCCAGCAGGGACGGGGACTGTGGGTCTCCACGCGGGCCCCAGGCCACACCCATCAAGGAGCTGGGTCTCAACCAAGCCCAACCAAAGGGTCTCCATATAACATCACTTGCGTGCCTGGTGTGGTTTCCTCTTCTGAAGAAAAGGCCTTTCAGCTGGTTCAGCCTGCCTTTAAACCACAGCTTCCCTGCTACCAGAAGGCTATTACATGCTGTTATATTATAGACCATTGCACAAGTCTCGGGCATCACAACATCAGTGTCAAACAGAACTGCTCTCAGATTTGAGCCCTAGAACCTTCTAGCTGGGTGGCACCAGGAAAATTCCCAGCCTCTCTAGTGCTCCATTTCTTTATCAGCAAGAAGGTGATGGTGATGGTGATGATGATGATGATGACGTGATACCTTTTTATAGGGCTCTTTGTGGTATTAAATGAAATAACGCAAGCAAAGCACTTAGTGATACCTAGCAATATAGAAATCTCTCAATAGATAGTAAGTTATTAAATTTTCTTTTCCAACTCCCATGTTCTTTCATTTATTCTGTAATACATAGTATATATTTTTGTGCCTTTTTTCAAATTATTAAAACATGCTAGACAATAGGATGATAGACCATTTGTCCGTCATCCAAATACTAAATAGACCTCAGTTAAATAGATTAATTGTATGTGTTCCTTGAATGGAGAAAGCAGTAAACTAAGAGAAAATATCCTGTCAGAGATGCAGGATATTTTTTAAAGCGACTTCTATGATGAGGCCTGAGTATCAGTTCAGGCTATTCTCAGCATGGTCATCCTCAGTATTATACAGTAAGAATTAATATTCAGAAAGAATTAACCCTAAGCTACAAGATATGTATCGATGAGAAAAAGATCCGATTATTTTAAGATGATATTTTAAGGCATCAATATCTCTGAAGATTTTCTATATTATGTATTGCAAAGGAAAGGGAGTTCTAGTGACCCCCAAATTCAGTAAGCCATAACATCCCATCTCCCAAGGTTTTATTTATTCCAGACTTTACTGAACTGAGTGAGCGAAGGATGTTTGCGGATTGGAAGATTCCTGGCTGCATGTGGTTGAATGAGAGTACACCATGTTTCTTTTTGCTGTCCTCCTCCAAGACCATGTCATTAGTGACAATCTCCAGCTTAGGCCATGGAGTAAAACACAGAAAATGCATAATCACCAGATAAGAGTCCACTCAAAGCATTTTTTTCATGCTACCACACAAACCCTGAAAATACTCCTATAAGGCAAATATTAATATGCAAAACTTACTAATTCTATTGCTGGAGAAATGAAGAACAGTAAGCCGTTGAAAGGCCACTTGAGATTCACATTAAGAGTTACTCTTCTCCAGCTAATTCATACCAGTATTTAGGTTTGTCAATCCCCCTATCACCTACCATGTTGCCTTTGAAGATTGGTGAAAACCTGCAGTTCTGACTTCTCCTTAACCTGAATTTTACTGATTTAGGGGAGAATGACCCTTTGGGGAGGGTTGTGCTCCGTCTCCTGCCTGGAAGCACAGTAGCCCATTCACTGTACGGATCTCCGAGGGACTCATAATGCAGCTGCTTAGATTTACAGCCAGTTGATGGATTTAAGGGCTGTTAGCTCTTTTGTTGAATTTCATATTAATAAAGAAGGGGGATCTATAAAAACTTACTGTTGCATGGAGGGAATGCATGAAGCATCACAGAGCAAGGACTATGATGTCTTTACAACTAAAGAAGTAGGGTAGAACCATGCTTTCTTTCATCAGGTTCTGCAGTCTTAAAAGCAAGTAGGCTCTGAGAGAATTTATGCATAAAATTGGCAGGACAAACTAAACTCCAGCAATTATATATAAACTCCTGTTTTCCTCTTACCACCAAGAAGTTGCTTTTACTGCCAAGACATAATGTGGGTTTTTTTTGTTGTTTTTGTTTTTAAAGATCAGACGTAAACACTCCAAGGTTGAATTCTGGCAAGTTTTTCTCTTGTCCAAGTTCTTAATTTATGCCAACATGCATCATATACATCAATTTTCAGCTACTTAAGAAAAATCGAATCCTGATTATGTAATATAA
The DNA here is from genome assembly GCF_949752795.1 of Hyperoodon ampullatus. Classification (NCBI taxonomy): domain Eukaryota; kingdom Metazoa; phylum Chordata; class Mammalia; order Artiodactyla; family Ziphiidae; genus Hyperoodon; species Hyperoodon ampullatus. Next base: position 74,260,059 of record NC_136925.1, read on the forward strand.
TAGCATAAAGCTCTGAAAGAACATCCAAACTTGTAAAGGAGAGGATCCATTCCTCCTTTTTATAGAAAATCTCCTCTGGCATTAGGAACTAACCAGGCTCTCAATGTACAAAACTGAATGTGAGATGCCAGGGAATGAGAATAAAACATAGTTTTCGGCACAATGTCTATCTTATTTCACTTATCAACACAACGATGCCTCAAGGTATGATTTCACTCCATCATACAGGTGAGGAAGCTAAGACCAATAGAGGTTAAGTAACAATCTCATTAGGGTCACCTTGAGAAATTGTGGTAGGCTGGATTCTGAAAATGGCTCCTAAGATTCTATGCCCTAAACGACCCCAGACCCTGTGAATATATATACACAGGTATATATATATATATATATATATATATATATATATATATATGTATATATATATATATAAAATATAATAAGATATCACTCCCATGAGTGATATACATATACACAGGTATATATCACTCCCATGATTATGTTATATCATATAGCTCAGTTGACCTTAAAATAAGGAGATTATGCATGGACTTGATTTAATTACATAAATCCTTAAAAGCAGAGAGCTTTCTCTGTCTATTACTGGAAGAAAAAGTCAGACAGATTAGAAGCATAAAAGAGCTTGATGCTTAAAGATGGAGGAGGGAGGAGACCACATTCAAGGACTAGAGAGATGCCTGCAGGAGATGAGAATGAACCTTAGCTGACAGCCAGCAAGGAAACTGGGACCTCAGTCCTACAACCAGAAGAAGTTGAATCCTGCCAACAATCTGAATGAGTTTGGAAGTAGAGTCTTCCCCAGAACCTCAGATAAGGACACAGCTAGCCAATACCTTGCATGTAGATCCTCAGCAGAGAATCCCACTGAGCCATACCAGATTCTGACCTATGGAAACCCTGAGAGGATAAAAGGGTGCTGGTTTAAGCGTCTACATTTGTGGAAATTTGTTATGCAGCAATAGAAAACTAACATAGCAACTACGTGGAGGAGGTGAGCGTCTCACTCTCTCCATTTGGCTGTAACCAGGTTGAGAAGAAAACTTCCAGCCTAATCACAAAACTGGCTTGAACAGGTTAACACAAAATAAAGAACTAACTTATTTCCATAACAGATTAGAAAAATTAGCTCTTGGTTTAGTATCAGTCTCCACCCCTATCCCTGACTTCATCCTCAGGAACAGCCACATTTTGGCGGATGGACCTCTACTTGTCACTCTTGTCATTCATATCGTATTATTACCTTCATTCTATCAGGCTCTCCAATCTTCCAAAGTGCTTTCTCATTCATTATCTAACTTTCTCTTCACAACAACTCTGCAAGTCAGATGGGACAGAAATAATTATCTTCACACTCTGAATGAAAAAAACAGAAAAGCAGACCAATTCTGGCTTGCCTCCAAATGCCATCTTTTCCTTGAGATTAAGAATCTGAAACTCGGAGAAATCAAGTGACATGCCTGGGGCACAAATCTACTGGGCTCCTCACAAGTCCTGGCCTTCATAGCACACTGACCTAGAGTTCCTTCTCCCTCAGCCATCGGACACCAATTAAGCTGCACCCACTGCCTCCTTCCAAGCCACACCCTTCTGACTTGGGTCCCCTCCACACTCAAGGCCTTCCAGCCAAACGGACCTTCTTCCCAGTGGCTCCCTGCTCCTGCCTCAGCGGCTTTGTACTGGCTGCAAAGGTCCTCTCTGCCTGGAACACTCTCTCTGTCTTTGTCCTTTCTCCTTTGGCATGTTAACTCCTACTCATTCTTCTGACCTCAGCTCAAAGGACAATTTTAGGGACATGTCCCCTGAACTTCTCGAGTAGGTTATAGATGGCTCTGTATCCATCCTCATATCCTTGACTTTCCACGGTGGGCAATTGATACCGATTTGGGTATTAAGTCATTGAAATGGATTCTCCCCATTATATGGCCATTCCAGGAGAACTGGAATGGCATCTCTTTTGCTCCTCTGTGCCTAGCACAGTCCTGGCACATACAGGGGCTCAGCAAATACCAGATGAATTAGTGAATGCACTTATGAATTTACCTATGCATGAAAGAATGTAGCTACTTTTCAGGCAGGCACGCCATTACATCAAGTTCCTCCAAGAGGTCAGCCAATGAGGGGACTTTAGCAATACTAGACCACATCTTTCTACCTGCACCATTCTTAGGCCAAGCCCAAGAAGTGAGTGTAGGGCCTTTCCAGTAAAAATGTTACATTCCCACCTCTTCTGGAAAAAAAAAAAAATCCTTCACTGGAAAGTACCCTTACCGATGAGCATTTCCTCCTTTTCATGGGCTGGTGTGAATGGTATTTCTCACCTCCTCACAGTGACAGCTCTACTGACAGATCTGCTGAGAAAGAGCCATCCTCCCCTCCCACAGGTGACCAGCTGTAACCCAGGCACACACTGGAAGCTGCTGTATAGACCATGATCCTTATGTGACTGGGTCTTTCTCTTCTCACAGCAGAATTCAGTTATAAAAACTGCCCCACAAGGCTTCCCTGGTGGCGCAGTGGTTGGGAGTCTGCCTGCCGATGCAGGGGACGTGGGTTCGTGCCCCGGTCCGGGAAGATCCCACATGCCGCGGAGCGGCTGGGCCCGTGAGCCATGGCCGCTGAGCCTGCGCGTCCGGAGCCTGTGCTCCGCAACGGGAGAGGCCACAACAGTGAGAGGCCCACGTACCGGAAAAAAAAAAAAATTGAACTGGATTCTAAAGTAGGGAGCCAATGAAGTTTGTTCAAGGTGTGGCCGATGTTCACATGAGAGGTGTACCCTTCCTCTCCTGTATGAGGACAGATGTTCCATCCCTTGTCTGTACACTCTGAGTATCAAGTTGAGAGTGGCGTCCCTGGTTCAAGCACTTTTCTTTAACCATCCTGAGGGACTCTTTGAACACATAATACTGGGAAGTCAGCAAGTATGAAATTAACATATCCACATTATGGGATAACTCATATACACTTTTCTAAAGCACTGAATATAAGTGCATATGTAAACAACAAGCAGCAAACAGTATGCAGACAACCCAGTAAAGTGTTTGAGTCTTTCTTACTAAGAAATTTATAAAACAAATAAGACTGACATTGTAAGCCTTCACATCCATCAGCTTCTTTTCAGGCAAATATGTTTGTCCCAAGCCTGTCACAAGCCCTTCTTCTTTCATCTTCCTGATTTAGGATAATTTGGTGATGCTTATAGGTACCTAACTGGGCCACATTCCATGATAATCCACAATAGGCTGATTATTTCCTTGCACTGGAGATAAAACAGAATATAATTCAGAGATCAACTCTCAGTCGAGCTACAATTTCTCAAAGTGTGTAAGTAGAGAGAGACTTCCTCACTATAATCCTAAACTCGACTACATTATTTTTCCACTTTACCCCTGTGCAAGCCTGGACAATGCTGACATTTAATTAGGCATGTTCTCCTCCAAATGAGCTCTGCAAAGCCACTTGCCCCAGCTTCGAGTGACAGCCCAGGGAAGAGCTTCCTTTCTGGACAGGACCACAGCACTGGGGGGCAGTGGGGGGAAAGGGGCCTGAGTTGCCTCCTGTCTTGGGAAGAGCCGTGGCCAGGGGTTAGTGCAGAGAGAGAAGTGCAGGTTGTAGGCCACTGGGCAAGTCTCCCCACTACTCAGAGGACTTGAGTCTTTGAGTGCTCTCTGGGTCAACACGCTTAAAGTCCTTCCCGCCCACACAGCTTGGTTTTGCTTTTCACCATATGAGGGTCCTTTCTGTGTTGTTAGCTATGCAAACAGTGTCCTACTGAGATCAGGCTGGCAGCAGCAGTGTGCAGAGTGCATGGAAGCCTGAAAGTGGACCTACCCTGTCGGGGAAGTATGTGATGAGGCTTTGAACTAAAGCCAGAGTAAGAGGACTGAAAAGGATAGATGATAGTGCTTCATGATGATGTAGGATATTTTTAATTATAAGATTACAGGAGATGTTTATTAATTGAATTAGCCCACATCAAGTTTGTCTTTTTTTTTTTTTTTTAACTTGCTGAATAGTTTTAAAAGACCCCTTCTGTTCTTGAAAGGTGAAAGGATGCATTTCCAAAAAAGGAATAGGAGCTCAAAACATCTTGCTGGGAATGTGAGAGTCAACTCTCAGGAAAGTATTTGGTTGCTGGAAAGTGATCATGCAACTGGGTTCTCCATAAACAAAGTCCTTCTGTAATTACAGAAAAACTTACTTTGAAACCAGTATCCTGGGTGTGGCTGGAGTTAATTGCATTACAGAGAACTCCAGTCTACACAGGCAGTGATGTAATGTAATTTGTGGGGTTTCCATCCTCTATCATATTTCTGTCTAGATATTTGGTAGGAGGGTTTGGTCTGTACCTAAGACAGTTGTCCAACTATGATGAATAAGTCAAGGGAAATTACAAAAATGAAGAAACCAGTTTTTAAAAGAATGATTTCTAATGTAACAAATTCAGGAAAAAGCATGACGCTTCTCCTGCTTCTGGTTAATTTGTTTCATCACAAAATTCCAAAGAAAAGTGGAACATCTCAGAATTCATGCGCAATATGTTGATATCATGTAATCAGGTTTTGCAGAATTAAGCTGGAAAGAAAACACTAATGGGAATAAGGATTTTAACAATATAAATAAAGTTGACTTTTTGAGGGGAAGGAGGCTCAGAAATAAAAAGAAAAAAAAAGGAAGTCTAGAAACAAGAGATCTATACAAAGAGGCAGAAATACATATGCAATTATGATTGTGATGGGGAGGCGGATTTCATTTCTCTTCTGACGAGAGTAGTGATACAAGAGAAACAGTTAGGAGATCTCACCAGTCTTTAATGAATGCAACACATGATTCTAAATATTCAAGGTATATTCACGGAGCAAGCATGAAAAAACTAATATATGTTAAAAATACTTCATGTATTCTTAATAATTCTTAAGTTTATCCAGGATACTCTATGTTAATAGAGTCTGATTGGTAAAGGTGATGAATAAAATTGTTCCTAAGTTTAATAACAAAAGAATTTGGAGAAAAATGTAAGTTTGAGATATTTATTATAAATTACATATATGAGAAAACCTCAGTTTACCATAATATTTTAGCAAATCAGAAAGTTTGAAGGTGCTAACTTGAAAGGATCTTGGGGTTAGAATGATATCATCATCAGTTCTCAATTTTTAAGGAGCTCCCAGAAATAAAATAAAATCTCAATCTTTCTCCATTCACTGCTTACTTTACCTTTGCTCCCCCGTGTCATCACACTTTCTTCAAAGACTATGCTTTATAAGCCTACTGATAACTGCTTCCTCCATTATTAAACTCTGCTTAAATTCTAGGTCTTCATGTTTTCAAATATCAATGCTCCCCATTCAAAAGGAATTTTCCTTTTTTTTGAGAATTTCATGGGATTTAATTTTTTTTTTTTTTTTTTTTTTTTTTTGTGGTACGCGGGCCTCTCACTGTTGTGGCCTCTCCCGTTGCGGAGCACAGGCTCTGGACGCGCAGGCTCAGCGGCCATGGCTCACGGGCCCAGCCGCTCCACGGCATGTGGGATCTTCCCGGACCGGGGCACGAACCCATGTCCCCTGCATCGGCAGGCGGACTCTCAACCACTGCGCCACCAGGGAAGCCCGGGATTTAATTTTTTTATTTTGCATTTGTCTTACAGGATTGAGCTATTTAAAAGTTCATATTTTAACTTATTAACTGTTATATGAAAACCCAATTCTAGATCATTTTATTCCTATTCCCAAACATTTTAAACAACATTTTACAGTTGATGCAAGAACGATCTTGAAAGCTTGGTTTCATTGGAACTTTTCCTTCTAGAATTTTTGCTTGGAATAAGGTATTTTTTTATCCTTCAAGAAACAGCCTGCCACCGTTAGAAATGCAAATGAAAAAAAGAAGAGCATTCTATTGAATATCCAAAGTCTCCAAATTTGCCAGCAGCTTCTAAACAGTTGTTATACAGAGACCTCAGTGATGGCCCTGGATAATTATTTTTAAGATGATGTTGGGTCTGAAAGAGAACTGCCAATTTACAGTCTCAAAGACCATTTTTTTGACATTAATGAATAAGAATAATTATGGCGTTTCCCCCTTTTTCCGCTGATCATTTTGTTCTCTAAAATTAGTTCCGTTTTTATTCCTTTCTACAGCATATACATTCAGATCTTGAATGTAAAATTCCTTTTCTCACAGGTAGTAAGGTTAAGTCTGAAGTTGTACGGAAGAAAGGAAAACTAGATAATCACTGAACTCCATTTGAAGGTAGCAACACACAAGGGTATGGGCTTCAGTGGGCTAAAAATCTCCCCCCTCCTAATTTGGGTTAGCTCATGTACTAACTGAGCCTCAAATGTGCTCTTCCTTCAATCCACACACTCCAACTGGCAAATAAGGTCCAAACAACCTGCCTGGTTGAGTGAGAGGAGGGATGGGACCCAGGAATCCCTGGGACCAGCATCACCACTATGGGCGCCAATCACTGGCCCTTTGCTCTGCCTCTGCCCAATATTCTAGAGTCCCTGTGTTTCCAGTGGCCTTTAATGAAACATCATGCACAGTAAAACCTTAATCTTACTATATTTTATGTCTTCCTAGCCTCGCCCCTGAAAGAGCTTAAATTTGAGGTGTCCAGGCTAAAGGGACTCCTACCCATGCGCTTCAGGAGATGCTGTTGGTATTTAGGAGGGGACAAAGCTTTGTGGTGCGGGACTGTGCCAGATTGCAGAAAGTTTAGCCACCCTGGCAGCTAACCACCAGTAGACTCCCCCTTCCATTGGGACAACCAAACACTGCCGCCCCCTCCATTTCCAAAGGACTCTTCCTGAGGGGAACTTCTAAACATAGTTGTTTTGAGAAATAAAGTTGGAAGTAACTCCTCCCTCTAACACATCTGACATAGAGTAAAAGGCTCAAAAAATACACCAAATTTCAAGAGCTTCCAAATGTATACTCTATTATGAACTTGAAAATAAAGCTACTTCTAAAGCAGAAGCATAAATTGTCCGGTGCTGCTTTATTTTGGTATAATACCACTAAGAATGGTGGTACCACAGAGATATTCAGGCCATCTGCATACAGTAATATTGGCTTTGGTTAATTTTTTCCTGCAGATATCAATATTTATAAAGCATGTACATATACGTCTTACTTTACTCTGTTGATCAAAATTGAGAACGTTTAGGCAATGGAAAGAATAGATAAAATTATGATGGTGGCCGTGAGCTATTTACAGTTCTTATTTTCACACATTTCTGTTATCCTGGCACATTTCTGTCATGCTTTTTGCATTTCTTGGTGCTTCTTTGCTGTCTTCTTGCTCTGGCTGATATCTGAGGACCTCCTCCTCTACTGGGGCCTCTTTAGCAGCAGGCGATTACGCTTTTCAAGGAATCTGATGCCCTCACTATGCTAGCCCAATAATGGGTGGGATAACCCTTCACTATATTTATTATCCTTGATAGATAATGAATTTACACTTGCCTCCTGGACACCAGGTACTAAGCCACTAGGCACTAGTAAAGGGAAATTTAAGTGCTCTGTTGTGAGCCAGCAATGCAGATATTCTGAAGTATCAGGATTTCTGGTGAATTCTTCTACCTACTATTTTTTTTCAAGATTTTTATGACGTGGACCATTTTTAAAGTCTTTATTGAATTTGTTACAATATTGCTTCTGTTTTATGTTTTGGATTTTTGGCCATGAGGCATGTGGGATCGAACTTGCACCCCCTGCACTGGAAGGCGAAGTCTTAACCACTGGACGGCCGGGGAAGTCCCTCCTCTACTTACTTTTAAGCCCAACTTAGCTAGATATTAATAATTAGGGACCTTTCTTATTTTACCTTTCACTCTTTAGGGTAAGCACAACTTCTTGATTTTTAAATCTTCTAGCTGATTAGAGGCTTGAGAGACAGGAGCACCAGCACCAGCATCGACTCTGATCTCCACTCCTGACTGGAGAGAATTTGAAGCCATGATGCACTTGCTTACATTCTTGGTTTTCTGTCTTCCTACATGAGACTCTGTCATAAATCCCTTCTCTCACCCCAAATGCTTTGACACGGTCAGAAGGTTCTAGATCTTTTTCAAACCAAATTTGAAATAGGAATAGCTTAAAAAGTTAAAAAGGATAAATGCTACCTGTGTTTTTCCTGAGGTGCTCCTATAATCCAGTGGACAGGATATTTCTGATCTTGGGTGATCATAAATTGAGTGCAGCCATCATCAGCACCATAAAAGTTATCACCCAAAGTCATAAAATGAAAGCGAGGCATGATCCTGCCTTTTAACTCTGTAAGCTTGGCAAACATTAACTCCTACATGTGCATGGATCAGTGACCCTGAAATGTGATTCTATACGAGACTGTGTCTGGTCGCACTGCCTTTCACTAGAAATAGCTGAGTTAGTGGGACACATGGAGAACCAGTATTCACAGCCCTGTGTCTGAAGCCCACTCTGCCACATAGAGTGTGTGGCCTTGAGCAAGTCACTGAAACTTCCTGAATGGCTGTGACCTTGTATGTAATTTAGGAGTTATAGGTTTGTATGAGGGATGATTGAGAAACCATAAGAGATACTCAATGATCTCAAAAAGCAAAAACATTTCTTCTAGATCTGATCTATTCAAGAAAGAAAAGGGTATGATTTGAGGGATCTACTAGGTCTAGGTTGGTTGCCTTTAGCTCTTTCGTGCCCTTTTCCTGCTCAGTATCACTAGATTGCACAGTGGCAGCGGGGATGTCCCTGCAAGCGGAGTGTTCCAAGTTCTCTGTCAGCTGGCTTCATCCAATGCAAGGTACTGGACTGGAGGGTGAAGGAAGGTAGGAAACAGGTATTTCTCCCCCTCCCTGCCAGTGTCTAAGACCGTGGCTATTTCACCAGGCAGACACCTCCCATCTGTAACACACCCCTCTCCCAGCCCTTTCTGCCAGGGGTGATGGTGGCTTTCCACTATTGTTAATTTCTGGACTGCCTCACTGTCTCCAGTTGGATTCTTGGTTCTTCCATCACTTGTGGAGACAATTCCCTGCATTAAAATCTCTTTTTTATAGATACTTTAAGTGGTTTATGTTTCCCTTCTTTGACTTTAACTGATATTAATAATAGCATTAGGAAGACTTTTCACCAAAAAAATTTTCCTGATACTGGAGGCATCATTAGAAAGTCATTCCATTGGATTATTTTCCACAAAGGGGGAGAGTAGCATAGTACAACAGGGACTGCTGCGTGATAGCATTTACAACTCATGTTGTCATTTCATCAATCCACCCACTGAACATTTTATATCTATTATGAGTTAAGAATTGACCTAGGCCCAGGACACACACGATAAACTAGATACACGGTGTGTCAGACCAGGCGATTTCAAGGTCACTCTCTAATGACTTGAAGGGCAGAATGTGCTTATTTGGGCATCAGGAGTAATAATGCGGGTCAGGTACCTAATGCTATGCTTGGCACACAGCATCAACAAAAGAGATTTCACACTCCTGTTTCCAGCAGCCACCTCCCACCTCATTAATACACTGAGGTGAAATGAAGTGAGCTGGACAGGAAATATAATAACCATTACATAGATAAAGAACCAAAGTTCAGAATTGTTATCTGCATCTAGTAAGTGTCAGAGTCTGCAGCTGATGGTCACACCGCTTCACTAATTGCTTTACTCTAAGTCATCTGTGCTAAGAAATGTGTGACTCTGTGGGGCTGGGGAGTGGGGAAGCAGAGAGCACATTTTGCAGGGAACCAGGAAACCCTGCTTCTCCTCCCTTCCTCTCCAAGTGGTCCCCAAACCCCATCTGTCAGACACTAACACATCAGTTAGGCTCTTTGAAACTAAGGTCTTTGAATCTAAGTGTCAAATGAGGGCCAGCACCTAGCTCACAGGATTGATAGAGACCATGAATGTGGTACATGCTGTACGGTGATGGGCGCCTGCTCACTTCATGGAAGGTAACAACATCGAGAGACGGCGTGACAGGCACGGTTTTGTGTGAGCTCCGGGTACCGGAAAGGGTCTGATTCAGCCTCCTGAGTCTGCAGGTACTGTCTGTGAAAAGAACTAGCCCCTGTCCTGCCAACCTCACAAGGGTATTGCAAGATCAACGGAAACCATGCTTTGAAGATGGCAAAAATCTGTTTGAGTTGCATTGCAAATCTTCCATGGTAAATGTACCCCGAGCATAACCCAGTCTCATAGCTTTAGGTAATGCAATTCAGTTGTGGAGACAAAATAAATTGTAAAACAGAATACAAACTGCACATTGTAGGGAGAGAATTATGACGTTGTGTGGCCCTACCTACTGCTCAAAACCTTATTTTATTTCAAACCTTTATGATAATTTCCATAACTGTATTCATGCATCAGAGCAGATAAAAGGGGGAAATCAACAACAATAATAGCTAACATTTATCCAGCAAGTGTGCCAGGAACCTTCTAAGCCTTTCCTGGGCATTATCTTATTTACATCACAAGAAGCAACTCTGTGAGGTAGGCACTGTCATCATTATCCCCATTTTACAGTTGAGGAAACTGAGGCACAGAGAGGTTAAATAATTCTCTCAAGGCCACACAGCTCGTAACTGCTAAAGCTGAAGAGCTGTGAACAAGTCATTTAATCAACTATACTTCAACCACCTAAGTGTCCATCATCCGATGAATGGATAAAGAAGATGTGGCACATATATACAATGGAATATTACACAGCCATAAAAAGAAATGAAATTGAACTATTTGTAATGAGGTGGATGGACCTAGAGTCTGTCATACAGAGTGAAGTAAGTCAGAAAGAGAAAGACAAATACTGTATGCTGACACATATATATGGAATTTAAGAAAAAAAAAGTCATGAAGAACATAGGGGTAAGACAGGAATAAAGACACAGACCTACTAGAGAATGGACTTGAGGATATGGGGAGGGGGAAGGGTAAGCTGTGACAAAGTGAAAGAGCGGCATGGACATATATACACTACCAAACGTAAGGTAGATAGCTAGTGGGAAGCAGCCGCATAGCACAGGGAGATCAGCTCGGTGCTTTGTGACCGCCTGGAGGGGTGGGATAGGGAGGGTGGGAGGGAGACGCAAAAGGGAGGGGATATGGGAACATATGTATATGTATAACTGATTAAATTTGTTATAAAGCAAAAAAAAAATCATATGTACTACAAAGCAAGGCTATAAAGTAAAACAAGTACAAGAGACTTCTGGTTAAGTATGAAGCCTAAAACTTACAAATAAAAGTATAAGTAAGTGATACTTTGAGTTTATAAAGGATCAGATACTTAGTGATAATTCATAACAGAATGTGACCAAGTCTGACTTTGGGGATGTGATGGTTAGCTTTATTTATCAACTTGGCTAGGCAATAGTAACCAGTTATTTAATCAAACAATAATTTAGATGTTGCTGTGAAGGTATTTGTAGGTGTGACTAACATCTATAATTAGTTGACTTTAAGGAGATTACCCTTGACAATGTGGCTGGGTCTCATCTAATCAATTGAAGGTCTTAAGAGCAAAACTTGAGGTTTCTTGAAGAAGAAGAAGAAATTCTGCCTCAAGATTGTAACATCAACTCCTGCCTGAGTTTCCATCCTGCCAAACTAGATAGATAGATAGACAGAGAGATATAAATAAATAGATACAAATATAGATATTTAGATATAGATTAACATATGTGTATATATAGTATGAGTTCTGTTTCTCTGGAGATCCCTGACTGATAAAAATTTTGATACTTGGAAGTGGGGTGCTGCTGTAACAAATACCTGAAAATGTGGAAATGGTTTGGAATTGGGGAATTTTGAGGAGCTTGACAGAAAAAGCCCACATTGCCTTGAAGAGATGGTCGGAATGTGGACATTAAAGCTGATTCTGATTCTGGTGAAGGCTCAGATGCAAGTGAGGAACACAGTAGAGAAAGCTTCTATGATCTCCGAGAATACATAGTGTCATCATGAACAGAATGCTGGTAGAAATATGAACATTAAAGGTGCCTCTAGTGAGGTCTCAGATGGAAATGAGGAAAATGTCATTGGACACTGGAGGAAAGACCGTTTTTGTTAAAAAGTGGCAAAGAACTTGGTTGAATTGTGTCCTAGAGTTCTATAGAAAGTAGAACTTGTAAGTGATGAACTTGGATATTTGACTGAGCAGATAATCCAAGCAAAGTGTGGAAGGTGTTCTCCTGGCTGCTTATGATAAAATGCTAAAGGAAAGGGACAAATTGAGAAAGAACTGATCAGCAAAAAGAGACCAGCAGTTGATGATTTGGAAATTTTTCAGCCTATTCAGATAGCAGCAAAAGATGAGAAAGTGTGCTCTGGCAAGAACACCAAGGGTGTGGTTGGGCAACAGTTTGTTAAGGAGATTGGACACATGATTTATGGATCCAATCAACCATCTCAGCAGAAGCCAGGAGCAGAGAGGGGGTCATCCAGGAAGGATCTGTGGAGTATCCTCATGTCTAATGGCTCAGACTCCTGTGAATTTCACCCGAAGACTGACATATTTTTGAGAATTTTATACCAGCAAAAACACCGTCACCCTGGGCTGAGAGAGACAGAGAGAAGAATACCATGTAAAGACAGAGATACACAGGGAAAATGCCACATGAAGATGGAGGCAGAGACTGGAGTGATGCATCTACAAGCCAAGTAAAGTCAAGGACTGCTGCAAACCACCAGATGTTAGGAAGAGTCAAGAAAGGATCCTCCCCTAGGGCCTCGCTGACACCTTGATTTCAGACTTCCAGCCTCCAGAATGTGAGGGAATATATTTCTATTGTTTTAAGCTACCCGGTTTGCGGTACTTTGATACAACAGCTCTAGGAGATGAATACAGGAAGCATGGAAAATAGATACGAGCTGAAATCTCCTCTTCCACTGAACCTGTATATATTCTGTACTTGCTTGATGGAACAACATATAAATGCTTTGGTTTTATAAATAATTATATTAGATTAAATTACCTAAATAACTAACTGATTTAAAACTTGGCTTAACACATAAAAAAAAAAAAAAGAGTGCATTCTTAAGAACCACAGAACCTAATGGAGTCAATAGGCAAACACATACAGCTGCCTTTGAAGGGAGGTAAGTGCTGAGAAATCACTTTGCATGCCTTTGACGTTCATCTTAGGCACCTTGGACTCAAGTCATCATCTCACTGCACACACAGACGGTGCCTTTAAACACCTATCTGGCTATTTCAAAGATTAGTCTTCTTTGCCTCCCTTTCCACTTTTACTTTCTCTAAGCAAAGGTTAGTTGGTACATTAACTGAGGTCATTAGGGTAATGACGCCTGAAAAACAGTGAGCTTCCTCCCTCTTGGTACATATTATTACCCCAGAGCTTCTGTGTTACTACTAAAATGTCGAATTAATCATTCGGTGTATTATTTTTACAAAATCGTATGGGAAACTATCACGTCTAAGAGAAAGCTAAACCTGAGGATCCCGGAACATGAAGGAAAGTCATGTGTCTACGAAAACAGTAGCAGGGATTTTTTGTTGTTGTTGTTGTAATTTTTCCCCCGGGGGCTGTAATTTGACTGCTCTCTTTGGCAACGCTCCAGAGACAAGTCCAAGTGCTTAATCTCTTTCTCCTTCTCTCTCCCCCTCCACCTCCCCACCGTTCTCGCCCGGGCAGAGGGGAGGAGGCACCGCAGATCCGCTGCTCGCGGCGGCGGGGCCCGCATCCCTGCGCCGGGAGGGGCGGGTCGGGGCGCGGCCGCCGAGAGGGGAGCGCGGCCGAGCGGCGGGGCCGAGCCGAGGAAGAGGAAGTCCGAGCCGGGGCGGCGGTGCAGGGCGCTCGGCGGGCGCCGGAGCCGGCGCAGCGCAGCGCAGCCGCACCTTCCCGGGCCGACGTGCGAGGGCGGCCCGCGCCGGGAGCCGCCTCTCCCCGGGTAAGCGCCCGCTTCGCTGGACACCGGGTCCTTTTCCAGGGACGGGACCGCTCGGCCGGGAGCCCCGGGGAAGGGGAAGGGGCCCGGGGCACCCTCGGCCCGGCGCCCCAGATCCGCAGGTGGAGGCGAGCGGAGCGCGGTACCGGGTTCCTGTCCCCCGCGCGCATCCTCGCGGGTGGGGGCCGGCGGGGTCGGGGGAGCGCGCCGCCGCCGGGACCCGGGCCCGCCCCTGCCCGCCGCCGGCCGGAGGGGGCGACCCGCCGCCGCCGCCGCCGCCGCCCGGCTCCGGGCTCCGCGTCCCCGAGCGCCGGCCCCCGAGTCCCTGGCGCTCCCGTCCCTCCACCGGGTGCTGCGGCGGAGAAGGGGCTCCTTAGTGCGCGCAGGAGCGTTACCAACCCAACCCTCACAGCCCAAACGGCACAGTCGGAAAACGGGACCCGAGCGCCCGCCGCCCTCGGTCAGCTCCCCACCACCGGGCCCGGGCGCCTGGGCCCCCAGGAGCGGTGAATCGCGGTGGGAGTCGGAGGCCGGGGCTCTGTGGCGCGTATGGCTGGCAGGATCCCTGCCTTTGTAGATCTAGCCTTGGTGTCCCAGCTCTGCAAATACGTCCCCCCGGGGGGGGCGGTGTCGAAAGCCGGTGGCCGGTCCGTCATGGGGTCGATGTAACACCTGGTCCACGGGGACTCTGCCCACCTTCCTGGCCTCGGAGGACAGCCAGGGTCTGCGGTGAGGACAGCCAGGGTCTGCGGTGAGGACAGCCAGGGTCTGCGGTGATGCCCGCAGCACCTCCCCCTCCCCCCACCCCCCACCCGCGCTTTGCGTCCTCTGGTGAGACTTTGGTTCTTAAATCAGAAGCCTAGGGAGATTCTAATCGGGAAAAGTCGTTAAGCTGTGGCATTTCATTCCGTTCCTGGGAAACAATGAGGTGGATGACTTTTTAAACGCTCTGGTGGAGTCTTGTTTGTAGAGCCGGTATTTCATTAAGTTCTGGTCCTTAACCCTCCCTTTGTACCACCCTCAGGTGGCCAAGGCTACTGCACATAGTTTTGAAATTGTAGAGGGTGAGTCCGGGGGAAGGCTGTTTGCAGCAGGCATCGCGGAAGACAAGGTCGATCGCAGAGGGAGAGTTGGTTTGGGGGTTTTCCGACAACTGGGTACAGAACTTCCCTGTGTTTTCGTATTTAAACCAGGAGACCAGCATGTTGACTCTGGGTCAGATTCGTCTTCGAACAGAATTCCAGGCCTAGAGAGATCGTGTAATGCTATAAACACAGTTATCAAGTGTTAAAATCAGCCTCTCCGGGCCGCCCAGTTTCTGTATACTTTTAAAGAATTTATGGACTTTGGATTTTGATTAAACGCTATTAAAACATTTCCAGGCTCATCGTGTCTGGGAATAAGAAACTCCATTCTAATTTCATCTTTGCCAAGTCAGACCTGAGCAAGCTGCTCCACCTCTGGTGGCCTTGGCTTCTCCCTTGTGAAGTGATTTAGAGGAACCAGAGAGTTTCTAAAGCTTCAAGCTCACTCCTGACCGCACCACTCCCACCCCGTGGTACTTGTTTGGTCTCCTGTATTTAAGATTTAGATACAAAAGTGATGGTTTGATATTATGGTCCTTTCTCATCTTTGAGTCTGACTTCCCAATTCCTCACTTTGCTTTTGGTCCTATTTGAAGCCTGGTGTCTAAGCCACCAACGCCCCCGAAGAAACGTTTCCCCAGAGTTCTCCTTCCTCATTGGCATCATCCTCATAAGGTCATCAACAGCTGACCTTATGCATGACCTTCCTTTTCCCTGGTATAGCTCTCCCTGAAGCCTTCCACTGAAGGGCAAGGCGCAGTGAGAAACGGTTACCTGGCAGTCAGACCCATGCCTGAATCCTGCTTCCCTTGATGGTTTTCTTCCTGCTCATCTCCATCCTCACCATGGGCACCAGCTTCCTTCAGTGACTTTAACATGGACGATGTTACCAAATACAAGCTTAAATATTTCCTGGGAGACTCAGTCTGTGCTTCAAAAAGATTAAATGATGTTTTTTTTTTTTAACAAATTGCTAGGAAGTGGCGAAGTAAGTTTTCAAAAGAAAGAATAACCAGTACTGTTTTGTTCTCCTCCTTTTTGAGGCTATGACTTTTTAAGTGATTTTATGGTTTGTAGTCTGACACATAAACACAGGAAATGCTTGAGTAGCACTAAATCTTTTGAGCCCTTAGTAAACTATAAAGCAATTCCTGAATCTATGCTCTGATTTTTAAAGGCTGCAATCCACTTTGTACAGATTTCTCTTCCCTCCCCCTTTGCGAGTAGTTGGTCTTTCGAACAGCTGCCATCTGTGAATCCTCATGCATGCGAGATTATTATATCCATGGAACAGTAAAACTAGATGGATCTTGGATGATCCAGCCAAGCCCCTACATCTTAAAGATGTGTGCAAGCGCTAGTGGTTAAGAACAAGTGCTCTGGAACTAGCTGACCTGTGTATGGAGTTTGCCTCTGCAGCTCAACAGCAGTGCGACCTTGACCCCTCTAAGGAAGTTATTTAGCCATGGATTATTTTATAATGGAGAAAATGTAGCAGTCATAGTTGATCATTCTCTCCGGATTATCTCACCTTTGCTCATTCCTTCCTCTGTAAATTTAGGAAGTAGTGACCCTTCCCTCTTGAGCGGTGCTGAGCATTGATGATTATTAACAAATTAATCTGTAGTAAGTGGTGGGTGCACTGTGTGCTTCCAAGATGATTATTGTTGATAAACCAAGTCCCAGGAGTGAGTGATTTTGTTGGCAGTTAGACAGCTCTCAACTGGCAAAGCTGTGATTTAACCCAGGATCACTTCTCTTACCCGTGAACTTCACTACCTAGAAATGGTGGTGGCATGGGGACATATTTTAAATTAAATGTAATGGTTCACTCTTTAAGAAAAAAATCCCTTGCCTCTTTTGACGTAAAAAAGAACATAGTTTCCAAAGCAAAATGTTCATGTATTCAAGCAGGGATGGGAATAGAAACATTTTCTAGACAAAGACCCTAAGCAGCCTAGTGCTTGTGTGTGGCAGGCATCTCAAATATTAATGTTTCATCACAGCCTGCATCAATCTTGCTTTATAAAATGAAGAGCTGACCCCAAACCAGTTGGGCATTCAGGGCCATGGGCATCTGTGCCAAGGAAAACTTACTAACTGCAGGGCCCGCTTTCAAGTAATTAAGAGATGGCTTCATACTCTGCTTCATATTGCTCATGCTGATGAAAAGCAACAGATGCTTTAGCAGAGATGATAGAAATATAGGCTGGACATCCTAGTGAGGGGACCTGGGTTTGCTGTTAAAGTAACTAGGCCACAGGTCATCCAGCTGCTGCAGCACAACTTCATGGATGCTTGGGTGACCGCCATCCCAGTGATTAGAAGTTGCCTGTAGATCTAGTGTAGTTGTCATGTTCGAGTCACGTTTAAGTATATTTCCAATCTGTATACACAAAGTTACCCAGAAATGTTTCCCTGATTTTTACAAGCCATGTAAAAATCTCTAAACCTAAACATCTCCTTTTGGTAAATATGGAATTACTGTTTGATGGAAAGCAAAAGTAGGCTGGATTCATGGATGCAAAAAATCCCTAACCCTCCTCTTCTTTCCCCCTTCCCATATAATCCTGGCGGAAGGGCAACTTCAAGAGTGTTAATGTTAGGCTGAGTTTTTAAAAGAGTCCAGCTACGCCCCCTTGATGTACTAAACTGATGTCTTTAATTAAGAAAGCTATTTGGGTAAAAGCTTTAATGACCAGGGTGCTGCTGAGCCTACAGAAGCCACTTATCACCAGCATTAGGAAGATGAAACCATTGCAGCATTTGGCCAAAAGCTAGCAAGCCCTCAAGTGTGAGAAGGACATCTTTTAAAAAGATCAAAGACAAAGTTGAAATGTGTGTGAGTGTAATAATCGCTGAAACTTTAGAATTTTCATAAAAGGAATCAATAAATCTAATAAATCAAATAGATCTTAGCATTGTCCACTCTGTGTCCAGTCACATTAAGCACTGACTTAAATGACCTGACTCTGAATAGAAATGGAGGAGGATGATGAGAAGTTCTAGATCAGGGGGTGCTGAACCTTTTCCTGTAAAGAGCCAGATGGTTAAGTATTTTAGGCTTTGTGGGCCATGTACATGCCTGTCGTATATCTTTGATTTGTAGAAGGGGGGATTGGTTGTTTATATAAACCCTTTAAAAATGTAAAAACTGGGGCTTCCCTGGTGGCTCAGTGGTTGAGAGTCCGCCTGCCGATGCAGGGGACACGGGTTCGTGCCCCGGTCCGGGAAGATCCCACATGCCATGGAGCTGCTGGGCCCGTGAGCCATGGCCGCTGGGCCTGCGCGTCCGGAGCCTGTGCCCCACAACGGGAGAGGCCACAACAGTGACAGGCCCGCGTACTGCAAAAAAAAAAAAAAAAAAAAAAAAAAAAAAAAAACTGAAAATCTAAACAAGTGTTAGTAAACCAAAAAAAGAAAAAAATATGGCAGCCGTAGTTTGCCAACTGTGTCCTAAATGAAATATTCTGTCTGTGATATCCTTTAGTATTTTTGTGGAGCCCCCAAATGATAAATTTCATAGGCTCTATCTAAGCTGACTCACTATAGACTGACTTATAATCAAATCTCCTGTGTTACTGTTTTTTCCAGTCACTCTTCTTTATTTTCTCTACACTGGGCTTAGAGGTCTCTGTTAGACATAGCGATCAGTTGACATAGGACTGACAGCACCAAATTTCAACATTCATCCTTGAGTGAGATGCAGGACAGGGAGAGAAGCTCAGCTGGGATGGAATACAGTCCACATTGAAACGGGTCATTGACGAAGATCATTGATCATATGAAATGAAGTTCAAACCCCCCAGGATGGCACCCAGGACCTTCATGCTCACTTTTCTCCTAGCACCTTCCCAGGTATACTCTATGTCTCTCTCACTCAGGATAACTCACAGAGCCCTACATGGGCTGTGCTCTCTCTCACCAGTGGTGGGGTCCATCCATACAAAGTTTAAATATACATCTCTTTCGTGGAGCCTCTCCTGATCTTATTGGGAAGAAACATGGGCCCCTGCACCTCCATATTAACACAGGACCTTACACGTGAAGCATATAGAAGGACAGAGAAATGTGGGGATCCCCAGTGGACAAATATTACCTTTCAAGTTTGGGGGAACAGTCTTATTCTTCTCTGTAGCTTCAGAGGTCCTGCCTCACCTCTTTGGACCGCTCGCAGAATCAGACCCATTTCCAGGCTTTGTATGTGATGCACAGTATAGCATGGCACCGATGTGTCTGGATTTGAAGTCAGGCTGAGCTGACCTCTAGTCCTGGCTTCTCCACTTTACCTGATGCCCCATCTTTAAAGTCAATAATGAGAATGACCTCTCAATTGGTAGGAATAAATGAGATTATTTTTCTCTGACAAGCATTTAGTTCAGGGTCTGACATGTAGTGATTGCTCAATAAATGGCAACTTCTGTTCATTCCAGGGTCATCTATTGAGAACCTACTATCCCTGAAATGATGCCTGATGCTGCTCTAGGAATAGCAGTGAATACAAGAGTCACGGTCTCCATAGTGATATGATCAGTAAGTGGAGAGAATCAGGGTAAGGGATGGGCCACTGTAGACGGGTGCTCCAGGAAGCCTGTCAGAGAAGGCAAGGTTTGAACTGCAACTTTAATGAGATTGATGAGTCCCTGTTTCATCAAATCTAAGATGCTTTTGAAACACACCCTTTTTAAATGTACCATTAAGAGAGAAGAAATGCTGTCAATAAAATTGACACGGTCTCCTGTAAGATGCATCCCTAAGCTGTGAAAAATGTGCATCTTAGCAGCAATGAAATGCATTAGTATTAGTGCTCAATAAATATCCATTGAATAAGGTAGTGTTACACCATGGTTGCATACAAGGTTCAGCTCCGATGGTTTACATTGTAACTGAGTTTGTCTCTTCTGTTTCTCAGGTCTGAAAGTTTGACTTGGAACTAGCAAAGGGTGTAATATAGTAAATTAAAGTATTGTGAGACATTTGTGATCCAATGTGCTTTAAAAATAGTTTAAAACATTTGCTTTGGTCATCTCAATGGGCAAAGTGTCTTGGTGACTCCTGTTGAAGTGAAATTGGCCTGAACATAACTTGGGTAGGAGTGAAGTTGAACTTGGGTAGGAGTGAAGTTCAGCAGCTCTTGCAGCCGATAATTCCTTCTGGCAGCTGTCCATAGAGATGTGTGAATCTTTAATGCACAGAAAGGCCTTCCTCAGGGCAATGAAGGCATTAGCTGGAGCTTACTTCCTTCTGTTTCCCAGATTTAATGTAACATAAATTCTCCTCCTCTCCTCTGTATCCCAAGGGGCTGATCATTCCTCTAACCAAGCAGGTCCTCTGTGATAATGAAATGGAGGGGGCTCCCTTTAGAGCCACCCCGCTTCCCTCCTCTGGCAAGTCTCTGGGTTTTCACAGTCCAAGCAGTGTTCTCCTCTCTCTCCCCACCCTCCTCCTTGCTTAGAGAGTAAAACACTGCTTAAGTCTTTGCTTTCTGACCACCCTCTAAACTCTCTCCCTCGTCAAGATCCTTTTCTGAACCCAGTTGGGAGCCTGCTCCAGCTCTCCCTTCTGTCCAAGATCTCAGCTTCTGGGTGGATGACTCAATGGGAGCTTTGACAATACTTGGGTATTTCTAGCTGTAATAAAGTGTGCTTTCATGCTGTTTTGATTTTAATTTCAACATGTCACTCGAGTCCCGCGCACACGTCAGCACGCCTGTGCTCCACACATGGTGAGCGTGCCTTTCCTTCTGCCCGCCTGGAGTCTGTTCTTTGGGGACCCTTTCAGCAACTCCCACCCTCTCCCAGCAAAGTTTCCTGCCTGCACCCTGCCTGCACCCTGCCTGGCTGGGAAGGGTCTGTCAGCACTAGGCCACGGAGGAAGCGAATGCAGACCTTGCTCCCTTCCAGGCACATCCTTCCTCCACCTTCTCCTGTGACTGAAGCCCTCATGCTATAGGGGGTCTTTAGAACCCTTGCCAACTCTAGCTGAAATATGAGTCTTTGGAAACAAGTAGATGCAACGGAAAGGCCATTTGTAGGCATTCCAGGGATGCATATTAACCACGGTCCAGCCTCAAGATGATTTAAGGCTGTCTCCGACCTGTGGCTGGAATGCTGGTCGGGGTGGAAAGGGTGTGTGAAGATGCAAGGCCACAAGGAAGGAGTGGAGACCATCGCAGAGTTCAGCTTCCCATGGTCGTATGATTACAGGCAGTCCTCAAGCACTAACATCTGTGCTTCTCTGATGTGCTGGGAGAGAGGAAAAAGCTGTAATCTGGGGCATAAATCTACGATCCTGTGTTTATTCCCTTAACCATGTAAACCTGTTATTAGTTTAAGCATCTATGTTGTGCTTAAATATCACAGCTGCTTCAAAGGAGGAGACGGTAGCTGGTCTGAAACAGCTTACCGTTTAAGTATTCAGTTTTCTCACACTTTTAAAATCTGAATCAACTAAACATATGAATTATGAAGCATAAGAGTCAAAATCAGGAATATCGGATTACCGAGTGGGGTATGCAGAGGAGAAGCCTATTAGAGGGGACGTAGACTTTAAAAGTGATTTTTTTAAAGAAAAAACGCTTTGGGGGTTTGGGAGTGCCATGTACACACTATTATATTTAAAATACATAACCACTAGGACCTACTGTATAGCACAGGGAACTCTACTCAATATTCTGTGATAACCTAAATGGGAAAAGAATTTGTAAAAGAATAGATACATGTATATGGATAACTGAATCATTTTGCTGTATACCTGAAACTAACACAACATTGTAAATCAAACTATACTCCAATATAAAATAAAAATTTAAAAGAAACAAAAAAAGAAAACCCTTCCTTTACCTCGTGCCCTTCACACCTTAGGTCAGAGTTTTGAGAGAATTACTTGCTAAGGACTAATGAGGGTGAGGCTAGAAGGGTGATGAGGTGGGCAGGGAACAGACAGGGAATGGGCGCCCAGATGGGCTGAGGAGGCTTGGCTGTGTTTAGGAAAAGTGCTTTGGGAAATATTTGTAAGCTTATGGAATATAGTTATGGAGCAAAATCTTGGTGGTCTTGGCTTTTTTCCACTTTTCTTCAGTGTCTATGTGAGATGAATGCTTCTTTTCCACTCTCTCCTTTAACAGTTGTTTAGATTAAACTCTAAGGAATTGCCATTTAATCACAATACTTAATGATATTTGATCTTGACACTAAAATGGCAAGGAAAGCAACGTGAAAGTAATGTTTTTGAGGCATGTGGACCCCTGTGGCCCATGGGTATACCAATCACAAGGAAGCATTACCTCGAGCAAGTCGGAATCCAGAGGATTTCCCAGAAGTGTCATTATTGAGAAGCGCTCTTTCTTTCTTCTTTCTTTCCCTTTAGAACTTATCCTGATAGGAAAGCAAATACCATGAAGTTCTAAAAATCGAGTTGCGATGAGCACTGTAATAGCCACGCCTTTCAAAATCCAGAATCCCCCTAAAGAGCAAAAAGAGATTTGTTTCACTTTATGATCTGCCACATCAAGATGCAGTACTATCTAATCTAATCCTATAGTTTAAGAAATTTCCAAATAGGAAGTTAACAGGTGTTTGTTTTTACCTTCTTATATTAGTGAAGAAGAAAGCACCTTGCTGTATTAGCTAAAGGCATAATAGCTAGCAATAACTATGCTAAAAAAAACCCTTGGCTTCGGATTACTAATATGAGCAGAAAACATACTTTGCAAATGTTTGGAAATGAACTACCGTGCTCTTAAAAGAGAAAATTCTTACTTGATACTTCAGTATGCATAATAGATATAGCAATCAAATCTAATACTTTCTTGCTTTCTTTGCTTACTTATTGTAATGCTAGTTCAAGCACTGTTTCTGTGACATTAATTATGGGAAAAATGGTGTGCATGGGAGAGATAAGTTTGTTTTTCTAAGGTCTGAATATTCAGAGTTGAAATGTTGGAATAGTCTGGAATTAGGCAGCCTATATATGTCATTTGGACATTATTTGAAAATGCCTGCTAACCTGGGGGTAAGACTATATAATAAAGATATTGTGAGGCTTAAATGCACAATGTATATATAGCACCCAGTACATAATTAGCCCTTGGTAAATAGTGGCTCTTTTACTATGTTTACTGGGTGTCACACTTAAGGTTTATTCCCTGCTACTAGACGTCTGGAACAATAAACCAACATGAAAATAACTGAGAAAAAACATCTCAGTGGTGGAAGAACAGCCTTTCTCCTGAGGCAAACGTAAGAGAGAGGGAAGAGAAACACTTTGTTCCATTGGTTTTTACTGTAGTAGAGACAGACTATACATTACACTCGGGAATTCAGATTAGAATTCGTGTATTCAACAAAGATAATTTCCTGAATTCTGGGGATACAGTGATGAACAAAACAGACCAAATCTGGGGTGAAGGGGGAAAAGCCATGCGATGAGTGCTTTAAAGAAAAGAAAAGAGGGAAATGGGTTGGGGCCGGGGAGTGGCATGCTATTTGCCTGGGTGGTCAGAAAGGCCTGTCTGAGCTGGTTACCTCGAGCCAAGATGTGTATAATAAGAAGTGACCTTAAGAAGACACGAGGGAAGAACATTCTCGGCAGAGAGAAGAAAAATACGTGTGGAGGCCCTAAGAGAGACATAAGATCCATGAGTTCTAGGGAAAGAAAAGCAGGCTGTGAGTGAACAAGGGAGGCAGAAGAAAGCGTGAGGCAAAGGTGGAGAGGGAGGTGGGGCCTGAGTCTCGTAGGTCTTTGTAATATTGAAGGTCTTTACCGTGGCTTAAAAGAGAAATAGCGTATGATACCCGGATGGTATCGCTTACACGAGGAATCTAGAAGCAGTGATACACATGAACTTCTTTACAGAGCAGGAACAGACTCACAAGACTTAGAGAATGAATTTATGGTTACCAGGGTGGGGCGGGGGGAGGGATAGTTAGGGAGTTTGGGATTGACAAGCACAGCCTGCTGTATTTAAAACGGATAACCAGGGCTTCCCTGGTGGCGCAGTGGTTGGGCGTCCGCCTGCCGATGCAGGGGACACGGGTTCGTGCCCCGGTCCGGGAAGATCCCACATGCCGCGGAGCGGCTGGGCCCGTGAGCCATGGCCGCTGAGCCTGCGCGTCCGGAGCCTGTGCTCCGCAACGGGAGAGGCCACGACAGTGAGAGGCCCGCGTACCGCAAAAAAAAAAAAAAATAAAAATAAAAAAATAAATAAAATAAAACGGATAACCAGCAAGGACCTACTGCATAGCACAGGGAACTCCGCTCAGTATTCTGCAGCAACTTAATTGGGAAAAGAATTTGAAAAAGAATAGATACAGGTATCTGTGTAACTGACTCACTTTGCTGTTCACCTGAAACTAACACAACATTGTTAATCAACTATACTCCAATATAAAATATAAAGTTAAAAAAAAAAAAAAAAGAAGCGCCGTGCAAAGCCACTGGAGGGTTTGAGGCAGGGGCGCGACAGAATCTGATTAATAATCTTTCAGCTGGGAGCAGCAGCGGTACAGAGAGGATGCTGGCAGAGGCAGCAGGTTGACTCGGAACTGGAATGTCAGCCAGTTAGTGACTCTGCCTACTAGAAAATAATCAAATGAAATAGCTCTCAAAATATTCTGATTTAAGTTTTCTGGCTCAAATAGTGAGGGCCTGTTGTGTTTCAAAATAAATCAAGAGAAACACTGTGCAGCAGCCCGCCTGAGCCTCCCACTCTTATTCATATGCCTTCTGAGATTTATCTATTGGCTTTTGCACAATTGATTTAAAGTCACCCACCCAGAACTGGGCTCACAATCTCCATTTCCAGACCCACCTCTAACTTCCTGGGGTTGTTTCTTTTCCCTCCTTTTCCAATTCTTAGTTAATAGCACCACAATTCATTGGTCAGGACAAGCCATTTTTTTTTTTTCCTTTTCTGCCTTGTCGAATCAGTCAGCAATGACTTCCTAAACAGTCCTCCGTCCATATTCACTTATTCGTGTCCCCTTCCCATCCGTTCAGATGCTCCTCGCTTGCCTAGCCCACTAGCATAGTTGGTGAGCCAGCATGGATTGATGTATCTAGAATACAAATCTGACCAGTGAACGTGTTGTCATAGAGACCTCTTCTAATGGCTTAACCCAACAGAAAGGTTGACAGTAGAACTTCAGGTGGAGATACAAGTCCCAGGTAGAGAGCCTTTGGTGTTTCTCTGGTCATGTTTTCCCTCTAATATCTCAGGTCAAATCCATAGGCAAACTGGGCTCTTCCTCCAAAATATCCAGAATCCTATGACTTCTCAGTCTTCACTGCTGCCCCTTGGTCTGGTCCAGCTGCCTTCTCTGCCTGGATTGTGCAGTAGGTTCCTAACTGGTCTCCTGGCTCAGCCCCACGCCCCCTCAGCCAAAGCGATCCTAATTCAGACTCCTCGAATGGTTTCCCATTTCACTCAGAGTCAGAAGCCAATCCACAGAACGGCCTCCGAGCCCCCGCAGTGGGACCCCTGCCCCGCGCTCTCACTCTGATCTGCCACCTGCCCTTCCCCACGTGCCCACCCTCCCCCGGCTCGCCGGCCCCTCTGCTGGTCCCAAATATGCCAGACAAGCCCCGGCCTCAGAGTGTTTTCATGACCTCTGCCTGGAACATTCTTCCCTGGATATCAAAGCTTTACTGTCTCACTCCTTTCAGTCCCCTGCTCAAGTGTCCCCTTATCAAAGAAGCCTTCCTGATGGTGCTCTAGAAAATGGCAACCTCCGTACCTTGGAGGCCGCTGTAGCCTTCTTACCCTACTTCATTTGTATGCATAGCATTTAAGAACACTTAACAAAGGATATAGTTGTTTCTTGTCTGTTCTTCCATGAGGAGAGAGGTCCTGTGCTGTTCACACTGTATTTCCAATGATTTAGAACAGTGCTCAGCACAGAGAGAAGCTTCACTTTTCGAATAAATCAATATCACCTCGGCAATTGCCACCTCTTGCCTCTAAGTCAGGTAAATTCTGGTTGCAGTCTGATACTGTTGCACCATGTTCTAGAACGAGATCAGCGCCTAAGGTGTTGTGGGCGGGGATGGGTGGGTGTGTTGGAGTAGAAGTGGTGGAGAACCTGCCTTATGACTCCACCTTCCTCCACCCTCCATCCCTGCCCTCATCCTCCTGGGCTTCGGAAGAAGCTTCCTTTGGAGGTCCGCCTGGGCCTCTTGCCTGCAGTGTCTGCTCTCTAGCACCATCCAGCCCCGAAAACCTTACTCTTGGCTGTTCTCCCCTATCTGCCTTATTCCTCCACAGTACCCACGGCACCACTCAGAAAATATCAGGACAATGCTTGATATTTAGGTCTAATCTTTTACCGTTCCTTTGTCCAGATGCTACTTATCCATCGCAATAGGTGGTGTGGTATGACAGTTAAGCGTTCAGACTCTGGCGCTGGGCTACCTGGATTCAAACTGGGTTGTGTCACTTAGAGTTTTCATGACCTTGCACAGACTTTTAGCCCCCCTAAGCTAAGGGGCAGCGACTTACAGATGAGGGAAACAGCACCAGCTTCTGGGGTTATGATGAAGATCAAAGCCAATCATTCTTTAATATGTTTGCAAAACCTAGCTCCAACAGAGAGAAAAAGTCAGGCAAATGTTCGCCATCGATTTCCTGAACATTTCTTTTAAATGGGCCTCTTTAAGAAAACTCAAATTTCTCTTCTTTCTCAGAAAACCGCCTGTCTTTTAATTACCATTTTATTCAACTTCCTGTGTATTAAGGCTTTATCTTTTTTTTTTTTTTTAAAGAAGATGTTGGGGGTAGGAGTTTATTAACTTACTTATTTATTTTTGCTGTGTTGGGTCTTCGTTTCTGTGCGAGGGCTTTCCCTAGCTGTGGCAAGCGGGGGCCACTCTTCATCGCGGTGCGGGGGCCTCTCACTATCGCGGCCTCTCTTGTTGCGGAGCACAGGCTCCAGACGCGCAGGCTCAGTAGTTGTGGCTCACGGGCCCAGTTGCTCCGCGGCATGTGGGATCCTCCCAGACCAGGGCTCGAACCCGTGCCCCCTGCATTAGCAGGCAGATTCTCAACCACTGAGCCACCAGGGAAACCCCTTAAGGCCTTATCTTGATGCAGTTATCAACTCATCCAGGTCTTATTAACTTACGTGTATAAAATAAATGAATACTGCTTGCGTGTAGAAATACTATATTTATCCACCCTCCTCTCAGCATTTCCCACTCCCTTCCTGCTTTATTTTCCTGATTAGCACACATATCTGCCTGATAGATACACCAGGAATTACTGTTTATCTTTAAAGCTCCATGGAGGGAGGAATGCATCTTCGAATTAAGGAAATTTCCAACTAAACACAAGTAGAGAAAATAGCATAATGAACCCCCATGTACCCATCTTCCAGATTCAAGAATTATAAACATTTTGCCAATCTTGTTTCATCTGTTCCCCCATGAACCCCCTTCCCCAACTTCGAAGTAGTAAAAGCAAATCCCAGATATCATGTTACTGTACCCATAAATATTTCAAGATGCATTTCCAACAGATAAGAACACACTTTTCCATATCACCACCACACAATTAATACACCTAATAAAAATAATAGTAGTTCCCTAATGTCAACTCTTTCTCTGTCCATAGTCAAATTTCCATCACAGCTCGAGTTTTTTGGCCTGTTCTGTTCACTGCCACATCCCAAGTACATAAGACACACTGTAATATTTAAATGAATGCGTAGCTAAGTTGTGTTCTGAAATTTCATTTTTGGAAGACAATTCCATAAAAATATGATAAATGGTGGTTGTGATCTTGGGATAATAAAAGAAAGCCCGCTTGACTCAAAATGTCAATGTCTTTTAATGAGCAGATACCTTTGGAGTTCTAACTTGGAATAGGTTGTCTTTTTTTTTTTTTTTTTGCGGTACGCGGGCCTCTCACTGTTGTGGCCTCTCCCGCTGCGGAGCACAGGCTCCGGACGTGCAGGGTCAGCGGCCATGGCTCATGGGCCCAGCCGCTCCACGGCATGTGGGATCTTCCCGGACCGGGACACGAACCCGCGTCCCCCGCACAGGCGGGCGGACCCCCAACCACTGCGCCACCAGGGAAGCCCAGGATAGGTTGTCTTTGAACCTGCCTCTCTGGCCTCGGAGGAGTCTGAAATTCCACTCCTCCTCCCTTCTTGAACAGGAAATGAAGTTAGCATGGTACATATTTTTAGAGTTGAATGGACTGCCCTTTGAATATGAGCTGTACTACTTATAAGCTATTTCTTCTTTCATAAAATGGAGGAGAATTGTAACTACTGTAGAGGGTAGTTATGAACATGTAGTGGATAAACTGTTTAACAGTGCTTGGCCTTTAGCAGCTGTTTAATGGACAGTTGTGCTCTCTCTCTTGTTGCAAGCCACTGTCATTGGCAATTTCCAAGGTGAGAGTTCCCAAGCCAGGGGGGAAAGGCCCCCAGAGGCTGCTTGGAGGCAAGAGGCTACCAAGCAGAAGATGGCTCTCCACAGTGCTGCCTTCCCAGGCCTCCCTGGCCCTCCGTCCACACTCTCTCACTCTCTCTGTCCAGATTGGCTCTTCAGTTTTTCTTGCTTTCGCTGTGGTCTACTGTGCAATGGCAAAGCAGTGTTTTGGTTTTACTTCTGGGAAGTACTGCTGCCCTTTTGAGCATCAATTTGAAGAGCTTTAACTTCTAATGACACTTAAAAAAATCCTTGGGGGTTTCCCTGGTTGGCACAGTGGTTGAGAGTCCGCCTGCTGATGCAGGAGACACGGGTTCGTGCCCTGGTCTGGGAAGATCCCACATGCCGCGGAGCGGCTAGGCCCGTGAGCCATGGCCGCTGAGCCTGCGTCTCCGGAGCCTGTGCTCTGCAGCGGGAGAGGCCACAACAGTGAGAGGCCCGTGTACCGCAAAAAAAAAAAAAAAAAAAAAAAAAAAAATCCTCATAGTTCTATCTTGTCTTTTGAGTAAACACTAGACAAAAATAGTTCCATAAAACTCAGGTTTTGTGCTCTGCTGTCACTGTAGATGGTTGTATGACCTCTCCAAAATTAGAGTTCTGTTTCTACCAACCCCTGAATGAATGACTGGGTCACACTTTAGATGCCTATCTAGGTAAGATTACTGTCAGGCACATCAGGGTCCCTAATAAGTTCTGAGGTCATAACCAGTCTTGTCAGTAACACATCACTTCTCATACTAGGTTTAGATGCAAGGTTAGTCTTCCTCTCCATCACTGGTCGGACACATGGAAGGGCCTTCTCAGTTTCATGATTTGAAGGAGTTGCCCTCCATTTCCAAGGCCACACCTTGTTCTGAGACAGATTAGCCTGGAATTTGAGGTGAATAAAGCTTTGGATAACCTATAACCTCAGCAAAGCTCAGTCCCTTTCCATAGCACAGAGGGTTTCAAAACATTAGCTCTAACTCTGATAGTTTTGTACCCGAACATACACCCTTGAGCCCTTTTCTGCATGACACGTCTGGGTCCCCTCCCCTCCAGCGAACCCCCAAGTCCACGCAGAGTTCTCTTTGCTCTGACTTGGCCTCCTTCACCCCTCTGCAAGCTGCCGTCTGCTTTATTTCCCTTCCTCCTCCATCACAGCCCCTCTTCTTTCTAAATCTCCCCAACAGAAATCTGGAAATATGCATATACTTAAATTCTCACAACAGGAAAAATAATACAGTGGTAAATTCACAGGGGCTAGAATTTTTTGTGAGGAGAAACAGACTGAAGGGGGATTGCAGTGAGGGAAGTCTGCTCTAAGGAATAGAGGGGAAATTCTAAATAAGGACCAAGGAGACTAGAAGGGGCAGGGCATCTGGGCAGCAGGTACGGGGAGAATGAAAGGCAGTGTGAGGGCTAGGGTGGTGGTCCTGAAGCTTTACCTCTGGTTCCCATTTGCCTCCTGTCGTGTAGTTCCCTGTTGTACCAAGGAAGTACTGACTAGCTCAGGCAATGTTCCAGAGGCTTTGCATGTATTTACTAATTTCATGTGCACAAGCACTGTGAATATGTACAATCATTCCCATTTCATAGATGAGGAAACTGAGGTGTAAAAACAGTTAGATGACTTGTCCAAAGACACTCAGCTAATCAATGGCAGCCTCGGATCTGTGCCCAACAGACTGGCTTCAGATCTCATGCTCATGGCACACTTGGGGTATGAGTTAGGATTGGGCTCGGCTGCTAGGGTGAGGGATGGGGGACACAGGACTTACAGGTCTGAGTAGGTCCAGGACGAGTAGGGAGCTCTCTGCTCATAGGGACCCAAACTCCCTCTGTCTTGTTGCCCTGAGAGATGTCATCTTCATTATGGGTGGCTATATGTGGTCGGCCCTCCGTGTCCCCAGGTATCACATCTGCAGATTCAGCCAACCGAGGATCAAGGTTGGTTGGCTGAATCCGCGGACGCGAAACGTGTGAATTCAAAACACGTGGATGTGGAGGGCTGATTATATTTAATGTACTGCACCATTTTATACAAGGAACTTGAGCATCCTGGGATTTGGGCATCTACGGGGGCCTCCTGGAACCAACCTCCGGATAATACTGAGGAACAACTGTACCTAGTTAAAATTAAGGGTTGCGTTATTGTTGAAAAAAAAGAGTGGCAGGTTGGGATACAACTCTCTTGATAAGAGGAAAGGAAGATGACATTGCAGGGTGTGCTGTTCCAGAGGGAAGGAGCACCAGCAGCCAGAGTCTCAGAACTGTACTGCTTGAGGGCCTTGAAAAGCTGTGGCTCGTGGTAGCTACTAAAGTATTTGATTGACTCTTCGGGTGTCTTCTCTAAAGGGAAAAAAAAAATGTTTAACATCTGGCGGGCTGCCCCACTTAATTACAAATAAATATTACATGCGAGTGTTTGATGAACAACTGGGCATTTCCAACAAACATTTCATCCTGGCAAGGGCTGTTTGCTAACAGAAGGTCAGAAGCAGTCTCTTCTAGAGAGGAAACTTCTAAAGATGCTAATCATCATAGGATGTCAGTCATTCATGGTGACATTAGGAAACAGCTGAAAACTGATAAGGTCTACTTGCCTCCTTCAGTTTAATGTCTTGTAAGAACTTGCTTTTCTGTCGAAGAGTTGTACTAGTCAGACTCTTGCTTGAAGGGCTCCACATTTGGACTGAATTAATTAATCAAAGAACTGAGTGAGATGGCAGTATTCTCAATCTACTGTGATAGAAAAAACATTGATAAATGTGAAGTTCTAGAATTAAGACCTATGTTGAGGAAAGAATGATTTAAACATTAGTGAGAGGATTAGAAAGAAAATCAAGAACTTGGATAACAAAGTTTTTTACCAAGATTAAGAATTTGAAGAAGTGTAGTTGAGTTAAATTGTATATTTTTCAGAAATTTAGATTCTGTGAATTTTCCTCTATTGCATGTTCCCAGAGAATTACAGGAAATCCTTTCTAACAGGGTATCCTGAGTTGGAGGGTTTGTTAAGTCAAAAAAACACTCATTTGGTGCTAGGCCTCTGGTGAAGATTATAGAAGCCATTATGCTTCACTGAATTTGAAGAACTACAATCACTTTAATCACACTTGTTTTCACGGTGGCCCAGAGAAGAATTAAGAGACTTCCTTTTTCAAAAGTTTTTGCTAAGACAGCGCTTTTATTCTCCAGTTGAGTCAACAGCATTGTCTTCTATTGGAATTCCAAAATCAGACTTGATGTCCTAGTGAAATTTAAAAGTAAATCGATGAGAAGTAATTAACCAGTTAATTACTAGTGTGACAAAATAAACTTGTGCTTTAAATGTGTTTTAACTACTCAAATGGCTGGGGACTTTCAGGAGAAGGCTGTTGGTTAACGTGAAGCCTTGGTAGTACAGAACTCTAAGTCTCCTTGGCAGCGTTTCCCGTAGAACTCAGTAAGGTTTAGGTCTAACTTGAGATGCCCAAGAAAATTAAGAACAGTGATGCTGATGGCGAGTGGAGGATAAAGCTGCCAACTGGTGTGAGTGCCCTTGTGAGGCCAAGCTGCAGAGCGTTCACCAGGGTTTATAAATGCAAAGGATTTCCTTCTATTCTCTGAGGACGTTCGACAGACAAATGATTGCAGCTTATTGATGGGCATATCAGCAAGCATTGTCTTGAGGAGGGCCTGGGGTGTGGGAACAGGTCTTAAGGGGCGATAGAGAGCGAATATGGTATGTGCTGGTAAATGTTTAACAACCTATGGGGGTAGGTAGCTCTGTGTGTGTGTGTGTGTGTGTGTGTACACACAGGAGACACACATATACATATGTACACATAAGTTTATGACAAATTGTAGTAATATAAAGGATGAATAGCACGTAAGGTGCAAATAATAAAAATTGATTCTCATAGAATGCTTTTGTTGATGTTTGCTGAGCTTCTTATATTCATAACCAACCTATAATAAGTGAATTTAGTCTCAACATTAATGTTTGTTAGATATTTTCTTTGACATTAATATGACAAAAGTGAAACAATGAAGATGTATGTCAGAGCTTCACACTTTCATCAGTGACATGAGACCCCTCTGCTGAATTGAATGCTGGATGACTGTTTCCTCATTTTTTGGTCCTACGTGTACAGTGTAGCAGCTCCAGACATAACACCCTTTTATGTTTTAATCTGTATTATTAACGTTTTCTCCAGCACTTTCTTAGACATGAAGAGAACAAATCAAAGCCAGGTTTGCAGTGTTTGCCAACTTCCATGGTGTAAATATTCGCACTGTGTCTACTTTCAAGCTACCAGAGTTGGGGAGAAATATGTAATTATTAGCCATTATTATGATATTTCTACCATATAGATAAAATAGACATCAATAACCTCAAGAACATAGGTAACAGTAAAATATAGTAAAATAATAAGTGAGGAGTTTTGAGCATTTCTACCTTTGTTTCTAATGCAGTTTATTTAATGTTAAGATTATATTATTTACATTTTAATGATGACTTTAACAAGTGGCTCACAAAATTCCTGAAGCTTAACAGTTGGTTCTTGTGAGATGCTAAGGAAAAGAGCGTTGAGTAGGAGAGTGTCAACTGTCACAGTACAGAGCATCGGGGGAGTAACAGAGTGCTTATCTGGGAAGTTTCTGACCTGACGAAATGTATTTTGAAAAGCAGGGGTAATTTTCCTCTAAGTGTGGGCCAAGTGCATTTATGTAACTGAATACAGGTGGTCTCCAGGTTACTAAGGACAATTGCAATCCAAAGGGTGGGACAGCCCCTGCCCAGCCATTGCTGGAGATCTCTCACTGGTTACCTCAGGCTTTTTACTTACTCGGGGGCGAGGGAAGTAGAAGCAGAGGGAGAGTAGTTTGTGAAAAACAAGGGAAGAAGGAACTTCCCCGGCAGTCCAGTGGTTAGGACTTGGCCCTTTCACTGCCAAGGGTGAGGGTTCGATCCCTGGTCGGGGAACTAAGATCCCACAAGCCATGGGATGA
Source organism: Hyperoodon ampullatus (assembly GCF_949752795.1). NCBI lineage: Eukaryota > Metazoa > Chordata > Mammalia > Artiodactyla > Ziphiidae > Hyperoodon > Hyperoodon ampullatus. Next base: position 74,293,461 of record NC_136925.1, read on the forward strand.
GGCCAAAGGGAAAAAAAAAAAAAAAAAAAGACAAACCGTAGAAGAAACTGTGGACAGTAAAAAACAGTTTAGACTTGCTCTGGGGACAGAGCCTAGACCTTTTGACTCAAGTGATGACTTTTCTCAAAATTCTACCTATTGAGAAATCCATATTTGTTAAAGATGGAGGAGGGGGCGCTTCCCTGGTGGCGCAGTGGTTGAGAGTCCGCCTGCCGATGCAGGGGTCACGGGTTCGTGCCCCGGTCTGGGAAGATCCCACATGCCGCGGAGCGGCTGGGCCCGTGAGCCATGGCCGCTGAGCCTGCGCATGTGGAGCCTGTGCTCCGCAACGGGAGAGGCCACAACAGTGAGAAGCCCGCGTACCGCAAAAAAAAAAAAAAAAAAAAAGATGGGGGGGTTCAAAGGTCATCTCTACTCTGTGCTCAGGGTCCCTCTTCACAGCCTCCGCACTCCTGCCTGTTAGCGCCTCCCACCTGCCCTCTTTCCCATTCTCTCCTCTTCTGCCCTGGTAGAGAGTTTCCCAGCTTTCTCTACCTTTGCATTTGCTCAGAGCCATCACTCATCTCAGCAAGACCTCAGAATTCATACTCCCTAGAGGGCCACAGACGATTGTAAAAACAGACCTATTTTCCTGACACATTTTCATTTGAATTAATTCAGTGTTAATTAATTAATATTCGTTAATGTTAAATTAGTTCAGCTTTACTCCTAATACCCACCGAGCCCCTCTGTACTAAGGGAGGGGATGACGAAGTGGAAAGGAAGGCAGTTTTGAGGCAGGGAGCCTTTGAGGACCTAAGGGCGGCTTTTACGGAGCAGGTGGAGAGGTAAAGAAAATAAAATGCATGCTTCTGGATGCTTTCTTTCTTCAGACATGAAGGAAGAAATGTTCTTTTTTTTTCCCTCCCACTTCATGCTGCCCACAGCTCCAGAGACACAGGGCTCAGAAAAACTCCCATTTGCTGCTTGGACCGCTTATAATTTTTGGCATAAATTGATTTCTTTTTCCCAAAAGATGTGTTTTGAGTTGAGGAGGGTGTTTCTGTAGCATTAACACATTTAAGCTGCTGTATTGAGATTAACACTGACACTTAACACGGCTGTGTCTTCTCTATAAATGCCACGTTTGTTTGATCACAATCACACAGTCATCTTTATATTTTTATTGTATTTATTTTGGGGGTCTTTCTTTGTGTTTACTTTCGTTGTTTATTTTATTGTGTGTGTTTTTATAATTTTATTGCATTTTTAATCAGAAAGGGGATTTTTGTATGTGTGAAGGGAAAGAAAAACACCGATTCCAATTGGGTCATTAGAAATAGTTCTAGATCTGTATTCCTCAGAGTTGTAGCCAGGCCATGGGCAGGAAGCCCCAGACGTGGGCAGCCCGCCTGCATTCTCCCCATGGGAAGACGGCCTGACTCAGTGGCCCTCCAGCTCTGCCAGCTCCTGGCCATACCCAGGCCAGACCCGGCAGGTCCTGATTCCTCAGGAGATTGCTGCAGTCTCCAGGCCTGTCCTTTGTCCCCTCAGACCCCTTCGGTATTTGTGCAAGCAGGGAAGGGCTCTGTGTAAACACTGACACTCCCTCTCTGACAGTTGGGCACTCCACACCCTCTTAATCCAAGTCGGGGTGAAAAGAGTCAATTGTGTGTTCTGTTTTGCTTATCTTTTAAATTGCCAGATCTTTTTGACTGACTAAGCTTTTTTTTTTTTAAGTTGTCTAGACTTCTGCCGTAATGAGGAGTCTGTGTGTGTGTGTGTGTGTGTGTGTGTGTGTGTGTGTATGTGTTCATTCAGTAAATGTCTGTGTGCCTCTTCTGTGCCAGGCATCCTTTATTTGCTGTGTAGGCACTTAGGGTACAAGGATGAACAAAACTGAGGCCCTGCCCTCTTGCAGTTTGCATTCTCTGCAGGTGACAGATATCAATAAGTAAACTGCAAATGTCATCAGGATTGACCAATGCAACGAAGAAGAGTCAGGCCAGGGTAACAGGGTGGAAAAGGAACTCGGATTGGGGAGGGAGGGCACTTTTTCTTACTGTTACCCAGATACATCTCATCTGTGGATGTTAAAAGTGGTAGCCAGAAGAAGTAAATAAAACTCTGCCATTTATCCTGTCTGTGTAAGGAAAAGACAAACATCCAGCTTCTCTTTCTCGGGTTGAATCTCCAAGGTTCCTGACTTCAGTTTCTGGGCCTCAGTTTCCTAATGTTAAGCTGCAAATTTAATAATAGTAACCGGCTCCTGGAGCTGTTGCAAAGAGTCATATGGAGTTAGTGCTCGTGACGGGCTTAGAACAAGGCCCGGCGCGCAGTAAGTCCTCGAATGGTAGAGCTAATGCCGAACAATAACGATACACGTGAGGATCTAGCACTTGTGCCAGGAACCTGTGTTCCAGAAGGTCAGGATGTAGAGCTGCTGCTTTGCAGGGAAGCAGTAAGCAAGGAACCTCAGCTTCCCTCTTTGTAAAATGGGATCCTCTTAGGCCACTAGCCTCAGAGGGTTTTGTTGTGCAAATCAGTTTAAGGAACATGAGAGCACAGTTTGAAAACTGGGAAATACTATTGGAAATAGCACTACAGATGGTGGTACTGAGCACTCATAGGGCCCAAAATAACGTATGTAAAGTCTCTAAATATAAGTGCTATCAAAATGCACATCGTAATTATTTACGCTACACATCATGTCCTCCTTCCTTTATGATGCTTTCCCTTTGGGTGACATCTCGTCTCTGGAACACCCTATAATTCACTACGTGGTGGCATCGGTAATGCCTTATCACATTGTGCTCAGGTTCAGTTGTGTTATCAGTGCAGTTGACCTTGAGCACATTGGAATCCAACTCACGTTTGAGCCTCTCTTTCCCTTACTGGTCCCTCACACGACCCCCTTCCCTGAGAACTCTGTCCACCTCTGGGGTCTGCTTGGTTATGTCAATGTGCACTTCACATTATACCAGGTGGAAGGAAGCAGAAAGCCGAATGAGAAGGTCATACTGTGAGATATCAGAAGTATACTGTTGTTAAATGAGTGAATCTCAATAAAAGCAAAAATGTTATATGAATATTTATTATATATGTATAAAGCACTATTCCAGATGCTATATGGTGAGTGGTAGTTTTAGCCCCAAGATAGAGTAATAGTTTGTTATCCTATGTACAGTAACAAAGAGGAAGCATTCCCAGTGACAGACTTCTTTGGAAATGGCAGAAATCAGAATAACTGGAGCCACCAGGCTGTGTCCCAGCGCAGGGGCAGCGTGGTGGGGCACCCATCCTGTGCCCTGTCTCCCCACCTCACCCCACCCCCGTGGGGCAGTCTTTGGTGCCAGAGCTTCTCAGAGAGCACTGAGCTACCTCAAGAATTCTCCCCACCCCTTCTCCGGGCCACTGTTCTTGAGCCAGGTGACTCAGCGGGACCCACCAAAGAGATGCACACCCCTCACCAGCTCACCTCTCCCCAGGGTGAAGTCCATAAGACCCTCTCGCCTCATCCCCTCCAGACAGGTTTTGTTAAAGGGAGATGTTCCCAGAAACTGTGTTATTGGAGGTTCATTGTAAGTCATGCACATGGAGTTTTACCACCACAGGAAGTTGGACGCTTTTTCCTAAAATCGGAATAAGAAATCAACAAAAGTTAGTTCAGTACCTCCTAAGTGCCTAAAAGTGTGTGAGGCACTACTAGGGGTTAGAAAAACTAAGGGGAATTTTATAGTAGCACCCTCACCCTCCTAAGGAGAAAGACCTTGCCAACTGCATTGTTTCAGCCCCTCAGACAGAGAGGAGGTGGCACTTCCTCTTTTTGGCCGATAGATATGGAGTCTTAATTAGCATCTTTTGTTGTTCTTCTGTAGGAAGTGAGTGAGCCAGCTTGCTGAGGCCACTTCTGTCAGTTGTTAGGTATGTCAGGGACACGTTCTTGAAGTTTCACTTCTCTTCCTCAACCTCACTGTAGTGTAATTCATCAAGTGACACTGAAGTCACATTTGATGTTATCGTGCCCTAAACCACACAGGTGCAGCCAGAGAGAGGAAAACAGATGAGATTTTTTTGTTTTCATTTTGCAAGTTAAATAACCTCGGGGGTGTGGGGGGAAGCATCACATAGTTTTGTGAGAGCTTGTGCTGTAGGGCCAATGACAATACCATCTTTGGTAGTACTTTGCGAGGACATAATCACCGTTCTAAACATCCTTTAGTAAAAAGCATTAGCAGGGCACTTGGGGTTCTGTTCTTAGCTACATTTCCCCCATTCCCCACCCTGTAAAATCATTAGGATCTAGATCAGCAGTCTTCCAAGGATGGTCTAGGGGCCCATAGTTTTGCCTTTTTACTCTCTTCTGTCATGAGGGTGCAGTGGTGTTTTCCAAAGACGACGTGACGTACGCTAGCACAACAGACTGAACACAGAGGGAGGTGGGAGAATCCAGCTGTCTTTGTAAAGCCAGACATTCAAGAGATTTAGAAAACTGTAAAACAATGACAGTCTCCTCACGAAATATTTTTGGGTTAAAAAATATTATTTTTTCATTAAAATGTGATTTATATGAACATGCCATGGATTTACAATGGCTCTTTTAAAATTAATACATATTTTGAACTTTTTTTAGTTTTAGTTTCTAATATTTATCATATCTCATATGATAAATATTAGAATTCATAAGCTACATCATCAAGAGCTCTTTGGGGTTCTCAGTAGGTTTTGTTTGTTTGTTTTTTTGCAGTACGCGGGCCTCTCACTGTTGTGGCCTCTCCCGTTGCGGAGCACAGGCTCCGGACGCGCAGGCTCAGCGGCCAAGGCTCACGGGCCCAGCCGCTCCGCGGCACGTGGGATCTTCCTGGACCGGGGCACGAACCCGTGTTCTCTGCATCGGCAGGCGGACTCTCAACCACTGCGCCACCAGGGAAGCCCCTCAGTAGTTTTTAAGAATGCACAAGGAGCCTGAGGAAAGATTAAGAATCACTGACCTAACCATGGAAGGGTCGGAAAGGTCTGTGTTTCCCTCTTCCTTAGGGAGGGAGCAGACAGTGCCTCGGAGGGTAAATCCCAGGTGGAACCCCGCAGAGATTGCCTGTGCCGGGAGAATTTATTACAGATTCTCACTCAGCCCTTCGGCCCCTGTGAGAAGACCCTGGGCTCTTCTTCCAGTTCTTTCTCGCATCACGGCCCTGTTCTCAGCCCTGTGTTACGGTGCCTGGGACTCGGGTGCCTTCCTGCTCCTTGCCCTTGGGCTCCTGTCACCCCAAGGGATCCCTGCTCAGGAGGACCCTCTCTCCCTCCCCATTGCCTCAGCACCTGAACCTCAACTTTCCTCTTTGCTATGCTCTTTCAAAGAGAAGACAGTGCCCACCTCACGGAGTAGCTGTGGAGAAGTGCGTTCATCTCCAGTGTTCAGCACAGGACCTCACGCTAAGTCAGTGCTCAGCCTTCCATTGGGAATCAAATGATTTAATTCACTTCCGTTCAGATTACAACTCCTGGTGGGTAAAGGTCTTCCGCGCTACGTAGGGCCTGGAGACCATGTGACTGCTGCGGGACAGTCTCTTTGGAAAACTTCAACCAGGACAGTTTTAGTCTGTGCAAGAAAAGTCGGAAGGCTCTGTTGTCATCCTCGTGATTCTTACAAGCATAGTGATCGAGGCTTCATCCTTACTTCAAACAGAAATTTGGGGATTTCTCTTTGGATGAAGGAATGGGAGGGACATTTACTGAAAACTTTCTATAACCCAGTCACTTTCCATAGTTTTGGTTTTCTTTCTCAGTTGTCACCACAATCAGCCTAACTTCAACAGAGACAGACAGGCTTAGCTGTGGTCCCCAGTGGGGAAATGGAAGGCCAGAAGGAAGGAACTTGCTTTGCACCAAGGAAGGAACCCGTATTTGGAATCCAGCTTGTCTGAAATAAAAGCCCATAATTTTTCCATAACAACCAAATGTAATGACTGAGCCTTGATTGAGCTGTAGATCAAGAAAAAGGATAACATATTCTTAAGATAGTATATTAGTTTGCTAGGGCTGCCATAACAAAGTACCACAGACTTGGTGGCCTTAAACAACAGAAATTTATTTTCTCATAGTTCTAGAGGCTAGAAGTCCAAGATCAAGGTGTCAGCAGAGCAGGTTTCATTCTGAGGCCTTTCTCCTTGGTTTGCAGATAGCTGTCTTTTCCCTGTATCTTCACATGGTGTTTCATCTGTGTGTGTCTGTCCAAATTTCCTTATCTTATAAGGACAGGAGTCACATTGGATTCGGGCCCACCCTAATGACCTCATTTTAATCTAATTACCTCTTTAAAAACCCTATTTCCAAACACAGTCCCATTCTGAGGTACTGGGGGTTAAGACTTCATCATACGAATCTGGGGTGATATGATTCAGCACATAATAGACAACTGGTTAACTTTGAACATGGATTGGGTGTGAGACAGTGTTAGGGAACTCTTGTTAATTTTCATAGGTGCAATCATGGATTGTGATCCTACAGGAAAATGTCACTTTGGGGGTGAATGCATGATGAAACATATAGGGGTGAGGAGTGATATCTGTGCATTACTTTCAAACAGTTCAACAACCACAAAAAAAGTTGTAAGAGTGATTTAAAAAACTGCAAAAGACACCATAATGGGGACAGACTCAGAGAGAGTGTCTGCAAAACAAGCAGTAAATGGGTTTTACTGTCCAAAATATAGGAGAACTCTTGCAGGTCATTCAAAAAGACCCAAAAAAGGCCCTTATTTTATTTCCAGGAAAGAAGGGTATATAGAAATATTGCATATTTTCCCAAAGAGAGGGTGCTATCCACTCCAGAGGTCTTCAGGCAAAGGTTCAGAGTTCCTCAGCCTGGCTGAGTTTCAGTGTGGTCTTTCCTGAAGGCTAAGGATTGAACACTTTGGCTTTGAGAGATCTGTCCAAGTCCTTGTGATCAAGAGTCAGTTTTGATCTCCTGTGTGTTTCTGTCTGTGAAGGACACTGGGAAGTTGGTTCCGTTCACTGCTTGGTGCTCTTGAGTGAAGGGGAAACTCCTACAACCGCTACACCCATGTTAGCTAGCTCACCACTTCAGACCTTGCAGGGCTCAGATGTACCCTGTTGGCAAGTTTTTTTGGGGTGTGTGTGTGTGTGTGTGTTTGCTTTTATGTTTTAAGGTTCAGCTATGATACCAGCCAGGTTTTATGGTATATGCCTAAGATAAGTAAAGCTTTTTGAATAGGAGGTTATCAGTTCCATTTCAAAAAGCTCAAAGGCCCAATATCAAAGAATTCAAGCCCATTGGTTAGTATGCTTGAGGAACAATATCCCATCATTAGGAATAGTTCAGCTTTTATCCTGAAATGCGTGTGTGTGTGTGTGTGTGTGTGTGTGTGTGTGTGGCATTTTTACCCTCAATTTAGGTCAAGGTTATAAAAAACTATTTAAAGTTAAATATCTTTGAACTCAACTGTTAAACTCAGGAAAGCTTATGAATGAAAAGTAGCAAATAAACCATGCTTTGTAGTGAATGGGACGCTTTGAGAGGCAGGGAAGATGGAAAGTCATTGTCTAGACTCTGTGGTGTGGTGAGTTCTTTGTCATAGATCAAGGGGAGAGTTTGCTCCCAGACCCTGTTTCCAGAGAAGTGATATAACAAGTTAAATCAGCAAGTCCATAGCCAGACCTGTTGGTTTATACCATGTCAGATTCTGGACAAAATATTTATATGAAGAATGAAAAATATTTATGTCTTGAAGGGCATTGTTGAGGCAGACAGAGATGGAAAGAAAGTTTTTAATCATTTTTCTTCCTGAACTCTATTAGAAGCTACAAAATCTGCTTTGAAATGACTCACACAAGAGAATCAAGGACATGATTCTCTCTATCCCTGAATCTCGCTAACATGGCAACAATCTCTTCCAAATTGAAAAATTTTCTTTGTGCAAAAGTAAGGTTATCATGGTTTCTTCCATTAAGAAGAGTGACCATTTCCACGGATTACTGTGGCATAAATTTCAGGAGTGAAGAGAAGGAAATTTGAGCTTACAAATAACAGTGATCTTTAAAAGCAACAACAGCAACACTAGCATCATTTTTGAGAAGAAAACTTAAACATCTGGTTTCCTCCTGGGAAACTGCACTGTTTTTTTGACCTTCATCTTTAAAAAAAAGTCTTTACTAGTCTAGTCTGCATGTATGAAGTTAAAAGAATTACTACATATCTGAAAAATCCAACATTGGCAGATTGATTTTGTTTATTAGGATTACAGGGTTAACAATATTGGATATACATGTGTCCTGCCTGGCAAACTGAATGTAAATATCTGTCAACACACGCTTGCCACAATTAGAAAAGGCTTCCACGGCACTATTGCCCTGAGCATTACTGGAGGAGCTCATTGCCATCTGCTATCATCAGGAACTTAAATCCCAGATTACACAGATAATAAACAATTGCTGCTTTGTTGCCTTCCAAACGGGGTGCTGTGCGATAGGGAGTTTTATGGAATGCAGGCTTTATTCCATGTTTTAAGAACAGATATAGGCCTCCATTAATATTTATTTTTAATGATATCCTTGTAACCACATGATAATGGGATTTTTAAATAGAACCCGTTCTGGTACAGAATTGCACATTTAACTAGTCTGATGTCTGACATATGGGAAACAGGCTGAACCCAAAGTAAATGTTTTAAAGGTTTGGTAATACTGGAATGATTGTCTGAGGAAATGCTGTTTCTGTATTAAAATTGAGCAATTAAGCCATGATTTAGGCATTTGAACTCCCACTTTTTAGAGGTTTGAAATGTAATGTGTTTCAGGTTGTTTTCTGCTCTGAGTGGGATTTTCTTGTTTTGCTGTAAATTGCCACTGCTGTTTAGTATGTGTATATTTTTCTTGGTATCAACTTCAAAAGGGATGTTGACCTAGTAGAAAACTCCTCGCCTGAAGAATAGCATAAAGTAGCCACTTCCCACACATAGCACTTCAATCCTGGTTTCTCTTTAGATTCCTTTGAGATCAATTTTCAAAGAGTCTTTAGCAAATGGACATTTGTTTGGGGAATGGTGTGCAGGTGGGAAAACACACATACACACATACCTGTCCCTGCCCTGCTATGTGATACCCTCTCTATCTAGATTATGTATTAACTTGACTCAGTCAGACAGACTTGGGGCTGAATTCATTTAGTTCGATAGAGTTGGTTAATATCCTGCCCCTACTACTAATGGCCCTATAATCTAGCAGAGAGGATAAGATGATTGCATAACCATTGTGTTATCCTGTAGAATAAAAATCTTCGCTGTGATGATATCCCAGGTGACTCACAGGCACATAAGGTTAAGAAGTTCCGTCCAGGTGACAAGTGGTGATGTGGCACCATCACGCCTGTGCAGGTGATGAGGCCTCAAAGTGGACTGGAAATCAGTGGAAATGGAGAAGCTCCCCCAAGAGAAAGCATACGTGTGTGTGTGTGCGTGTGTGTGTGTACACGTGCTTGTACCCACATACTGGGGGTGCACGGGGACCTGCTGAGAGATTGATAGAGAGGAAAATGAGGACTTTAGCCTGAGAGATTAAACTGATGTTGACCATGGTGGAGAAGCTGACCAGGCAGCCAGTTTGGATGTGAAGGGTAGGATTCCCCAGACCAGTTCCAGACTTGTGATGACGTCTCAGTACATCCAGGCAGTGTGTACTCGGGACACTTTGAAATAAAGGGTTGAGCACAGGGACACATTGCTGCTTAGAGTATAGGTTCCTGAAAGCCATCTGACAATGTGTATCAGGCCTCCAAGGTCCATACCCTTTGACCCAGTAATTCCATTTTCAAGATTATGCCCTAAAGAAATAAACCTTTCTGTATACCTGATTATATGCGGGCTTTTACACTGCTGCAATAAACAACCTAAATTTTCAACAATAAAGGACTGAGTAATTTATGGTATACTCATCCAAGGGACTATTGTGTGTAATTAAGATTTCCCAAGATTTTATCAATGGTAAAAGTAAAATCCTTAAGACATGTGAGAAAGGAGAGGATAAAATCAATGTGGAATAACCTACTTAAAAAAAAAAAGTCAGTACTGCATAGAATAGAAAGGCAGGAAATTAGATCAAAATAGTAATGCTAATAATAGTTATCTTTTGGCTTTTTGACACTTCGATTTTTTTCTCTTTTTTTTCTTTTTTGGCCACGCTGCACAGCATGTGGGATCTTAGTTCCCCAACCAGGGATGGAACCCGTACCCCCTGCAGTGGAAGCTCAGAGTCGTAACCACTGGACTGCCAGGGAAGTCCTGACACTTTGATTTTTATTTTATTTATACTTTCCTGTATTTTTCAGGATTTTTCACGATGTCTACAATCAGAAAAAAATTGTTTTATGTATTAAGTAAAAATTAAGGATACTTATCCAGGCAGCCTCTTCCCAGCCAGAGTGGTTGAGCACATAGGCTATTTGAAGGGTTCAGAGATGAGACCATTCTTCATATTGGACCAGTACTGCCCACCGAGTTCTCTTCAAAGCAGTCTCTACCTTGTTCAGCTGGGAGGTGAAGAGAAGTATGGTACTCAGGGTATAAGTCCTGGTTAGGACCTTGGCTTTACTCTGGGTGTGATGGGAAGCCATTGGAGGGGTCTGAAGCTGGGAGTGCCATGATCTTGCACATGAGCAGAATTGCTCTGGCTTCTGTGTGTAGAATCAGCACTGGAGAAGATGAGTGTGGGCAGAGAGATCAGTGAGTAGGAAGCTTGTCACAGTCCAGATGAGAGATGATGGAGTGGGAGCTGCAGAATTGGTGGACTGTGGTTGGATATTTGCTGAGAGTGGGCCCACTGAGGTCTGTCGACAGCTTACTTGTGGGGCATTGGAAAGAAAAGGGTGAAAGATGAAGCCAAGGATGTTAGCCTGAACATCTGAGTGTATTTGGCATCATTTGCTGAGGTGAGAAACACAGGGGGAAAAGCAGATTAGCAAGGATGAGAAATTAGGAGTCTGTGGTCAGGCTGGATCTCGAAAAGGCATCTCAGCTTTAAGTGGTGATGCCCGGCAGACACCTGCATATGTGAATCTGGTGTTCGGGAGAGGGGTCTGGGTAGAAGATGTGCACCTGGAAACTAACAGCAAATCAATGGTATTTACAATCATGGGGCTAGAAAAGCTCTCTTCAGAGCAAGTGTAGACAGAGAAAAGGCCAGAAGGCAGATCCTAGGGCATCCCAGCACTTAAAGGATGGATGAGGAGAAAGACCCAGTCCAGGACACTGGGAAGGAGGAGCCAGTAGGGGAGGAAAACCAGGAGACCTGCCTCTCCGAAGCCAAGTGGAGAAGGTGTAGCACAATGGCTGCAAAGTCATTTGCACACGAGCTACCATTTGCAGCAAGACTTCTAGGAAAATACAAGCTCTAAGTGTGCATTTCAGAATACTTCTTCCCCTGCTACAACGGATTCAGGGCTTCCTTTCCTCTTGCCAACAACCACCCCCTACTTGGCTAGCAGGAGTATTACCGAGGCTTCCGAGCATGGCCGGAGGCTCCTGAAGAAGAGGATAAAGGGTTGAATCGGGCTGGTCAGAAGAAGAGGATTTGGACCGCTGGAGGGGTGTAAGGGGGAACAGAGCTTTGTGGGAGTCAGCCTCCTGCCAGGGCTTCTCAGCCCCAGTGCTTTCTCTGCCACTGCCACCAGGCTGTCCACCAGAGTTCCCTGCTCTCTGGCCTACTGAGAATGGGAGCAGTCTCACAAGTGTGCAGCATTTCTGACATTTTCTGAAGCGTTCTTGGTGCAAGTAGCAAAACGTCCACAGTTTAAAGTTCTCTCCTGGACTTCTCTGGTGGCGAAGTGGTTAAGAATCCACCTGCCAATGCAGGGGACACGGGTTCGAGCCCTGTTATGAGAAGATCCCACATGCCGCGGAACAACTAAGCCCGTGCACCACAACTACTGAGCCTGTGCTCTAGAACCCGCGAGCCACAACTGCTGAGCCTGTGCGCCACAACTACTGAAGCCCGTGCGCCTAGAGCCCATGCTCTGCAACAAGAGAAGCCACCACAGTGCGAAGCCCACGCACCGCAACGAAGAGTAGCCCCCGCTCACTGCAACTAGAGGAAGCCTGAGCACAGCAACGAAGACCCAACGCAGCCAAAAATAAATAAATAAATAAGTTTATAAAAAAAAAAAAAAATAAAGTTCTCTCCTCAGAAATTGTTACAATGCTCAGTCGAAGAAAAAAAAAAGGTCAGAGTACACTAAATTGTTTACTCTTCCTTCTCCATTATAAACAAACAAAGCGGCAAGACTGGAAGGAAAGTACCACTGTTTTGTAGCCATGATCCTCTCTGAGTTATAAGTGGTGCTTCTTCCTTGTTTTCCTTTACTCTCTAGACTTCTTTACAGTGGGCATCTATTATTTTTATAACTAAAAAAAAGTATATTTAAAGATTTCTTGGGAATTCCCTGGTGGTCCAGTGGTTAGGACTCAGTGCTGTCAATGCGAGGGCCCGGGTTCAATCCCTGGTCGGGTAACTGAGATCCTACAAGCTGCGCGGTGAGGCCAAGAAAAAGAAGGAAAAAGAAAAAAAAGAAAATAAGATTTCTTCCAAAGTTCAGTACACTTTAACAATCCTCCTTGGCAAGTTGGGTACCCAGAGGGCTGCTATCAGAGTCTCAGGTGCTGCAGTGGATGGTCAGACTTGGGGTAGCGTGGACGTGGGGCACAGGCGACAGTGGGAGGAGAACAGAGCTGAAGCTACCGCTCAGAGCCCCCAGGCCCACAGGCGAGTGCAGCCCGGGATGGCCAGGCTCTCTTTCCTTGCTTCTCTGCCCTCTCGCTCCATACCTTGCTTCCAACAGGGTGGCCGGGGCACATACCACTGTTGGAGAAGGTAGTCCAGGAGCCATCTCATATTAGGGACTAATGTGCATTTTCTCTCTGGGTCTCCCAGTAGCCCTGTGAGGTAGGCAAGAAGGGTACTGTTGCTCCTCAGTTAGTTAGCAGGAAGCTGATGTCTGAGGGGTTGCGACTCTAGCAAATTCCATAGCGGGGACCAGAAAACTCTGAACCCTTGTTTCCCTACGCCAGTCAACGATGGTTTTCAAATTTTTTTAAACCATAACCTCTGTGTGGAAACAAAATTTTATATGCAAAGTGTATATGGATATGAAAAAGATACAATTGAATTGCTTGGAACAGGAGTGAAAAGTAAGGACAGCCCCCACTCCCCATAGGGAAGGGGTGTGCATGGTCGGGGAGGGACTCTTTATTGCCATGCTCAAGGAGCAAAGATGGAAACCCACTGGCTCAACCTGTTCTGAGCCATGAGGGATGGAAAGAAAAAAAATCAGCCAGCAAAGGGCATGGAGAAGATAGCAGACCCCTGGGAGTGCTTTAGGCAAGTTCAGTGTAAGAGAACTCTGGAGGAAACTTCCACGAAGTTTAGTGTTGTTAAATGTTACAGAGAAAGAGACAAGGTGATTGACCCCAAGTAAGAGCTGAACTTGCAGCAAGAGAAGAAGAATTTCTGGCGTGGGAAGCAAGTGAATCTGCACACGGGAATTGACTCATAAGAAGTGTGTGGATTGAAAATTCTCTGCCTGTTCAGCATTTTCCTTTTAAAAAGAACAGAAACAGGACTAGCTAGAAGGGTGAGCAGGCATTGAAAGAGTATGGCCTGAGCCTTATTTAGGAAATGAAGAGAAAGGAACTCATGGTGAGGGCAAGATGAGGGGCTGATGGGGGTAAAAGGGGAGATGAGACAGATGTGTATTTCTACTGTGGGGTCCGCTTTCTGACTCACTTTATTGAAGAGAGAAACCCCTTCCTTTGAGAATGCATGTGAGGAAAATTGGAGGATCTGTTTGTTAAGGTGAAGTGCAGGGCGCTCAGCTGATGGTCGCCATCTTCACTGAAGTCGGAGGTGGACGTGTTCATAGAAAAATAGGTGTGGAAGGGGTGCCATAGACATACGAGGGCTAAGGTTCTACCACATGTTGGGACATCTCGTCCAGCTTTCTTCTGCCAGCTCAGCAGACCAGGATTTATCTTCATCCCCCCAGCTTGTCATTGGTCACAGCCATCCTTCCCACACAACCACCACCATCCTGTGTCTGGAATCTCAGGCGGGGAGCTGTGTGTTTGTGTGTGTCTGTGCAGCTCATTCAAAAGTGTCTTCCAGAGCACTGACTATGGGGATTCTTGACTCACTTAGTCCAATCCACTTTTATTGAGCTCCAGGTGTGTGCTGAACCCTTTGCCTGTTCCAGCTTCCAAAAGCGATCAGTCTTTAAACTCTCCACTGATTCTGTGGCTCCCTGGCCTGTTTTCTTCTTAGCCATAAGTCCCTCCCGACACCCTGTCTGTGAAGTGACCGACATGTTAATCATTGCCAGTGCTTTGGCCTGGGGCCCCATTGGATGGCATGATCCCCGGTCTTGAGTGTGGCCTGTGCTGTCAAGCTCACTGCTGCCGCCTGGGTTCCAGTGCGAGAGAGAACCCAACAAGCCTGCCCAAGGCCATCTCCCAGGGGACCGCCAAGCTTCGGGGCTGATGCTGCAGGTGTGACATTAGCTGAGGAACAAGGGAAAGCATCAGATGCTTCCAGGGGCAGCTTTACAGAGAGTGGAAGGCTTGGGGGTCCATGATGGGCAGTGTGAAGGGAGGCTACTCTTGAGTTCTAGAGAAGAGAGATAGTAGAATTTTGGGCGTGCATGGGTTTGGGGGTGGGGGTCTGTAAGAAGCTCCATTTGGAGAATCTGACTTGTATCCAGAGGCCACAGATGATGCCCTGTCCTGTGTGGTGAAGTCTGGAGGAGCTTCTCCACTTCTCTCTGCATAGGAATCACCTGCAGGCTCCAACTGCCTTTCCAACAGCTCCCAGATGTCCTGCCTGGATCACATGTTACATAGCAAGGCTGTGAGGGTGCCCCAGAGTATGGCTGATGGGGGTCTGTGCTGGGAGAGGCTAGGGGCCCTCGATCAGGTTATTTTAGGGTCCTCAGTAGGCAACCTGGTGCTGTCAAGAGTGATGGGTGGAATGGAAGTAAAGAAAGCTGGAAACCCGGGTGCAGAAGGTGGGTGGCGCCACTGAGAGCCCCTCTGTGGAGACCTGGACCTTCAAAACACACATTCCGAACTGACGTGAGCCTTGTGGGAACTTTTCTAATGGTCGTGTTCTTCTTTATGGTCGTGATTCTTTTTTGACCGAAAGTCACACAGCGAAGCTAGTTGGCTTATTTTAGTGAATAGTAATACTTTTGTCACAAGAGAGTCAACTTATGAGTATAAAGAACTTGCTATTTGCTAGGGAGTGACTTGTGCATACAGGCTATCAAATGTCCTGAATTTTAGACAGACCACTTGGCTGTATGTCTGTATCATAGGCTTTGACTTCCAGAGCAGTGATATGTTTTTATATTTTATATGCATATTTATATACATAAATACATATTTTATGTAAATATTGTATATACATATACATAAAAATCAAAGTAATTAAATCCCAGAATCTTGGCGCCAAATGGTAAAGATTAGTTCAATCCTCTTATTTTTATATGAACTATTAAGATACAAGAAGAATATATAACAACGGGCATACTCATGTTTAGAAGTCTTACTGGTTCATTTAAGATCTAAAGTACTAAGTTAGACCACATTATCACATTCTATTATGAATAGGATGAAGAAGGCTCCTTTCCTTTTGGGAAAAGAAAAGCAGCTTTAGGCTTAATAGTAAGGTCAGGTTTTGCATTTCCATAGTCACCACCTGTCGTTGGTACAGGCATCCTATCCCTGGCAACAGTCATCTTTTGCATAAATAGTATTCACAGGCTGTGATATTGTCATTTTTAATATTAAAAAAACTTACTTTTTATTCTTGTAATTACTTTTTCATAAAACCTCTCTTAATTATTACAAAACAAAATCTTCCTTTACTTGTGTGTAGAATGTGCATTTGAAAGCAATGAGGGTTCTGCTGGCCCTGTTTACCCTGAGGTTAGTGTCCACTTGTGAGTGTCAGCTGCCTGGGGGGACGTGACTCAGAGAACAAGGTCTGTCTTTTGAATAGTTTGCCTCTATTTACGTGCCTTTCAGTGATTGCAACAAAGCTTTTCATGGTTGCAAACACAATGTAAACTTGTTCTAATAAATATATGCAGTTCAACTAAGTGAATAGTGAGAACTCCTGACCGTTTAGCTGGTGGTGATAGGGGGAGGTGAGGAAGGAGACCCCTCTGACAATAGATCTGACAACACCAAGGTCCAGAGGACCATGCAGTTCAATTCACTAATCCCCTAACAGGCAGCATAGGGCTTATCATAGGAAAGCAGTAATGATGGCCAGCAAAGGCAGGCTGCTCAAGTACCAAGCACCCCTTGACCCAGCAGAGCCTGAAGTTGCATCCTTGACTATGAAAACTGCCCTGCCCAGTGTTCTGTGACCCCCGGCTGCAGTACAGTTCTGTCTCTTGCGTGTTAGGTGAGATTCTCGACAGATGTGAATCGGTTCAACATGTTTGAGTACTACCCTGTGGATGGCGCTTTGGGAATGCCCAGAATTAAAGTTATAGCACTGTTCTCTAGCATGTATAGTAGGATAAAGGACATGTCCCCACATATCCATCTACAAAGTAACACAGAGATATGGAGGGTGCCATACACGGTTTATTGTCAATATAGAAAGGGAACACTCACTTAGCAGGTGAAATCACTGTTGATCTGAACAGGAAAGATGTATATCTGCTCCCCAGGGCCTCCACCTAAGAGGGTCAAAGGTAGAGTAATGATGGTAATGGCAGTGGAGAAGTTAGGCCAAGTGGGGAGGGTGGGAGGTTTAGAGAGATGTAGAGTGTGCCCGTGTGCTATGTCTTGGTCTCAAACATACTATGTTTTTCCTGCCCCTGCCCCTTGCTCTCAATGTTCTCCTTCTACAAGTCTTCCCTTCTTTTTTCTCTTGAAGACCTGCATGAGCTTCAACTCACAACCTCCTGCTGCCTCCCCATGAGCATTCCTGGGCTATTCCAATCTAACTAAAAGGCTTCCTGATCACTTTTCAGGCCAGTTTGTTGGGTATTCTGTTCCCACTGATTCTCAGCAGGCAGAGTATTGCATATACATCGTGCAAAGGCAAGCACCCTGATGTACCAGGGATGGAGCTGAGTACTCTTTATGGGTGGATTAATTCATTTGATTGATGCTTGCTGCACTTCTATTACCTTGTGTCATGCACTGTTCTCCAGCTGCAGGTGATGAGTAAAAAAGGAAGGTAGCCACCCCCTTGGAGCGCAGTGTCCAGTTGGGAATACAGACAAGAATACGGTATCACAATGCAGGGGAGAGAATGCAAGGGTGGTAGTTGTGCACAAAGTTCAACTGCAAATAGGAAGGCCTGTTACCGAGTCCAAGCTTGTACTGCTCACTGTACAACAGGCTGGTAAATCGAGAGACGAGGTGTTGGGGCAAGGAATAACCACTTTATTCAGAAAGCCAGCAGACAGAGAAGGTGGTGGACGAGTGTCCCAAAGAACCAACATACCCGAGCTAAAACTGAGGCTTCTAAAAGGGGAGGGGGTGTGGCTGGTAGTTGCAAACTTCTTGATGCCCGAATCCTTTGTTGTTTCTTGTTGCTGACCACTAGGTCTGCTCACAATGTTCCTATAAACCTCCAACAAGATGATTGTTGTTTTCTGTTCTGCAGCTTTATCGCTATATGAATGGAAAAGGTCGGAGCCTTGAGAATGGGCTGTCATGTGTATTTCAGGCTCTAGGCAACATTCTTTTCAAAGATGCAGAGCCAGCATGGCTAAGCACAGGCAACAGAGCACAAGGGTCAGAGCTAAAGGAATAGATCCACCATGGAGTCAGGTTTGTTCTTTTCTATTACAGGACCTCAGTCCAAACCAGACTGATAAGGGAAGGATTCCCAGAGGAGGTTACATATGAACTGAGTCTGAAAGAATTCAGCATTAGGTATAGATGAAGAAATAGTCATTGAACATGTAAAATGCATTTAGAAAACCTTGTCAGGTACAAAAATGCAAATACCTGAGTTTCAATGCCTTTTCTACATGATTATGTTAGGCCTTCTCAGGCCTCAGCAACATCATCTTCATTTTCTTAAGGATCTGACTTGTCTCAGGGCTGAGCCCAGAGTTCAGGATGATATCTCTCCAGTGAACAGTGTGAGGAAGACTCAGAGGATATCACAGAGGTCTGTGACATGCTTCTCAGTTTATTTATTATTTAAAGAACTTTTTACAAGAGTGTATAAGTGATACATGAGGATTAGGGCATGGGAAGGAAGAAAATACTCATATACTTAAGTTCTCCCAGCCGGGGAGGCAGCAACCACTTGTAACATTTTTGCTTTATATCCTTCCAGATGTTTTCCTGCAAGCTTGCCTTTTTTTATTTTTCCAGAAATAGGATCCCACTATCCTATACATCCTGGTCTACAGCCTGCCTTATGCAGCCAATATTCTGTGACCATACTGAGCACTTATTAGAGTATACACTTTGTAATAAAGTAATTCCAAGTGCCTCATGACACCTACAGTTTGCTTTGTGAGTCCAACAGAAATACAGAGAATCAGTTTTCAGACTTTTTATTCTTACATAGGTAGTGTTGGTTGTAGGGGTACTGGTGGTTAAAAGACAAGGAAGAGGGGAATGAAAAGGGGCTCTACCTCGAAGCGATGTTTTAAAGAACACTTTCTAAGACATTTTGCCCTGCAAAGGTACATATCACTAATTGTTGGTTTTATTTACTAGAAAGTGCTGTAAAACTAGCTGCCTTTAAATTAGAGGATATCAAAGACTAAAGTTTTCATGCCCTTCTAGGATGATTTCATTTGAATTTCCCTTTTCGAACTTAGTTGATATTTTGCTAATGATGTAATTATTTATTTAGGCTTAAACGATTCTGTGCAAATACCTTATGAAATGCTTTCTTTTTTTAAAAGCACCTTTTATTTATTTTTACTAAGCCAAAAAACACACTTCACATCTGGGATCAACCAACGAATGGACTTGCTTTCCTTTGAAGACTCATAATTTAGTTTCACATTTTTGACTAGTGACTCTGGGCCTGAGGCCCCACAGATGAGACAAGGTTTCTGCCCTTGAGGTCACAGTTCTAATGAAGAAACAGAGCCAGGGCATCACCTGGAAACGCACTGCTCAGGGGTGCCCTCCCGAAGGAGGTCATTGGCGTTGGAACTGAGCCTTGAGGGACGAAAGAGAGTTGGCCAGGTGACAAAGGGTGAGAGTGACACACCAGGCAGAGGCGAGAGCAGGACAGAGTCCAGAGAGGCAGGAAAAAGTGCATCCGGCAGAGGTGGTACAGGCAGGCAGTATTGCCAGCGTGTGCAGTGCCATGTGAGGCCCGCAGGAGTTGGAGAAGAGCTGGCAGGATGTGGGGCTTTACCCTGATGGGTAGTTAGCCAAGAGACTGCTATGAGCTGTTCTCCAGGCCATTGGAGATACAGGTCTGAAGGCTTTGCTTAAAGCTGTAAGTAAAGATTCAGGAGCCTCTGAAGACCTGTGCCTTAATCACCTCAGTGGCAGAACAAAGGAATAGAAGCCCGAGTGGAGTCAATAAGAGATGAGGAAAAAGAGGATCATAAACAGTGACACTGAGAAAATATGGTCAAGTAAGGAAGACGATAAAAGCTGAGGGGAGGAGGAAGACGGCACTGGTCCAAAGGGGATGCTTAGCATGGTTGAAAAGCACCACGGATATAGGCTGAGAGAAAACAGCCAATGGAGAGGGAGAGTTCGGATGTCTGGGAGAGAGTGACGTAGGGATGAGATCGAGAATGCTGGTGATGAGATGTCCCTCCTAAGTTCTAACCATCCTCTCCTCTGAGCCTGCAGGAAGACAGCAAGGAAGAGTGGAGCCAGAGGTGGCTTGTAAGTGCAAGGCTTAGGAAGTAGAGAGAGAGAGAGTTCCTGATGGCCTCATTTTCCTCAATGTAGCAGCTGCCTTCTGAGAACAGGGGGTGGGCTGAGTTAGAAGGTTTGTGGGGCAAAGTGAATGATAAACCTGCTGCAGAGAAGAACTATAGAGGGAGTGGATGAGGATTAAGGCAGGAAGAGCTATCCCAGGACAGTCCCTGGCACACAATAGGTGTTCAGTTAACATTCAATTAAAAAATAATGTCAAAAGTTGGTTGAATAGGATCAAGAACCCAACTGAGGTTGGCAACCACGGATTTATTGTGGTATCATGATGCCTGTGCGGTTTCTCTTTAGTTTTCATTCCCAGAGATATAGTAGAAAGATGGAAAGTAGAAGGATGGAAGCTAACCTAGTGTTGGTCTTTTCCTGGGAGTTGCAAAGTTCAAGAGTGGAAGGGAAGGAAGGGTATTGTTAAGAGAGTGGTTAGGGGGTGAGCCAGGAGGATCTGCTCTACTAGGAGAAAAAGGAGGGGTTCAGGGGTTGGAAAAGGGGGACTGTCACTTTTTATTATGGGTCCATAATAAATGCCATACGTACAAACGTTTCCTCATTTTTTAAATGGTGATATTCATATATTGTTAATTTTAAGTTTTTCTAAGATAAAATGAGAAGCAGTCTAAACTTCCAACAACAGAATACACATGCAAGTTCAAGTGGTAATGAGAGAAACACATACATGATGTAGCTGGGAATCTGTGATGATACCACATTTCAGTGGGGTAAATGTCACTGTGAGAAGTCTCAGTGTCCAGCACAACATTAAAAATCAGGTCTGGTTCTTTCTCCCTTCTGAGAATAGAGGACTGTGCTGAGCTCATATTGATGGCTACCACACACACTCACTGATTCAGGAACTAGGGCCATCCCTGTGTGGTACCACTTATGTGCTGAGTGCCATGAGTAGCTAGGAGCCATGGAAAAGACTGCCCGACTCTCAGACTGGTTTTTCGTTTGGTTTAGGAGAAAAGGTCAACTAACCTACATGGCTTTTAAAACAAAGTGTGTGATCAAGTGGCCACATGAGCAGTAGAGAATAATAAATATGAAATGATTTTGCAGTGTAGATAAAATGTGTGGCCTACGGTAGCCTAAGAAAGCTTGATGGATTTGGTGAAAGTTTAAACAGTAGTTAGAGAGAAAAAGTATGAGAAGCTCAAAAACCAAATAGTGTACCCTCAATAGGTTATCCATTGCTATCTTGACTTCTATAATTGAGCCACATTCAAGGCTCACTTGAAAACTGCAAAGAGGCCTGAAACATAGCTTTGGGATACAGCTTTAAAAATTAATTAATTAATTAATTAAAATGAACATTTAAAATATTTTAACTGAAGAATAAATCAAGTTCTCCATCACTGCGTCAACTGGTTGAAACTCAGACATATGGAAAATTTCAACTTTCAATTCCAGACCCTAAGCCTAATTCTGGGAGAAAATCCATTAAAGTAATGAAGTAAGGAAACAATTGAACAACGAATCTTTATTTTGTAGAGAATACGGTGAATGCTGGGAGGTACATCACCATTTCCATTTTGTGCTTTTGGATAATTACAAGCACCAACATCTTTGCCTAAGAGTCACCAGGCTGTGGTTTGTAACTGACTTCAGGGTAGGAGTGGGTAGGAATTTATAGGATATTATCCTTCAAGAAGAGCTCGGAGAATTTTTTTCAGATGCAGAAACTTAAAACTACCCAGGTTTTAAAGTAGTTGAGTGACTCTTCCCCTGGAAAAATAATTAGTTGTCAGTCCTTTTAATTTGAATATTCAATAGAGCTGTCATTGGGAACCAAAGGAAATGAAAATGTAGGTGGATACAGTTCCTACCCCATTATAAAGGGCTTATAACAGACTACTATGAATTTCACACAAATGTTTTACATTATTTCATTAAATTTTCTCCAATACATTTCATATAGTTTCTGAAAGTGCAAGTAAATTGCAGCTTTCACTGCTCTTTGAAAAAAATTGTTTTGGGGAGTTGTGGAGATTTACTTGCTGCAAATTTCACTTTTAATAAATGACATTGAAATGTTTTTAATGCCCTGAAATAACTGAATGAAGGTTTTAAGAGTCTTGTAATTAAAATGAAAATATAAAAGCTATGGATGGACATTGTAGAGGAATCACAGTTCTATTGTTTTTTCTTTTGGAATTTGTGGATCAACTATATATAATTTGTAGTTCAAAAGAATTGAGAAATGTGTCTGTTTGGGTCTAATATTGTCCTTTTTAATGTTTCTAATCTCAGTTGTCTTCACTTATAGGACAAACGTCTCAGCTTACCTGGGCTACATTTTTTTATATTCCTTTCATGGGTTCAAACATGTTAGTCATCATCATACACATTTCCAGTGAGTTATGAATGTGATATTTTTGGATTTTCTCAGTTTCTAGACTCTGGATTTTTAAGACACTCAATGGATTTAACAGTTGCACAAGGAACCTAAGTAAACCCGGCCGTGTTAAATGTTCATGTTAATTGTAAACTATATCCTGATTTCCGGTATGGTTTTAAAATGTTAAGTGTATCTTAAAAATAAGGAAACTTGATAAATGTTCAGTGATTTGGCAGGCCCCTATTAAAGCTGTCCAGTGTATCAAGGGCCGTAGTTACCTGCATTGTACAGTGCTCATCATGGATTTTGGTTATGTGAATTGCAGAAGGCAGGACGGTGGGCTTTTTCCATTTAAAATTTAAAATCATTTATCTTTTGGGTGTTAACAGAGGGCATGTTTAAGTTGAAGGGAATGAAACAATTATTATCTTTCATGGTTGTGTTATCATTAGTAGATAAGTTAACGGCTCCCTGTACAAATAATTGGGGATCAGTGTACCTAAGACTTGGGTTCTCTTTAAGACAAAAAAAAATTATCTACAGATATAAATCCCTCTTCAGGGTCATTAGACAAACTTCAAAGTGTTAATGTGCATGAAAAGACGCCATATTTTGAATTTTTATATGTTATATGAATAACAATTTGGCATAAAACAGTTGGATTACAGTGTGTCGTTTATGGGTTTTTTTTAAAGTCAGTGTAATATATAATACTCATAAATGTCACACTTTCAGAGAGGAAACAGGTGTCTTTTGAGCAGCTTTTTTTTTTTTTTTTTTAAATGCGGTATGCGGGCCTCTCACTGTTGTGGACTCTCCTGTTGCGGAGCACAGGCTCTGGACGCTCAGGCTCAGCGGCCACAGCTCATGGGCCCAGCCTCTCCACGGCATGTGGGATCCTCCCGGACCAGGGCATGAACCCGTGTCCCCTGCATCGGCAGGCGGACTCTCAACCACTGCGCCACCAGGGAAGCCCTTGAGCAGCTTTCATGTGGAGGGAACAGGGCCACTCTGGTTTACCCAGCAGTAGCTGTGGTGCCCGTACAGCATCTAATGGCCTGTTATGTGATTAACTCTGCTCAGTTGGTCCCTTTTTTTGGTTCACTGAGGGCTCCCTCCTCCTGTCCTTTCCTGTGACCATCCATTCTTCACGAGAGTACAGACACTGCCTCTAGACAGGAGAACAGACCTTCCTGTCCTTGGTTTTGTTTATACTCTTGCTTTCAAATCAAAGTTTAGATAAAAATCCCTTGTTTAATCATTTTCAGTTAGCTTCCCGTGTTTGGAGCCCTAGGTTTTTCTCGTTTTGAAACATTCTCTTTGTTAGCAGTTAGATGCCTCATGAATAAGACTTGACTCATTCTACTCTAAATGGATGTATTGTTTTAGAAATCTAAATCATTTGGAAGGGGCTGAAATCAAACACAGAAACCTCATTCCTTAAGTGACAGCCACTGCTAACAGTTGCTATATTAGTGTTGGTTGTCACCAACTTATTTCGTCTCCAAAGCATCTGTCGAACCTCTGCTCGGCAAAATGCGGATATGAGCGTCCTTTATTCATCTCTTCTCCCCATGACTAAGGTGACAAACCAGTCCTGGTTTACCCAGGACTTTCCCAGTTTTAGCACTGAAAGTCCGCCGTCCAGGGACACCCCTCGCTCCCAGGAGGGTCAGCCCTTACCTATAAACTCCCAATGTGTTAGACCATCATTATTACAGCATCATGGTAATACTTATTGTTAGAGCATAGCGGTGAATGCTTGTTTTGTCCATAGATGGTTTCTGAAAATCAAAAGCCAATATGCAAATAGTACTCACTGTGGAGCCACGGAATATAATAAGATCCATAGAGAAAGACCTTCCACACTGAATCACTGAATTTTGCTGCTTGAAGGAGATTTTCCAACAGCTTCGATTCTTTATAGACACTCTTCTGCTTTGGGGTTATATTCAGCTCCTACTGTTTTTCTGCATCCATGTTGTTCCCTTCCTTAGATTCCTGTTTTCATTTGGTAGTCTATTCCCTTTGAGTAGCTTTTTGTATATAATATGCACGGATGGTAAGCTCTGTTACTGCATGTTTGGAAATGTCCGATTTTGCCTTCACGCTTGATTGATAATTTCAGTCTAGATTCAAAATGATAGTTCCTCAACTTTGAAGGCATTGCCTCTCTGATACCTACAATCTAATGTAGCCAATAAGTCTGGTGCTAGACTGATTCTTCTAACTTAGTTGATTGTGTATGCATGTGTCTATCTGTCTACCTCTTTGAAGCTTTGGGGAATTTTTACTTTATCCTTAGTTCTGATGTTTCACCAGTGATCTTTTTTCATTAATCTTTTTTTTTTTTTTTTTTTGGCCTTTACGATCTGAAGTCTCCTCTAGCTCAGGATATTTTTTCCCCACTAATACTTACGCACTCTTCAACTCTTCACCTAGGACTCCAGGGGATGGATTTTGGACGTCCTGGAATCAACTCTCCATGTCTTTCCTATTTTCCTTTGTTTTTTGCTGTACTTTCTGGAGATTTCCTTGGCTTAAATTTTGCCACCTGCTGGATGAGTCTTGAGCCATATAAATTCTATTATTTAGTCCATGGAGTTTTCTGTTTTGGTATTTATTTGTTTAATACTCTGAGAACGTTCCCATTCTTGTTCCTTTTTTGCCTGAAAGAAATGTGAATGTGAACATTGTTCCAGCCCTTAAGAAAGTATTGTTCTTGACAATGATGATCTTGACAGATGATCTTCTCGGATTGCTTAAAATTTTTCTTTTCCAGCACCACACACTTCTTTAATTTGTTAATTTGTAGATAGAACGTATTCCTGTTTTCCACCAAAACGCCGACTCCAAGTAAGTTACCCGTCTCAGTTCCTTGGAAGAAGTTAGGCTTTCTGGTTTCCTGTGCTCTCCCACTGTTCTGGAAGGTCTCTCCTTCCATCTCCTAACTCTTCCCTAAAAGCTCTCCTGCTTGCCCACCCTACACTTCATTTACACAGACAGTCTGGGAGCCCCCTCAACCAGAAGCAGTCTCTCCTTTCTCTTAACATTCATTGAGACTTGGGACTTCTCTGGCGGTTCAGTGGTTAAGACACTGTGCTTCCAGTGCAGGGGATGCGGGTCCCATCCCCGGTTGGGGAACTAAGATCCCACGTGCCACGCGGCATGGCCAAAAAAAAAAAAAAAAGAAATTCATTGAGCTTTTTGATGGAAACTTTCTTGCCATTGCCCCTCCCTCTCTCTTCAGGATTCCTGAAATGATGGCAAATAAGGGTGTTGAGAGGACAAGAAAATTCCCAGACATGGAAGGTTGAGGATGAGGAGGTCTAGTGAGCAGGTGAAGGCTGACTCTGCCAGTTACCTGGTATGAAAAATGGCTACTCAGCGGTTAGGGGCTTACCTGTCTACCTCTCACCTAGAAACCTAATTGGACTAAAACTTAATTTTTCCAATTATTTTATGTTCCAAAATCCTTCCAAGTAACAATTAGTCAAATAGATGACCAAAATAGAAACTGTTAATTTCTCTTTATGGAGCAGGGAATAGAATTTTATAACCTGGATGCATTCCTAAAATTTCTTTGTGGTTTGGCTTCAGTAAATTACTACTTTACATACAGCTTTTAAAATATATTTAGACTTAAGTTTAAAGAGTGAGAACCACTTGTGTAAACATCCTTGAACACCGTTCTTTTAATGAATGGGCTAATGTTAGTTATAGTTTTTCTTCACTTCCTGTGGAAAACCCATTTCTCTGGGGGAGGGCTTTAATTTATATTCACCTTGAAAAGTGAAAGGAATTCACCTTAGTGTATTTTAACTCAGCCACAGAATTCTCAGTATTGCTACTGAAAACTGCTTGGCCCAAATCTCTGAGTATGATGTTTTTTAATTGGACTCTCTGTCATAAAATAGCAAATGACAGTGCATGTGTCCCTAAAGTAGTAAATCGGTATGTTTAGGGGATTCGAATAACCCTTATTTTATGTGTGCTTTAATAGAGAAAATCCTCCCTTTCTCTTTTTTTTGAAAAGCAATTTTGCAGTTAGTGTTTCAGTGAAGCAGTGAAGTGAGGCAGGAACCCGTAATGAAGGGCTTCCTGGGTGGGGTTCAGGAGCCTGGGTTCATCAGTCAGCAATGGGGAAACTTCTGAAGGATGGAAAGAAAGAAGCCACGTGATCACATTTGTCATACACATGACAGGATGAAGGTAGGATTGGAGGCCGCCCAGTGGAGAGGTCATGATGTAACCCATGTCAGAAAGTAATGAAGCCATGGGCCAAGGCAGTAAAAATGGTTATTGTCCAACTCTAACTTTTCATGCTGTATTTATTGTGCTGCCGTTAGACTCATTTACTGGTTATTTTGCAAAGATTTAGCCCTTTGAGAGCTAGAAGGGATAGTGGAGGTTCTTAAGCAGTCCTTTCATTTTACAAATGGTAAAGCCTAAGTTCTAAAGAAATGAAGTGATTCCTCCAAGTCAGGCAACTCATGACGAGCAGAGCTTGGGCTTAGACCCAAGTCTCCTGATTCCGAAGCCAAAACTTTTTTTGTGATGCTTCCCACCTGTCCTACCTGCTCTCTGCTAGGCACTTGCCCAAGCCCATGTCCCACCTAAGGATCTGTCTGTCACCTGGAGGTTGATGACACAGTGGGATATTGACTGACTGACGACTTTTTTCTAGTCATGCCCTGACTCTTCCAAATGACTTATTTCTAATCTTCCTCACTCCTCCCAAATGCTCTTTCTTGCCCATCACATTCAGAAGATGGTCTTGTCTCTTACTTCCCAGAGAAAAACAGAAATCATCTGAGAACACACTGGGCTACTGCCTGCCAACAAATCTACTAACTCCCAACTGCCTGCCCTTTGTTTTAACAGCAAAAGGGTCTTGACCTTATTTAACGCTGGGTCCTGGATCCTGGGCCCCAGTTCCTCCTGTCTTTTCAGGGATATTTTTGATTATTTTCCCTGTTCTAGTATTTTCAACCATTTCTTCTCTAAAAGATGTATCCTGTCATCATTTATATATCAGCCGGACTTTTTCATTTAAAACCCTGCTTAGGGGCTTCCCTGGTGGCACAGTGGTTAAGAATCTGCTTGCCAATGCAGGGGACACGGGTTCGAGCCCTGGTCCGGGAAGATCCCACATGCCGCGGAGCAACTAAGCCCACGTACCAAAACTACTGAGGCTGTGCTCTAGAGCCCGTGAGCCACAACTACTGAAGTCCACGTGCTGCAACTACTGATGCCTGCGCACCTAGAGCCCGTGCTCCACAACAAGAGAAGCCACCACAATGAGAAGCCCATGCTTTGCAACGAAGAGAAGCCCAAGCTCGCCGCAACTAGAGAAAGCCTGTGTGCAGCAACGAGCACCCAGCGCAGCCAAAAATAAATAAATAAATAAATAAATTTATTAAAGAAAAAAAAACCTTCTTAGCATACCTGTCCAGTGAGGACATTTCACTTAGTTATTCATTTCATAACTATTCCTGAGCAACCACCATGTGCTAGGTGTTGGGTATGCTGTCATGTACCAAAGAAATGGGGTCTCGTATAGTCTAATGGGGGAAACAGATGCTAAACAAATATGTGTACTTGCTGATCATTTAGATTGGAAAATGCAGTTCTAACCAATTTTATGGTAGTAGGCAATATATTTCAGTTTTTTCGTAGGTGCTGTATTTCAGTTTCATAGTTAAATTTGTGGTAGTATGTTCTTTGTAGCATATCTGTGCATTACCAGAGGACTGGCCTTTGCTCTGGGTTTAATTTTAATATCACATGACCAAACGTCCTTACTGTTATAGGCTATTGTACACACCCAAATAGCTGAGCTAACAATGCAAATAAACTGAATCTGAAGAAATATTAATCTGCTCATGGAGTTAGAAACTAAAAACCACATATATTTATTCTAAATAAAATTTATTCTCAAATAAATGAAACATACTTAATATAATCTAAACTTGCAAGGTAGATTGAAAAAAATCCTAATGGTTTTCCATGAAGAAACCAAAAATATTATACAGAAAGAATCATCTGTTCAGTTTAGACTCTCCCAAATATTTTTTAATGACATTCATGTTAAGTTGGAGCCTTTTAAAATTAGCAAAATAACTGTGTGAGCACACACTAGGTATGCTAATGACAAGTTTCATAAAAAGAAAAAGTTTTCTCAAGTACAGATGTAAAATGAGAAGGTTTCTTTGCGTATGTCCATTATCACCCTCCTAGTTTCCTCGTGGGCTACATCATTCAATTTTAGCATTTCCCCTCGTTTTAGAAGTACAAGCAGTCCACATTAGCAAAACCAAAGATTTCCAGGAAGTACTAGTTGCTGTAATGGTGGGGAACGTGTGAATAAATCACTGTTTGGTAGGAACTGTAAAATGTTTTCTTGGAAGTCTGCTCTCCATATTCAGGTTTCCCTGAACCTGAAAGCCTATTGAAATATCCTCAATGTTAAATGAATAGTAAATAAAAACTCTGTGATATATTTGGTAGTTTGTTTTTTTAAAAACTGATAGGTCAAAGCCTGTTTTTCTTGACTGATGTGGAAAGGTTGAGAAAAGAAAAAAGGCCTCCAGTGAAAGGAAATTACCTTTCTAAATATAACATTCTAAAGTGATGTAACAGGTTTTTCCATATGTTGCTTGAAAAAAACTGGTGTTTTTACAGAAGCATTTTACAGTACTCACCATTAAATAAACCGCAACAACAAATTTAAATTTCTAAAGCTATCTCCCAAAATATTAATTTATTAACTAACTAGTATAAGAAAGACATGCGATATCTTTGGTTTCCCTTTGCTAAAATCTGTTTTACTTTTGAGTCAGTCCAACTTTAAAAACCACAGCCATCTGAATTCT
The DNA here is from genome assembly GCF_949752795.1 of Hyperoodon ampullatus. NCBI lineage: Eukaryota > Metazoa > Chordata > Mammalia > Artiodactyla > Ziphiidae > Hyperoodon > Hyperoodon ampullatus. Next base: position 74,322,601 of record NC_136925.1, read on the forward strand.
GTTCATTTTAGGGAATTTTGCTATGTAAACTAACATTGTTCAGTTTCGTTGCTTGCTAACACATTCTGAATCACTTAAAGTTATTGATCTAGGTTGAAAGAAGCTCTTGGACTCTAATCTATAAAAGCCATTGCTGGGCTTCCCTGGTGGCGCAGTGGTTAAGAATCCGCCTGCCAATGCAGCAGACATGGGTTCAAGCCGGGAAGATCCCACATGCCTTGGAGCAGCTAAGCCCGTGTGCCGCAACTACTGAGCCTGCGCTCTAGAGCCTGTGAGCCACAACTACTGAAGCCCGTGCGCAGCAACAAAGACCCAACATAGCCAAAAATAAATTAAGTAAATAAATAAAAAGTTTTTAATGTTGCTTATAAAATGTTTCTGCTTAGAAATGCTCATCCATTTCTATAGTTTCCTCCATTTTATTAAGTACAGAATCTGCCAAAACTTTATTAACTTTCATAATCACCTTCTTTCTTATTTCTGTCTGGACTTGAGAATCTTTGGAAAGTCTTGTCTTACTCATTATATTCCTCCACTGGTGTGCTAACTACTAAGCCCCAAATTTTAATATTAGAGTTATATTCCTTTTATGCTTTCAGGATCACACTGGGTAGCATGCTGTCTCTGGGTGTTGTTACTTGCTAACTCTGTGACAGTCCATTCCACTGACTGGAGGTTCCATGGGGGTAAGAACTAGTCTGTCCTAGTCACTGCTGTGTCCTCAGTAACCATGCCTGGTGCATTATTGGTGCTCAGACGTTGGATGCATTCAGGTCATTTTAAGAGTAACACAGGTCTCTTGGGTGATAGGAAAGTGAGATAGGAAAGTGTTGATAACTGTATTATAGCATTTGAAATACAGCTACCATCCAGTCTATTGACGGGTATACATCCCTTGAAAGCCTGCTATCTTGGGAAGAGGCTCGGTATTTTTCTTTGTAATCCTAGTGCCTTTAACAGCACTTGAATGAAGGTCATTCATTCAAGAAACATTCACTACTTCACATTCTTGCCCATTTCCCCCTCCAACATTGAAAAATAAAAGGAAAATGGTGTTGGAATCCCCAGTTCTGTTTTGCCAGCTTTTTTTAATAAAGAGGCCCACTTTGCTCTAAGAATGAAAAAGAGAGGGACATACAGGGGACTATGAGGAAGCATCATCTACTCTAACTCCTAATCTCTGATTCAGTATTAGAATTAAGGATCCTTTGTCAAGTCATTATGCCAGCTGTTAGTCTTTTTAAAAATATAAACAGCAGGGCTTCCCTGGTGGCGCAGTGGTTGAGAGTCCACCTGCTGATGCAGGAGACACGGGTTCGTGTCCCGGTCTGGGAAGGTCCCACATGCCGCGGAGCGGCTGGGCCCGTGAGCCATGGCCGCTGAGCCTGCGCGTCTGGAGCCTGTGCTCCGCAACGGGAGAGGCCACAAGAGTGAGAGGCCCACGTACCGCAAAAAAAAAAAAAAAATATATATATATATAGATAGATAGATAGATAGATAGATAGATAGCAGATGACAAAATCTAAGCTATGGGTCATCAAAATCTGGTGTGCAGAGTCTGTGTTGTCTATCTGCTTTTGGTTTCCTTTCTAAAAAATTCACAACCAACTTACCATTCAATATAGCCCAGATTTGGGAAGCATGCAGTATCAGCCTAAAGTTTCTTAATAATATACAAAGAACTTTAATTAGTTCTACATACACACAGTTGGTGTGTGATCCAGCGGAACCCAAGAAATGATACAAACTAAAGACTGAACTTGTCATTTCGTCAGTCTTCTTTCTGTGCAGAATACAGTGCCTGCCAAGTCATGCAAACCTGATGTATTACATCAGAATTGAGTGGGTAGAACCTTCACTTGCAGTTTTTTTTCTAATGTATCTATTAAAATGCCACAGAAAACAATTCAACTTATTAAGAATTGCTTTATGTATGTATTTTTCCCAAGAACACACCCATTTTGTAATATGAGATACATTCCTCAGAGACCTTGCTTTACCCACTTTATAACCTCCATGCCTGGCATAGCGCCTGACACACATCAGGCATTTACTATATAATTGAATCAAATTGTGGGTAAAACGAGTACATTTACTGGTTAGGAAACCAGTAACTATTAGTTATTGAAAGATGTGTACCTCTTCTCAGTAGTCTCCACTTCCAAATTCTAGGGTTTGAGTTTTATGTTTTGTTTTGTTTTGTTTTTTTGGGGTTTTTTTGCTGATCTCCCTGTGCTATGCGGCTGCTTCCCACTAGCTATCTACCTTACGTTTGGTAGTGTATATATGTCCATGCTGCTCTTTCGCTTTGTCACAGCTTACCCTTCCCCCTCCCCATATCCTCAAGTCCATTCTCTAGTAGATCTGTGTCTTTATTCCTGTCTTACCCCTATGTTCTTCATGACATTTTTTTTCTTAAATTCCATATATATGTGTCAGCATACAGTATTTGTCTTTCTCTTTCTGACTTACTTCACTCTGTATGACAGACTCTAGGTCCATCCACCTCATTACAAATAGCTCAATTTCATTTCTTTTTATGGCTGAGTAATATTCCATTGTATATATGTGCCACATCTTCTTTATCCATTCATCCGATGATGGACACTTAGGTTGTTTCCACCTCCGGGCTATTGTAAATAGGGCTGCCATGAACATTTTGGTACATGACTCTTTTTGAATTATGGTTTTCTCAGGGTATATGCCCAGTAGTGGGATTGCTGGGTCATATGGTAGTTCTATTTGTAGTTTTTTAAGGAACCTCCATACCGTTCTCCATAGTGGCTGTACCAATTCACATTCCCACCAGCAGTGCAAGAGTGTTCCCTTTTTTCCACACCCTCTCCAGCATTTATTGTTTCTAGATTTTTTGATGATGGCCATTCTGACTGGTGTGAGATGATATCTCATTGTAGTTTTGATTTGCATTTCTCTAATGAGTAAAGATGTTGAGCATCCTTTCATGTGTTTGTTGGCAGTCTGTATATCTTCTGTGGAGAAATGTCTATTTAGGTCTTCTGCCCATTTTTGGATTGGGTTGTTTGTTTTTTTGTTATTGAGCTGCATGAGCTGCTTATAAATTTTGGAGATTAATCCTTTGTCAGTTGCTTCATTTGCAAATATTTTTTCCCATTCTGAGGGGAGTCTTTTAGTCCTGTTTATGGTTTAGTTTGCTGTGCAAAAGCTTTGAAGTTTCATTAGGTCCCATGTGTTTATTTTTGTCTTTATTTCCATTTCTCTAGGAGGTGGGTCAAAAAGGATCTTGCTGTGATTTATGTCATAGAGTGTTCTGCCTATGTTTTCCTCTAAGAGTTTGATAGTGTCTGGCCTTACACTTAGGTCTTTAATCCATTTTGAGCTTATTTTTGTGTATGGTGTTAGGGAGTGATCTAATCTCATACTTTTACATGTCCCTGTCCAGTTTTCCCAGCACCACTTATTGAAGAGACTGTCCTTTCTCCACTGTACATTCCTGCCTCCTTTATCAAAGATAAGGTGACCATATGTGCGTGGGTTTATCTCTGGGCTTTCTATCCTGTTCCATTGATCTATCCTTCTGTTTTTGTGCCAGTACCATACTGTCTTGATTACTGTAGCTTTGTAGTATAGTCTGAAGTCAGGGAGCCTGATTCCTCCAGCTCCATTTTTCGTTCTCAAGATTGCTTTGGCTATTCAGGGTCTTTTGTGTTTCCATACAAATTGTGAAATTTTTTGTTCTAGTTCTGTGAAAAATGCCAGTGGTAGTTTGATAGGGATTGCATTGAATCTGTAGATTGCTTTGGGTAGTAGAGTCATTTTCACAATGTTGATTCTTCCAATCCAGGAGCATGGTATATCTCTCCATCTATTTGTATCATCTTTAATTTCTTTCATCAGTGTCTTATAATTTTCTGCATACAGGTCGTTTGTCTCCTTAGGTAGGTTCATTCCTAGATATTTTATTCTTTTTGTTGCAATGGTAAATGGGAGTGTTTCCTTGATTTCACTTTCAGATTTTTCATCATTAGTATATAGGAATGCCAGAGATTTCTGTGCATTAATTTTGTATCCTGCTACTTTACCAAATTCATTGATTAGCTCTAGTAGTTTTCTGGTAGCATCTTTAGGATTCTCTATGTATAGTATCATGTCATCTGCAAACAGTGACAACTTTACTTCTTCTTTTCCGATTTGGATTCCTTTTATTTCCTTTTCTTCTCTGATTGCTGTGGCTAAAACTTCCAAAACTGTGTTGAATAAGAGTGGTGAGAGTGGGAAACCTTGTCTTGTTCCTGATCTTAGTGGAAATGGTTTCAGTTTTTCACCATTGAGGACGATGCTGGCTGTGGGTTTGTCATATATGGCCTTTATTATGTTGAGGAAAGTTCCCTCTATGCCTACTTTCTGCAGGGTTTTTATCATAAATGGGTGTTGAATTTTGTCGAAAGCTTTCTCTGCATCTATTGAGATGATCATATGGTTTTTCTCCTTCAATTTGTTAATATGGTGTATCACGTTGATTGATTTGCGTATATTGAAGAATCCTTGCATTCCTGGAATAAACCCCACTTGATCATGGTGTATGATCCTTTTAATGTGCTGTTGGATTCTGTTTGCTAGTATTTTGTTGAGGATTTTTGCATCTATGTTCATCAGTGATGTTGGCCTGTAGTTTTCTTTCTTTGTGATATCCTTGTCTGGTTTTGGTATCAAGGTGATGGTGGCCTCGTAGAATGAGTTTGGGAGTGTTCCTCCCTCTGCTATATTTTGGTAGAGTTTGAGAAGGATAGGTGTTAGCTCTTCTCTAAATGCTTGATAGAATTCGCCTGTGAAGCCATCTGGTCCTGGGCTTTTTTTTGTTGGAAGATTTTTAAACACAGTTTCAATTTCAGTGCTTGTGATTGGTCTGTTCATATTTTCTATTTCTTCCTGATTCAGTCTTGGCAGGTTGTGCATTTCTAAGAATTTGTCCATTTCTTCCAGGTTGTCCATTTTATTGGCATAGAGTTGCTTGTAGTAATCTCTCATGATCTTTTGTATTTCTGCAGTGTCAGTTGTTACTTCTCCTTTTTCATTTCTAAATCTATTGATTTGAGTCTTCTCCCTTTTTTTCTTGATGAGTCTGGCTAATGGTTTATCAATTTTGTTTATCTTCTCAAAGAACCAGCTTTTAGTTTTATTGATCTTTGCTATCATTTCCTTCATTTCTTTTTCATTTATTTCTGATCTGATTTTTATGATTTCTTTCCTTCTGCTAACTTTGGGATGTTTTTGTTCTTCTCTCTCTAATTGCTTTAGGTGCAAGGTTAGGTTTTTTATTCGAGATGTTTCCTGTTTCTTAAGGTAGGATTGTATTGCTATAAACTTCCCTCTTAGAACTGCTTTTGCTGCATCCCATAGGTTTTGGGTCGTCGTGTCTCCATTGTCATTTGTTTCTAGGTATTTTTTAATTTCCTCTTTGATTTCTTCAGTGATCACTTCGTTATTGAGTAGTGTATTGCTTAGCCTACATGTGTTTGTATTTTTTACAGCTCTTTTCCTGTAATTGATATCTAGTCTCATAGCATTGTGGTCAGAAAAGATACTTGATACAATTTCAATTTTCTTAAATTTACCAAGGCTTGATTTGTGACCCAAGATATGATCTATCCTGGAGAATGTTCCATGAGCACTTGAGAAAAATTGGTATTCTGTTGTTTTTGGATGGAATGTCCTATAAATATCAATTAAGTCCATCTTGTTTAATGTATCATTTAAAGCTTGTGTTTCCTTATTTATTTTCATTTTGGATCATCTGTCCATTGGTGAAAGTGGGGTGTTAAAGTCCCCTACTATGAGTGTGTTACTGTTGATTTCCCCTTTTATGGCTGTTAGTATTTGCCTTATGTATTGAGGTGCTCCTATGTTGGGTGCATAGATATTTACAATTGTTATATCTTCTTCTTGGATCGATCCCTTGATCATTATGTAGTGTCCTTCTTTGTCTCTTCTAGTAGTCTTTATTTTAAAGTCTATTTTGTCTGATATGAGAATTGCTACTCCAGCTTTCTTTTGGTTTCCATTTGCATGGAATATCTTTTTCCATCCCCTTACTTTCAGTCTGTATGTGTCTCTAGGTCTGAAGTGGGTCTCTTGTAGGCAGCATATATATGGGTCTTGTTTTTGTATCCATTCAGCCAGTCTGTGTCTTTTGGTGGGAGCATTTAGTCCATTTACATTTAACGTAATTATCGATATGTATGTTCCTATTCCCATTTTCTTAATTGTTTTGGGTTTGTTATTGTAGGTCTTTTCCTTCTGTTGTGTTTCTTGCCTAGAGAAGTTCCTTTAGCATTTGTTGTAAAGCTGGTTTGGTGGTGCTGAACTCTCTCAGCTTTTGCTTGTCTGTAAACGTTTTAATTTCTCCATCAAATCTGAATGAGATCCTTGCTGGGTAGAGTAATCTTGGTTGCAGGTTTTTCTCCTTCATCACTTTAATTATGTCCTGCCACTCCCTTCTGGCTTGTAGAGTTTCTGCTGAGAGATCAGCTGTTATCCTGATGGGGATTCCCTTGTGTGTTATTTGTTGTTTTTGCCTTGCTGCTTTTAATGTGATTTCTTTGTGTTTAATTTTTGACAGTTTGATTAATATGTGTCTTGGCGTATTTCTCCTTGGATTTATTCTGTATGGGACTCTCTGTGCCTCCTGGACTTGATTAACTATTTCCTTTCCCATATTAGGGAAGTTTTCAATTATAATCTCTTCAAATATTTTCTCAGTCCCTTTCTTTTTCTCTTCTTCTTCTGGAACCCCTATAATTCGAATGTTGGTGCGTTTAATGTTGTCCCAGAGGTCTCTGAGACTGTCCTCTGTTCTTTTCATTCTTTTTTCTTTATTTTGCTCTGCATCAGTTATTTCCACTGTTTTATCTTCCACCTCACTTATCCGTTCTTCTGCCTCAGTTATTCTGCTATTGATCCCATCTAGAGTATTTTTCATTTCATTTATTGTGTTTTTAATCGATGCTTGATTCATCTTTAGTTCTTCTAGGTCCTTGTTAACTGTTTCTTGCATTTTGTCTATTCTATTTCCAAGATTTTGGATCTTGGAAATAGAATCTTGGATCATCTTTACTATCATTATTCTGAATTCTTTTTCAGATAGACTGCCTATCACCTCTTCATTTGTTAGGTCTGGTGGGTTTTTATCTTGCTGCTTCTCCTGCTGTGTGTTTTTCTGTCTTCTCATTTTGCTTATGTTCGTGTGTTTGGGGTCTCCTTTTTGCAGGCTGCAGATTCGTAGTTCCCGTTGTTTTTGGTGTCTGTCCCCAGTGGCTAAGGTTGGTTTAGTGGGTTGTGTAGGCTTCCTGGTGGAGGGGACTAGTGCCTGTGTTCTGGTGGATGAGGCTGGATCTTGTCTTTCTGGTGGGCAGGTCCACGTCTGGTGGTGTGTTTTGGGGTGTCTGCAGACTTTTTATGATTTTAGGCAGCCTCTCTGCTAATGGGTGGCGTTGTGTTCCTGTCTTGCTAGTTGTTTGGCATAGGGTGTCCAGCACTGTAGCTTGCTGGTCGTTGAGTGAAGCTGGGTGTTGGTGTTGAGATGGAGATCTCTGGAAGATTTTCGCCGTTTGATATTATGTGGAGCTGGGAGGTCTCTTGTGGACCAGTGTCCTGAAGTTGGCTCTCCCACCTCTGAGGCACAGCACTGACTCCTGGCTCCTCAATTTGGGATGATTTGTTGTCTATTCATGTATTCCACAGATGCAGGGTACATCAAGTTGATTGTGGAGCTTTAGTCTGCTGCTTCTGAGGCTGCTGGGAGAGATTTCCCTTTTCTCTGAGTTTTTTTTTTAAGTGGTTGAGACCCACTGGATCTCTTTAGAAACATGCCAATTAGATCAAACAAAGGCCAATTAGAGATATCAAATTAGAAATAGAAACTGAATTGAGTTTGCAAGGAAAGCTGTAAAGTGTCCGTCTTTGGAGGTCTCTGTGGGAATAGAAATGTATGTCTGTGCATAATAGATCCTAAATACTTGTTGAATGAAAAAATAAAAATTGAGTCTGAGGCATATAAATAATTGCCTGCTTGAATGAAAAATTTTTGTGATTGTTTAACACTCTTATTCTAAAATATTTGATGATTTAAATTTCCCCCCTCCGCTCCCACTTTGGTCAGCCAGTTTCTGTTGTGAATTCTGTAGCTGATGGGGCTTTTTTTTGCTTATGTCTGAACAATTATAAGTACATATGGCATCCCAGAATCAAAACTTGGTTCTCTGAAACGACTAATAAGCTTTTGACAAGAAAAAGCTAAGAACTACAGTTCTAACTTTTGCAACTTTTCTGTATATTTCCAAATACATTTTATTCAAGTTAATAGCCTTTCTAGAAAAAGCAGTATATATTCTTAAAAGATATATTCTCCAATAATAACAAAAATTAAGTTCTTAGAAACATATTTGATGAAAGATCTTTATGTAGACACTGGAATAACTTTAACTTTATTGAAAAATACTTCTAAAAGATCGAAATAATTGGAGGGACATAAGATATTCATAGATGATCACATTATTATAAAGATGTCAGTTCTCCCAAATATAGATCCAGTACAATCCCAGTCAAAATTCAAGATGTTTTTGGTGGAACTTAGGTTGATTCTCAAACTTATACAGAACAAAGATCCAGAAATAGCCAAAAGAATCCTTAAGAAGAAACAGAAGGATTTAGAGATATTTATATTGTTATAAAGCCAAAATGATTTAGACACTGTAATTTTGGCAATTACCATTGGAATAAGTGATTAGACCAGTAAAACAGTATTTCTGAAACAGGCCCACATTTATATAGAAACCTGTTATGTGACACAGCTGAAATGCAAATCAGTGGAAAGAATAAATAAATGATACTGGGGTAATAACTTATCCTTATGGAAAAAATGAAAATGGCACCTGCCTTGCAGCATACATAGTAATTAATTTCAAATGGATCAAGGACTTAAACACAAAATACACAATTATAAAACGTTTAAAAGAAACATAGAAGAATATCTTCATGTCCTTGGGGTAGGGAAAGAATTTATTAAACAAGACAGAAAAATCATTATACCATAAAGAGACATATATAACTGCATCATACTTAAGAACTTCTCTTTGTCAAGAGACTGAAGATAAACCATAACCCATAACAGACAGATGGGTTTACATTTTGGGGAATATATAAATAACTCCAACAAATTCATAAGAAGAAAATAATTCAATAGAAAAATGGGCAAAGTGTATGAGCAAGTTTTTCACAGGAAGGAAATGTGAATAGCCAACACACAAATGAAGTTATGCTCAACCTCATTAGTAATTAGGTAAATGCAAATTTAAACCACAGTAATACCATTTCTCACCCACCAGAATAGCTATAATGAAAAGTTTATGGTATTAGGTGTTGGCCATAATATGGAGTGAAAAGAACTCTCATATATAGGCATACAGCAGAGATATTGCAGGTTCAGTTTCAGACCATTGCAATAATGTTAATGTCACAATAAATCGAGTCACACAAATTGTTTGGTTTCCCAGTGCATATAAAAGTTATGTTGGGGCTTCCCTGGTGGCGCAGCCGTTGAGAATCTGCCTGCCAATGCAGGGGACACGGGTTCGAGCCCTGGTCTGGGAAGATCCCACATACCACGGAGCAACTGGGCCCGTGCACCACAATTACTGAGCCTGCGCGTCTGGAGCCTGTGCTCCGCAACGAGAGAGGCCACGATAGTGAGAGGCCCTGTGCACCACGATGAAGAGGGGCCCCCACTTGCCGCAACTGGAGAAAGCCCTCGCACAGAAACGAAGACCCAACACAGCCATAAATAAATAAATAAATAAATAAAATTAAAAAAAAAAAAAAGTTATGTTTATACTATATACTGTAGTCTATTGAGTGCTTAATAGCATTATGCCTAAAAAAACTATATACCTTAATTTAAAAATATTTTATTGCTAAAAAATGCTAACCATCATCTGACAACACAGGGTTACCACAAACTTTCAATGTGTAAAAATAAATAAATAAATAAAAATGCAATATGTTCAAGGTGCAATAAAGTAAAGCACAATAAAATGAGGTATGTGTGTACTCTGGGTGGAGTGTAAATTGGTACAATTACTCTTGAAAAAAAATTGGCATTACCCAGTAAAGTTCAACATGTGTATGATGAACAACCCAGCAGTTCCAGTTTAAGTAAATACAGTGTAGAAGTGTGAATACAGGAGTCATGTACAACATTGCTTGTATAGGAAAGAAAAATGGAAACAATCTAAAGATCTAACAGTAGAGCGTATAAATATACCACGAAGTATCCAGTGAAATTCAAAGAAATACTCTCCATCTGCACAAATAATTACACTGCAAAATGACATGGAGGAATCTCACTAACGTAATATTTATTTATTTATTTGGTTGCAACAGGTCTTAGTTGCAGCAGGCAGGCCCCTTAGTTGTGGCATGCAAACTCTTAGTTGCGGCATGCATGTGGGATCTAGTTCCCTGACTAGGGATGGAACCTGAGTGCCCTGCATTTGGAGTGCAGAGTCTTAACCACTGCATCACCAGGGAAGTCCCTCACAAACGTGATATTGAATGGAAGAAAGTAAGTCACCTTGGAGCATGTATAGATCTGTTTTATAGTTCAAAAGCACACAGAATTGATCAGAATGAGATTCCTCCATGTAGGCTCATTTTCATGCCCCACATGTTTGCAGAATGGCTACAGCAACTCTGGCCTCTAAATCCTGTCTTGTTCGTGTCTCATAGAAGCAGGAAAAGTTCTGCTTCCTTAGTAATTTTAATAAAATACCCCAATTAGGTCTCATTGATCCTGATTGGTGTGGCTTGGGTCACGCACCTATCCATGCACCAATCACAGTAATCAGGGAGATGAAATATGATGAATTGTTTAGCCTAATTGATTTCATTCAGAGCACCTGGGCAGATAGTAGGACAAAGGAGAGGGAAACGCTGGTATGGTTGTCAGAAGGAGGGTGGATGGATGTTGAGCTTCCAAAATTATAGAGGATATTATTCCGCCCCCTTTCAGCAGCCAAATTAAGAAGGTTTGTATTTCACTAGCTACTGTTGCTTGCTTATGGTCTATGAAGGAAATGAGGCAGCTCAAAGAAGGGCAAGTGGAAGAGAGAAAGTGGTCTTTACGTCGAAGTGGACCTAGAGTCCCGAGTTACCTGGCATTCTTAAATCAGAATGGATAGATGTGGAGTGGCCCCCCAGGATAGCAGGTGTGGGGCAGGCGCTGGACTCCGGTCTGAATACAGAGACTCCTTTTGGATTTACATGATCAAACTGTGTATCCCCTCAAAAATACTCGCTTTGTTTTTGTCTACTTGACCATCTGTGTTACTTATTTAAGGAATACTTTCTAGATACTTAGGGCATGAACATTGGGAAAGTTGCCCTTTTTTGGTCTTATTGCTATTGAGTACATTATAGTCTACGCTGGACTAAAATTCTGTGATTTCTGGTAGCCCTTTCTGTGAGTTTTCACCTTCACTTGTTTCTTCTATGAAGTTTTATGTGTTTTACTCAAGAAATAAAGATAACAGATTTCATGCTTATGGGCAAGCCTTTGGGGCTCCTGTATTTCAAATAGTTGACATTTTTAGGGAAAGTGTCTATGCCTTGGGTATTTGCACAGTCATTATCATAAGTAGAAGTGTTTTTATCGAACATGACTTTAAATTGTTCCTTGTTTAAACCCTGCCAAACTCAGCCCATTAAACCTGTTTTTACCTAGTCACTCAGTATCATCATCCTCCAAAGCTAACAGGCCTTTAATTTTGTCCTGATATAAAGAGTAAATGTGAACCCTTTTGTGACATTGATCCCATAGTTATTGTCAGAAACACTTGGCTTTTAGTTTCTCTCCTCACTCTGTTGTCTAAAATGAGAGGTAAGCTTATTTTAGACACTGTAGCTAAAAAGACATGGTGACATATTGGACTTGTGTCTCCTTTTTATAAAACCAACCCTGACATTTTATTTATTTTTATTCTCAAACTCACATTAGTTGTGGTTTGCCTATAGAACTTATTTTAAACACCACCTTGCATGTACTCCTGACTATAAGTTTCACATTGTTCTTTGGCCAAAAGCAATAAAATGTGACCTGTTTTATCATGGTTCAGTGAAGTGTAATTAACATTTTCTTTCCAGAAATATAACATTGATGGCTATTTATAACATTTCCCCAACCTTCAGAAGTGTAGTGAAGTGTTTGGGGGTATTTTTATATCAAATTCTATTTGTATTTAATGCTGTGAGTATAATCTATCAGTGCATTTTGCACTTAAGGCCGGATAATCAAATATTCTTAATGTGTTTTTTTCTAAAAATTCTGTTGTGAATTTATAGAACAGCCTCTGAGATCCTCAAGTATTCACCTATAAATAAGCCTCTCTGATTATAAAAGCCTCTTACTGTTCTCATATTCCTATAATGGTACTTCACCTTCTACAGACCAAAAATATAAATTCATTAGTTTACCTCATATTGAGTTTCCTGGCTAGATGATGCTTTTTTTTTTCCTTTTCTAAAAAAGTACATTTATACTTCTCAACATTTCTCATGAGGAAACCATTGTCCTAAAGATTTCCTTAAACATTTTCTATATAGGTTCTTTAAGCATAATTTTTCTGAATATGACCTGTTTTCAGACTGTCTTTTTTTTCATTTGTTTGTGACTGGCCTTTGCTACCACTGGACAAAAAGCATTGCTTTTTACGTATTTCAAATCATCTGATACCACCCTTGCTATTTCCAGCAGGGTTATTTTTAGATATTTCTCTTGAGTTTTAGGTATTCAGCCTTGCACCTGCTGATGGTGGTATTTGGTCTGTTCATTTCCTTTCACTAATACTTTGTGAACATCTTTTTATTTTATTCCTGACTTTTTAGCAAAAATGTTGTCTGTTGGTTTTAGATCTTTTTAAAAATCATAGTAGGTGATCTTTCTATTTCTAGATTACTGAGAGGTTATCAGGTGTAAGTGCTGAGTTTATCACATGCTATTTTGTCATCTTTGGAAATATGAATACGTGTTGATCTGACCTATTGATACAGCGTAAGAGATTTATTTATATACTATTTATAGAATAAGCCCAGTTTATATTGTTGTGTCATTATTTTAATTTACTAGAAATCAAGAGTTCTGAGCACTTTATTTGATGTTCTTCCATCTTGTTTATCTAAGTCAAATAAGCCTCTTACTTTTTTCCTTCTCTGTGTCTTATCAGGTTAGGTTATCTGATAAGCTTCACCAAACAAACTGAAGAGTCTCATTTGTTTTATATCCTGAAAGCTTTTTATACAGTTTGGGAGTTGTCTAATCCTTGAAGTGAACCATATTTCTTAGCCTTTCAGCTTTTATATTTCTGGTTCAGTTTTAATAATTAAATACCACCTTAGAAAACTGTTTCCATTGATGTTCAAATTTATTCACAAGGATCTTTTAATATGGCATTCTCAAGTTTATCATCTCTTCCATATCTGTGATATGTTCTTCTAGTAATTCAAGTTTCGTGTTGGATTTTAAGACTAGATTTGCCTGAAATCTGTCTATGAGACATTTCATTCTATAATGAACCAGTGACTGTTTTTTAAATATCAAAATCAAAAATTCCTGCTTTTATTTTTTTCTGCCTTTCCTATATTACCTTTATTGCTGCTTTTGAACTTAAGTTTAAATATGCAGTTTATTGCTTTGTTCTCTCCAGTTTAAAAAAAAACAAAAACAGTTACTAGTGTCACAAGTAAAACTGCATTTCTTACTCCCCACCCAAAATGAAATTAACTTGCTTTTACCACCTATCCCCACTCATTTCCCCGTTTTTCATAACATGATCCAGGATTTCAGACTTAGATGAGCTTAACTATTATAGTAATGTTTTTATTAGACATTTTCCCCCAAAATTTGGAAGTTTGCACTCTATTTGGACTGGTTTTAGAATAATTAGCATACTTTATTCCCTATTTACTGCTTTTAACACTTACCAGCCATGCTACTACGTGACTACTTTTTCACTCTTTTTATTTGGATTCATCCCTCAGTCAACTGGAAATATTTTCAAGTAACTTTTGTTCATGAAGATACCTATCTGATACATTTCTAGGCACATTTGTTTTTCCTATATAATGTCTGTGGTTCTTTCTTTTCAAAAATAGTGACCAGAAAAAAAGCAACCCCAGATTTCACCACATCTAAGCATCACTCCCATTAACTTCTACCTTCCCACCCCAAGTGCTTTGCAAAGAGGGAAACTGAGAGGAATTATTGGCTACAGCCATAGAGAGGAGCTCAGGGATAGAGTGGCCATGGCCTTAGAAGGCGGTTCACATCCTGTGGAAGACTTGCGTTTCCGAGATAAGGATACGAGGGCTGAGACTGAGTGAAATCATCCATTCTCCTTCTGCTCCTTGGAGTTTCATCTCTCTTCCTGGTAGAGGAAATTCTTCTTGGCTCCTGGCAAGTCATTGAACTTAATTTTTAGCGCTATTGAAAGTTCAAGTCTTTTTTAGATTTTCTGAGTATTTCAAGGGAAAGGGAAAATCAAGATTGGACAGTAACTTTCTAACACCACACCCTGTAAGTTGTTTTTTAAATTAAATTGTTATGATTATTGCTATAGGTCCATTATAGACCAGTAGCATAGGTGACTTTTTCCTAGGAAAATTATGGTCTTTTTGCATCCAGTCTTCCTTTTGCCCCTTAAAATTGGCCCAGATTTCTCATCCATGTTCCACTGAAATCATTCTGGAAAAGTAAAAAGCAATTTATATTTTGTTTCTGCTACAGGTGGAGACGGATGTTAGCAGTTGGTGGGTGAAGACACTGGAAAGGCTTCAACCATAAAAGTGAGCTGTTTTCATTTTTTTACCACTTGAGTATGAAACATGCTAAAAGATTAATAAATTCATAATTTAGGTTTGTTAGGTGTTTTTGTGTAAGTATCCTCTAAGAGCTAAATTTATATTGTTTTTTAACTACTTTGTAAGACAGAATAACAAATATTATAACCAGAGGGTGAAATACAAAAGAAAATTCATATTTCAAAGTACATACATGAGGAATAAAAATGGAGTCAGGAAGAGTAGACCATAGTGTGACCCAAAATGGAATCATTTCTTCTTCCTGTTGGCCCTCTACTGTTAATGAGTCAGTCTCTTGGGTAATATTTTAAATGCTTTTCATTGGTGAGAAAAGTTCTTCCTGTTCTTTTCAAGTTCCTCTTTTTTCTTTAAGATTTAAAATCTCAATGCAATTTTGTGGTGGTAGTACTTGAAAAACCACAATGAACAATAAGAGGGAAAGGAAGGAGGGAGATATACCCCTTTTTTAAGGTCTCCTTTCCTTTCTCCTTTCCTAAGTCCTTTAATTTATCATACTCTGACCACATCATAAGCTATTTGGCAAGACTTGAAATGTTAAACTGACATTATTACTCAATTCCATATCAAATGCTTACTAGAATGGAAGGAATATGTGAAGAAACTCAGTCCTGGTAAGCACAGCATTATCCTTTTACTCATTTATACTTTCAATTCTACACCAGGTCTTTTTTTTTAACCAAACAGTAAAATAAAAATAACATTAAAGCATAAGTGCAACAAGGGGTTAGAGTCTGCCTTTAACTAGCAAAATAATCGTGCTTTATTGGAATTATGAATATTTGATACACTGCATTATTCTTGTTGAGGTACTCAAAGTTATTACAAAGACAAATGGTATTTTAATGGAGTAAAGATGTCTTTGCTTGTGTTGGAGTTCAGAGTTCATCGGTATTTTGTTAACTGGTAAAATAGTGGTTTTCTTACCGCAGATCTTCATTACTGGCAAGAAAGTCCTAGAAGTTCGTTTGTCTAATGTATGACTAGAATGCTGAGTAGCTTAAAAATCAAGAGTCTGAGGTCCAGAGCTGACTTACCCATTACACACAGTGCCTGGGGCCATGATACTTTTAGTGGCCCATGAAAATGTTTTAATTTTAATTCTTTCCCCAAAAATAAATAGAAAAATAGTGAATATAAAATAATGAACCCAGCCTGGATTATATTTTTCTTTATACCAATGCAGTCATAAAATATAATTTTTAATATTCTTTTTTATGGAGGTAGGGACCAAAGTGCCTCAGAGCCCAAGAAAATCATCATGTGCCCCTACCTGGATCACAGTCAGGCACACTCTATATATGTGACAGATTCAGTCATTTGAACGCTTTTTTTTTTCTTTTTTTGAAGTGGAATAATCATTTCTTTTTCAGAAATGATTACCTTCTCTGGAAATGAGTTCATAGACTTGTCTGCTCACCAGAGAGATGAACGGTTCGTCTCCAAAGAAAGAAATGACATCTTGTTAGGTTCGATAGCTGTGGTTATTCGTGATGTTTTCTTAGGATAAAATAAATATTTTCTCCCCTGAGAGACCCACTGATATTCTGTTTGCTTTGTAATATGATACGCAAAATAAGGGAAGGGGAAGCGGGACTAGCTCAGGGTTCTTTGGTCCCATTTTGGACAAGCATTTTTGCCTGAGAAGTGTGTGTTCCATGAGAACAGTGGCGACCCCTGCTCCTTGCTGCTGTGGGCATGTAGACTTTAGCTCTTAGATCTTCCGTGGTTGCTGATCTGTGTTACTGAGTATGTGACATTTTCATTTACCACGACCGATCCGATTTTGTTTGTTTCTGAAGCCATGATCTAGTGTTGGAGAAAATAGCTTTGTCAGTCTTCAACTGCAGTGACCAGATAAGAATGTCTTCTAAAAGTCACTTGTTCATTTAAAGTAAGTGTGTTGAATGTCTGATGAACTTCTTTTTCAAAATTGGTACCCACTCAAACATAAACTCTCTCAGAGCCAGGTCTTTGCATGTTTTGCTTGTTGCTAAATACCCTAGAAAAAGCCAGACATAAGGGAAGCTCAAATGTTTGCTGAAAGAATGAATGAGCTAATTTCCTTCTTTAGAAAAGTCATGTTTCCCCCTCCCAAGAATTAGGGCTCCAGGCCTCTGGTTTGAGGTAACAACGGTGGAGATCGGATACTGGAAGGGCCACATCTCCAGTGCCTGGAGGGGTGGGTCACCCTGCAGTGGTCAGCCTCCATCTCGAGACTCAGTTTACCCTTTCACAAAAATAGCTGGTTAGAAGGAGCTTTTTTACTTTTCTAGAACTTTTTTTTTTCGCTGTGCCGTGTGGCTTATTGGATCTTAGTGCCCCGACCAGGGATCAAACCCATGCCCCCTGAAGTGGAAGCTCGGAGTCCTAACCACTGGACTGCCAGGGAATTCCCTTCTAGAACTTCTTAAGACAACAACAGAAAAGGTATTCTGATGGCCTTCTCCACCTTGGTGCCCCGCTAGACTCCCCTCACTCCATGCTGGTCTCAGGCTGGTCCAGGCCACCCCACGCTCCCTCTTCCTAGCCCTCCAAAAGGAAAAAGTACCCCTGTATTTCTAAAACAATTGTTTATTTTAAATGTAAATACATATAATTAAATTGATAACCCCCCCCAAAATCATGTTATACTTCTGAAGTGTTCTGAAATTGTTTGGGGTATATAAGTGAACTGCAAAACTTCTAGTTCTCAGACTAGCAAGTATCTGGGCATGTACACAAAAATGTATATGGTACATCAGTATAAAATAATAATCTACCAGTTTGTTACCCACAAACTATAGATAAGAACTGTTCTCTCCAGGGTAGCAGGCCAATAGATGCCATTGGGTACCAGTTGATCAAATTAAGCTAGGAAAACAAGAGAATTCTAGGGAGAAGCGCCACTCTCTCCAGCTAATTTTTGAAAAAATCAGAGGAGTATAGGCCTATTTTTCACAGTTTTTGACCCCAAAGGAATTAGAATGCATTATTTTCTCTTGGTATGATGTGTGTGTGTTTGTGTGTGTGTGTGTGTGTGTGTGTGTGTGTGTTTGTGGTATTCAGCTTCAAGACTACATCTTTTTTTAGAAGATGTTGGGGGTAGGAGTTTATTAATTAATTTATTTATTTTTGCTGTGTTGGGTCTTTCTTTCTGTGCGAGGGCTTTCTCTAGTTGTGGCAAGCGGGGGCCACTCTTCATCGTGTTGTGCGGGCCTCTCACTATCGCGGCCTCTCTTGTTGCGGAGCACAGGCTTCAGATGCGCAGGCTCAGTAGTTGTGGCTCATGGGCCCAGTTGCTCCGCGGCATGTGGGATCCTCCCAGACCAGGGCTCGAACCGTGTCCCCTGCATTAGCAGGCAGATTCTCAACCACTGCTCCAGCAGGGAAGCCCAAGACTACATCTTTGATGAAAACTCTTGCATATAGAATGGATAAACAACAAGGTCCCACTGTTGAGCACAGGGAACTATATTCAATATCCTGAGGTAAACCATGATGGAAAAGAATATGAAAAAGCATGTTTATATATATGAATAACTGAATCACTTTGCTGTACAGCAGAAATTAACACAGCATTGTAAATCATCTTTACATTAATAAAATAATTTTTTTAAAAGACTACATCTGGGCTTCCCTGGTGGTGCAGTGGTTGAGAGTCCGCCTGCCGATGCAGGGGACACGGGTTCGTGCCCTGGTCTGGGAAGATCCCACATGCCGCGGAGCGGCTGGGCCCGTGAGCCATGACTGCTGAGCCTGTGCAAAAGACTACATCTTTGAAATACCACCAAAAAGATACGTGTGTACCCATACTCATATAAACATATTTTTTTTCCTGAATAAGCTTTCCTATACATTTAATTCTTGGTACCCTTTTGTCCAGGGTTTCACCTGCCCCGGTTCTTTGAGGAAAGTGGAGTTTAGGAGCACACAGCCTAGAGCTGCCTGAGTATCTGAGAGATGCCACTTAAATGTTCCAAGGTACACACCAGGCACTGGGGTGCTTGGGGCATCCTTTACAATTCTTGCTAGCATTTTCTGAACCCTACCATGTGGTCATGCTCTTCTCTGGAGGAAATAAACATCACTCTAGCATCTTCCATCCCTAGCTGAGGACTCTCATGGCCCTTTCATGAGCAATTGCAGGAGGCCCACATGCTCTGTGGTACCTCAAAAGTCTTGAAGCTGAAGGCTTTGTGGGGTTGCAATACTGTGGCTTATTACCCTTAAGACTTACAAACAATGCAGTGAAGGATGCTCAGTGAGGAATCAACACTGCACAGCCCTTTTCATATCCTGTAAGTGACCTTGCCACTGTGTTCCAGGAAGTGTTTTACTTAAGGCTGATAGATTTATTGGAAGGCAGCTAACAGAATTATCGGTGGCTACAGCATAAATGATTGACATTGTGAATAAATAACTAATTATATTGTGCTAGACATTGCTAATAATATACCCATCTGGTGCAATTCTTGGCACTAAGCTAGAGGACAGGAACTTAATGCAGTGGGATCTTTAAAAAGTCATTGAGATGCTTTCCATCAGTTTTCTTCCATTGCAAAATCCCTTGATTATCTCTTAACATGGAGGTGGCATGAAAATAATTTTTAAAGGATAATCGAAAATTAAAAGTGTTATAATAACTAAATGTAGTGGTTACAAAAATATAGCACAAAATTACACGTTCAGAAAGACGTACAGATTTGGCTTTCTGAGTATGGGCACCTCTATTAAAAAATATCTCCTTTTAAAGAGTTCTGGAGATGGGTTGCATAACAGTGTGAATGTACTTAACACTACGGAACTGTACACTTAAAAATGGTTAAGATGATAAATTTTATATGTATTTTACCACAATTAAAATTAAAAAAAAATTTTTAATATCTTCTGGAAGTTTGCATACCTTAAGCTGGTATAGAGACTAGACACCGTTTGGTGGGGAGGAGAGGTGAAGGAGGAAGACTTCTTCATTGTAGATCCTTCGTTATATCTGGAAAGGTATGAGGGGAAGTACCCAACCATTTTTGAGAGAAAAAGGACATAAGTTTAAAAAAAAAAAAAAAAAAGTACTTGTTTTCTCGTGAAGGGAAGACCTTTGGAATAAGGAACTAGTTCCCGTTCCTGGCACTGAGCATAAGAGGATTCTCAGGACAGTATGTTCTCAGTTTTGTGGAATTATGGTAATAGGTTTCTGTCAAAAACAAGGACAGGGAGGGGGGCTTCATGGTCAAATAAGTTTGGGATTTAAGCAAGGTTAATGATTACTTTTTCTGCAGAGCCTTTACTATGCTGCCCTGAACTGTACGTCTTCAACAAGGAAGTGTTACAGGCAAGGTTCTCAGACTTATTGAAATGGAATTCCTCCTCCCTCCCCAAAGCCCCCTTCCCCACCTGCTAGTTTTTTGACCTATTACTGTGTTGTTCTGTGGAAGATGGCTTGGTAAATGCCAATGTAGTATGGAAAGAGGAAGTGACCAGCACAAACACAGAAATGGGTTATGGGAAGAAATATAGACGAATTGAAGCCATAATTGTGACGTGTCTCGGTCGGAGGAGCCAGAGAGGACATTTGGAGGATAAAACTCTATACAGTGACTCCAAGAGCTCCATCTGGATAACCAGTAATGGAACCAGCCCTGAGTTTGATGGTGAGGGATTCCCTCCCGTTTTGCTCTCCCCTCAGACTGACCTGTATGTTCCATGCATACAGCTTGTGAAGCATCTTGAAGCATTCAGCTAAGCCACTGGCAAAGGGATCAGGGATCAGCAAAGGGTGACATTCAGTGTTCTGAAATTCTACTGTGGAGAAAGTTTCCTTAAACCTTTTGCTATTAAACTGCCTCCAACTTAATAACATTTGACAGATTCTGAGGGACTCCTTATTGGAAGAGAGGTAGCATAAAATTATTTAGCATAGGTTGTTATTGATACATCATGAAAAGTGATCTGTTTCAGGATGATCATTTTATAAATGAATGTCTACTTTGTGTAAAGCACTAAGTATTGTGATGGATGCAAAGGCAAGAAGACAAGGCTTCTGTCCTTGGAAATGTTGTAACGTACATCAGAGAAGGTAAAACACATCTAACAAGTAACCTTTCTGTGAAGCAGTATGTGATAAAAAAAAAAAAGTGGTAACAGAAATTTAGAGTACCAAAGGACCTAGAAATATGATCCAAAGAGATGTACTTCCCATATAAATTATTCAGTTGTCAATGTCCCATGTCTTGAAAATAATGCTTATTGGGTACAAAGTTATCAATTAAATAAAAATCATTTAACTGTTATTCAAATCATCAGTATCCTTACTTAACTTTTGCTCTATTTGACCTGTCATTTTCTGAGGGAGCTGTTTTGGAACTTAATTGTGTTGAGTGGATTGTTAATTTTTTCTTTTAGTTCTATCAGTTTTTCCTTTGTGTATTTCAAAGTTGTACTTTAGATACACAGAGGTTAATAAATTATTCACTTGTTATGTAGCTAGGTGCAAGATAATGGTTGTGTTTTGGAAATCAGATAGAATATCCAATCCCCATGAAGTATGGGCTTGCAGAGGATTTTTGAAGGTCTCATGTTTTTAACATCTGCCGCTGATGATGAACCTTGGATAGACCTGCCCAGGGCTTGCAAAGGGGCCATCTAATAGGCACGGAAAGGCCGTCACTTAGAATGTCAGAAGAACCAGATGAGTCCAGTGGTGCCAGATCTGCTTTTGGCAGCTGTAGATAATGAATCTAGTGTCTGGAACAGACAGTTAGTTGTAATATTTGAGAAACTTGTAGAAGCACTGGACCAGATTCACCAAGCTTAGGGAGTCCGTACAACAGAATTATCCACCATAGCTTTGGGTAAGCAAGGCCTGTATTCATGTTGACGGAATAAAGCTGACATCCCCTCCGCCTCTGTCTTGGCCCCTTGCTTCCTGTCTCATTTCAGATCCCAGCTATTGCTGTTTCAGCTGCATTTTCCAAGGTATGCATAATTTTAAAATCTGTGCTCTATTGCCTTACACCATCATGACTTTTCTATGCCATAAGGAAAGCCTGTTCTGGAGGCAGATTACATTTGTGATAAAGGCTTTCTAGAGTTAAGTCAGGTATTAAAGCAATCATTGTGTTTTAAATTGAAAGACGGGAGTTGCAATTGATCTTAATTCCTGTATTAAGTAGAGTATTTTCTTTTAATATTCTTTGTCTTAAAAAATGTGGGATTGGATTTCTTAAAATGTTGTAACTTCATATATATTCCTTTGATTTCTAAAGCATAGTCATTCAAAGAAAAACAGAGTTTAGCAATGTCACAAGTCCTCATAAATGGAATATTATAGCAAACAGGCTCTTAGGCAAATGATCACCAAATCCTTTTTTTTCTGGTCTCCCTTTTGTTTCTAAGCTCTCCGTCTCATTTCTAACTCTTTCCTGAGTGTTTTCAATTGGGGATCTCCCAGTCACCTCTAAGGCCACTTATTCCTAAAACTACATTTTAACTCCTATTTGAGGAAAATGAAGATATTTTTGTGCAGGTTTATCATTTCAAGTGCACATCTGACATCTCTCTCCCTTCCTCCCCCACCTCCCGCCTCCACCCCTGATACCTAATTTGTCACTAGATCTCCCTAAATTTACTTCCCTATCTGTCTCAGCCCTTCTTTTCCATTTCCACAGACTTCAGAAAAGGGAAAAGTGAATATCTGAATGTTTGCCACATGCTACACATTATATGCTTTTTCTCATTTCATCCTTTTAGCTTCGTGCAGTTATCATCATGAATTGGGCTTCAAGGTTAGGAGACTGAAATTCTCAGAAATTTAAGTCATTGCCCGAAGTCTCACAACCAGTAGTTTTAAGAAACAGGACGAGTTATAAATACCCAAGTACAACTCCAAGTCCAAGTCCACCATCTTCTTTGCTGCCCTGGAATGTGGGATACCCCTGCAGCTCAGCCATGCCACGTACCTCTGTGGTACCACATTGGAGCAGAAGAACCAGATTCTCTTTCTCTCTGGTTTTTCCAAATTCATGAACCTGCAGTTCATGCTGTCCACCAGCCTGGTCCACCCACAGGGCTGGGTTAATTATGCCAGGTGTCTAGTCTAAAATTCACAGGGATACATTGTTGCTTGCTCCATAAGCTCTGACCTATTTTTGCTTTTCATCTTGAAGTCAGCTGTTCTAGAAAAGTCTATATTTTGCCACCCAGAACTGTCTCCACTCCTTGGAGTTGTCATGAGGGAAACACCGTGGGTTCTGGGGTCAGTTGGACCTGGGCTGCTCATCTCCTTCCTGGGAGGCCTCAGGCACGTTTTTTGCTATCCTCAGCTATAAAATCATGACGATAAACTCACTACAGTCTAGCTGTGGGTCCAGAGAGTGCATGTACAATGCCAGCTGTGGTGAGAGGCTGGCAGGCTCCCAAATGGAGCTGGAGGGTAATCGCAGTAACACTTTTATCGAGACCTTATCTATCCTCTTAAACTCAGTTCAGGTTCCTCCTCCTTCATAAATGACTCCAGCCTGATTCTATCTGCTTCCTCGTATGTAAGTTAGCTTCAGAACCATTCATTTAGCAATTTTAATTATGTAGTGCCTCTTGACACTGCTTTGTGGTCTTAAAAATCCTTCTTGAGTGTTGTTAATTCCTGCTCTAATGGACTAAAACACTTCAAAGGCAGGACTAGGTCTTAGGCATATGATCTATAGCCTGGTGCCTGATATGTAACTAACTATTCACAAACTCTTTGGATTCAAAATTAAGAAGGTTCACATATATTCAGCTGAAATCAATAGCCTGCGTATTGGTTTTAAGTACAGAGGGTTCCCGGGTAAATGTCTTCATGTAGCATGATTAGCCCAAATTTCTTTGTTCATAGTTCTGAATGTGAAGAATATGGCAGAGTAAACTTTGAAACTCCAAGAAATCTTACTATCCAGTATTTCTCACAAAACTGCCTTTTAAACCCTGGGCAATCTTAAAACATGGCTGTATATACACTCATGTTTTATTTTCTTGGAGTACCTCCAAGATAGGAAATACTCTAATTGTCTTCATAACTATTATTTTCTAGGCCTAAATTTTTTTCTTGGGCAGATTTTCATTTTTCTTCTTTGCCTCTTCAGTCCAGGTAACTTTTTCTCCCCTCCCCTCCTGGCCAGGTTTTCCGCTGGGACAGTCTGGTGGGGAGGATGTTGCTATAAAAAATAAGCCTGAGGAAGAGTCAGAGAAGAGATCGTTTAGAGATAAAAATGTGGTGGCACTTTTAAACTGAAGGGACCATTTTGTTCATGATGGGTCTTCTATTTTTATTTTATTATTATTTTTTTAATTAAAAAATCTCTTTATTTGAAAGACACAGAAGAAAATAAACAAGATAATTCACAGGCTGGGAGAAAATATAATATACATATGGGATAAAAATATATAAAGAACTCTAAAAACGCAATAATAACAAAACATCATTAAAAATTAATAAAAGATTTGAACAGATACTTCACTAAAAATGAGATACAGTTGGCAAATAAGCAAATGAAAGATGATCAACATCATCATTTATTAGGGAAATTCTTATTAAAATCACAATTAGATCCCAGTTATTTGAATGCTGGTGTGGATACAGGGCATTGTACACTGCTGGTGAAAATGCAAAATGGTTCAGCCATTTTGGAAAACACTTTAGTAGTTTCTTGTTAAGTTTAATATAAACTACCATACAACTCATCAATCTCTCAGATATTTACTCAAGTGAAATGAAGATATAATCCATACAAAAACCTGTATGTGGATGTTTAGAGTAGATATACTTATTAACAATTACCAAAAAAGTGGAAAAAACAAAAGAAAACAAATATTCATCAGCTGGTGAATGGATAAACAAGCTATGCTACATTTACTCAATGGAACACCGCTCAGCAATAGAAAGCAGCAAAACACAGGTATTTTTGGCAACATACATGAATCTCAAAGGCCCTAGACTAAGTAAAAGAAGCCAGATTCATATACAGACTACATATTGTATGATTATATTTATATTACATTCTCACAAAGGCAAAACTACAGGGATAGAGAACAGCATTACCAGGGGATGGGGCTAAGGAAAGAGAATTGACTATGAAAGGGAACATGGGAACTCTTTGGTGTGATGGGAAAATTCTGTATCTTGATAACTTGACAGTAAAGGAGGTTACAAAATTGTATTCTTTGTCAAAATTCACAGAAATGCACAGCTAAAATGGTGGATTTTATTGTATACAAATTGTACTTAAATAAAATTGGCTAAAAAGTAATCTGTGGGGCTTCCCTGGTGGCACAGTGGTTGAGAGTCCGCCTGACGGTGCAGGGGACGCGGGTTCGTGCCCCAGTCCGGGAAGATCCCACATGGCGCGGAGCGGCTGGGCCCGTGAGCCATGGCCGCTGAGCCTGTGCGTCCGGAGCCTGTGCTCCGCAACGGGAGAGGCCACAACAGTGAGAGGCCTGCGTACCGCAAAAAAAAAAAAAGTAATCTGTGAGTGGAATGAGATTGAGTGGGGAAAGTTATGAAACAAGATTGGCCATCAGTTGATCATTGTGGAAGGTAGATGAAAGGATGCATCATTATTCTACTCTGTCTACATTTATATGTTTATATATATAGTTTTTTTTATAAAATCTGCAAATACAGTTTAGTCTTAAGGAACTGTTTTTTAAATTAATGATAAAAATAACAGGGAAGTACAGTACAAGTCAATTTACTGAAAATAGTTAATGACAAATAAAGAATTACCATTAAGAATTATAGGTAGATATAAGTTGTAATGATGGGTCTTTTAGCTTTATTTAATCACCCCATATTCAGAGCCAGTTTTTAAAACTCCATACTTTATCATTTTAACTGGAGGTTTGGGGACCCTCTCTTTCAACAATATAAGTATTGGCAAAATAGTCATTTGAAACACGTTGTAGCCAAGTTTCACCTGCCAAGGTGTGTGTTCCATCTTAATTCACATTTAAATGCATTTGCAAAGTCTATTTCTAAACAAAATGCAGATTACTAATTTTGGCAATATTTTGCCTATATGGAGAAGTTATTTGTTAAAATATTTACTTAAGAAAAAAAAGTCTCCTTTGTCTGCAGGCTTAAAGTTGTGAAATTGAACTGCGTGAGCGCCTTTGGAAGAACCCTTCCCAGGGGAATGGCCTTCTTCCTTCTTGGGGTCAAGGTGATGGGGTGAAGAGTTGGGAACCACATCCCCCAGCTGTGGAACACCCGGCTCGGTGCATTAATTCTCTGATCTGTGCCCTCCTCTCCCTTGTCCATCCGGGAGGCAATGCTAGATAAAACCCCAGAAGGTGTGGAGGCGCCGGCTGACTCAGCACGCACCACCACTGGGATCTGGGAAGACCTCTCTCTTAGCAAAAGGAACTTTCCAAAGAAAAATTTCAAAACTTCAAAAATTTTCAAGAATATTTGAACATTCAAGACTAGGATTCTGTAGGGAAAGACTGGGACCTAATAAGGGTTCCGTCAGTAAAACCATGTGTACACACAGCATATGTTACATGCAGGCAATCTTCAATTTAAGCCAGGGTTGTTTTCCAAAAGTTCATTTGAAAAATATTTTGGAGTGTATTTTTTCCTCATTAGATATAAAGCTATGTGTGGGAAGTCCTCTGGCAAACAGAGCCTGTTTAACCCATACTGTACCTGGAAAGCAGTTCAGGCCATTTGGGTGGCTGGTTGCCAATACTAATATTCTTCCCTACTGTTCATATAAACAATTGCGATTCCAATATTTGTAGAACTTCTCACAGCTAGAAAATGTGGCATAAACATTTTTATGAGGCCATGTATCTTGATATCAGAGTTTAGAGAGACATATATTAGCTACAAAACTATAAGTCATACAGACGTGAGTAATCGTGTATAAGAATGATTCAGGAGAGCTTCATCAACATATCAAAGCAATAATAGAAGCACATTACAATTATATAGCACTTTCAAGTTTGATATATTTATAATTTATGCCAGTTTGAATTTTGAAACTCGAATACCCAGGCATTCTTATTTACTTTGTGCAAGAGTTTAGGGGGAATGCTTTGAAATGAATAGTAAGATGGGGCCTGGTATCCTGAGCGGAGAATGAGGAGAATGTGAGAATGATGCCCTGTGTGGACCTCTTAGGGAGAAGGGGGAGGAATAAGTAACTCAGAAGAGTGAGCCAGGGACTTCCCTGGCGGTCCAGTGGTTAAGGCTCCACGCTTCCACTGCAGGGGGCGCAGGTTCAATCCCTGGTCAGGGAACTAAGGTCTTGCGTGCCACAGGGTGCGGCCAAAAAAAAAAAAGAAGAAGAAGAAGAGTGGGCTGTAGAAAGGAGGAACATGCAGATCATGATAGCCCTCCTCCCTCATAAATCCCAGAGTGAGAATTGGCTGGTTATGGTCATAGTAGGTTG
Organism: Hyperoodon ampullatus; assembly: GCF_949752795.1. NCBI lineage: Eukaryota > Metazoa > Chordata > Mammalia > Artiodactyla > Ziphiidae > Hyperoodon > Hyperoodon ampullatus. The sequence continues at coordinate 74,349,912 of NC_136925.1, forward strand.
ATGGAGAGAAGAAGGGGGAGGGTAAGGAAATCTTTGCCTTTCAAGTCGCCATCTTTCCAATCAGGGTTACCCCCTGGTCTCTGAGACATATTCTTCCATAAAAACACTGATAACCTATGGTTAGATCCCACATTTGAGAATCATTATGGGTTAAAAAGCTTTTACAGGCAAAGCAGCTGGGAACCCTCTATACCAATAGAACCTGGAACACATTTTCCTGTAGAAATAAACAACCATTTACCAGGAGTCTTTTGGAATGTGTTCCATTTTTAAATTGGTTCTGCCTCTATGTGTAGAGTTGGGTGAGCCTGAGAAGCAAATAGTAAAACGCTGGATTCTCATGGGGGATGTAGAGTTTTTTGCCTTTGGAACTCAATGAACTGTTGTACCTCTTTGTACATCTAGAGACCAGCCTCAACTGTGTGTTTCTTAGACACAAAATAAAATTTCTACGTTTTCCACATTTATGATTTTTATGAACATGAGCTTTCCTATCTGAGAAACTTTAAACACTTATGAAAATAAGTATAATGCTCATGGGGTCACTTTAGAATACAAAAACCAGATGGTAAGAGGTTCGTTGACATGACCAGCTGACCTGCTGTGAGATATTGAACACTTAAATTTATTTTTCTTCCTCCATGATCGTTCTTCTGAATATCTTGAAAGACATCCAAGAAAACTTTTTCTTCTAATTATTTCCAACTACTTCTTGGAAGTTCATTCGGACTTACAATTAAACAAATCATCTATGCTTTGGGAGCACCAATTTAAACATCAAATGTGTGTATTTATATATAGAAAGAAGGTTAATTATCTCTCCCCACCACCAGGTTTTAGCCTAAAAGGCAAATTATTTAGTTTTGCTCCCTCTTGTATACTGAGCAGTTGCTCAGTAAATGGGTTAAATCATATGGTATCTTGATTCAGGAGAATGTGGTTCCCAAATGAACCATTTAGAGAAAATAGGATGTGACCGTGAGTAGGGGGGTGGATGCCTCAGCAAAACAAGCTGTTGTGAAGGGAGAAGTGGAAAGTAGATGCTGGGTAAGCAACCGAAAATGCCCATGAAATTGGGGCAATTATACTTAATTGTTACAGTTTTATTTCTAAATAAAACATAGTTCTGAGTATAATCTTTCCATCCCTGGCTCTTATCCCTACATATTATTGCAGACCGCACTTCTACAAAGTTCCTCAAGTTATGTCTTGGCACCTTGGAGGGAGGGGGGGCACATCTCATATTATGAACAGCTGTGGTCTTGTCTTCATCTTCTGATCTAAGTCGCTGAGCTCTCCATGACTGGAAGTGCCTGAAATCCAGCCAACACTGCCATCCAGAATCACTCATGCACAGAGCCCACCCGAGGCCAAGTGGTGCTTTGCTCTTTGGAGCATGTGCCAGAGTCAAAGTATATTCTGTGCAGAATTCGGGCAGATGCTTCTAAATAGCTGATGGAGTTTTAAGTGAGAATTACTCTGTTAAAAAATACTTTCTGCTCTCTATTCCTCTATCTTTAGAACTCGGACATAAACTATAGATACAGGGCCTGAGGAAAGTAGTCCAATAATTGAAGGATGGCTTCCAGGCTTCTGCCTTGGACAGCTGTGTGGGACTACGCTATAACCAGGAGGACAGGCTTCTTGGGGTATTTAGCATCCAAGTTACATAGATCAATGTAGGCAATTTTGTTACCTATTTATCCTTTATAATGCTGTATCTACAGGAAAATGAGTCCTCCTTCCACCCTGGCAGCACTCTGGATAAAAGAGGCAAGTTATATAAATATAATGCAGACATATAATGTGGACAATGTATTAAGAGGGCCAGATGTTCCGCTGTCTGCAGTCTGATAGAGTTGTAGTTGTCTAAAGTAAGGCCATATATTCAGATTGGAATATTGCCAAGAGTAAAACGTTGAAGAACGAGGGTAAACTTGGCCTTCCTCTCAACAAACTGAGGCCACCACGGGATAACACTGGCTTTCCCCTTCAAGGGCTTCTTTTGTCTGGCTCTGGCCAGCAGAATCTCGTGTTAGTTCTCCATCCCATACCCACTCTGCTCTGTCGGTCCATTCGCTGCTGACCTAACATCTGTTTGTCATCTTGCCTATTCATGAAATGCCCTTCTTCTCTGCTTGGGGTAGAAGTCTACCCTCCAGATAACCAGTAAGCCTCGTGTCTCCACCCCTCTCTGTGCTCACCTCAGCCATACCTAGGTGTTCATTTTAGACACCCAAAAGATCTAGTCCTATAAAGAAGATGTGGCACATATATACAATGGAATATTACTCAGCCATTAAAAGAAACGAAATTGAGCTATTTGTAATGAGGTGGATGGACCTAGAGTCTGTTATACAGAGTGAAGTAAGTCAGAAAGAGAAAGACAAATACTGTATGCTGACACATATATGTGGAATTTAAGACAAAAAAATGTCATGAAGAACATAAGGGTAAGACAGGAATAAAGACACAGACCTACTAGAGAATGGACTTGAGGATATGGGGAGGGGAAGGGTAAAAAAAAAAAAGAAAAAAAACCAAAGATCTAGTCCTAAATACCTCATGTTGCTTATGAGGAAACTGGGGCACAGGGAAAGTTGGTGTCATCACCAAATTTGCGTGGCAAGTTTGTGCCAGAGACTGAACTAGAATCAAGGTGTCTTGTCTTCTAGCCCAGTATACCAACTGCATTTATAAAATTCTTTAGTTTTTCCACAAAGGGGGTAGGTATATAGATACACACACACACATATTGTTTTAAACTGCTGAGCAATAAGAAAGATGAACTTTTAAAAATTGATTTGCTATATTAGTCTGTTTAGAGCTGGGAAGGCCAACCATTCAAATCTTACAACATGAAAATTGGGCCTGTTTAAACATATATTAGGGCTGGGTTTGTATCACCTTTGGTCACGTAACTACTAAGATTTCAAGTTTCTAACATCCCAACATCAGACTTTCAAAATCTTGAATGGCTGTAGACATGACTTTTAAAAAGGATTTCCACACATTGATTTTATGGATACCTAGTCTTTGAAGCCTAAGAAGGCTACTTGTTTCTATTATCTGTTCAATCAAGTCTTTGTGTTTTCAGCAAACTTATAAGAGACAGCAATTTGTTGTCTTATTGCGGCACTAAAATGGGGATTGGGAAGGGCAGACTTCTTGTAACACACAATCTAACATTATAAAGTATCTTGGGAAAGAGTAGTTTGAAGCACAGTTTCCAGTGACAACCTCCCAGAGTATCATTAATTTTCCTTATTCATAGCAGTCTAGTTTTTCCTGTTTGCAACAGATGTGTCTAAACAATATATTTTATTAACTCAAACAGAAACATTTTCCTGCATTAAAATGACCCTAATATCACATTGTTTTCTTTTGTGTAAGAAGCGTATGCTGCTTGGGAACGTTTAGAGAAACCGAATTCAGATGTATGGAAAGATAGGATTCACATGTATGGAAAGATAGGAAGTGGCGAGAAGCAGAACTGACCCTCCTTTAGAGCTCAAGGTGATATTAAATCCACCAACAATAACAAGTAAAAATACTATGTATTGTTGTCGAGTGCTACCTGTCCCTTGAAAAGATTTCTCAATCAGCAGATTTTAAAAGGTTTCAAGACCTCTTGTCTCTTTTTGAGATGTGTGTCTAAAGAGACATAAAGAGCAGAAGTATTTGAAGATTGACTTGTATACAAGAGTGGCTAAAATACTTGTATACCCATAGGTCCTTCCAGGAATATGAAAGGGAAGATGGATTCTAAAAGCGTACTTGCTGTTTTTTTCAGCTGGCTGTTGTCAGGTGTGAGAGTTTTTCTATGCATCGGGGAAGGCGCCCCGTGCCCATGTACTGCTGTGTCCTGGTGCTTCTGCAAGGAGTGAATGTGCACCTCACTGCTATCTGTACCCGCCAGGAAAGGATGTAAAGCGTTGGCCGCCCTTCCTGTAACTTTTCTGAGAACAAAATAAAAAATTATCATGGGAGAGTTAAACACCAGAACACCTTCTAGACAAAGTGCAAAATGATTTGGTTCTTTACGGATCCCTCAAATATTTTTCAACTCCCAGTAGTCTAGTTCCAAAGAAGAAATTATGGTTTTCTCTAAGAGCCAAAAGTTCCCTTTGTAAATTTCTGGGTTTTGGGGGGTGATATTTTGAGGTCTTCTGCAATAAAAGTTAATGGTCCATTTGAGCAATTGTACCTGTATTGAGCATAGTTTCTATTTTGGGATTGTTGGAGGCAGTTGTTGAGTGCTGACCTCTTCTTTGATCTGCTGGGACTCACTGGTTTCCATGGAGTCTTGCTGGCTCTCATGACCAAGTGAGACCTCGGCATTCTTGTCAGCTGGGATGCAGTGTTCCCGATCAGGTCTGACCTGAAACACTTGGACAAAGGACTTTAAAATCAGAATGCTTTATATGTCATCCTGAAAATATGTTGATTATTTTGGGAGAAGAGTGCAGTAGAGGTTTAAAACCTTGTGTTTCTTTCATTTACTTAAATGTTGATTCATTTCTGGAAAACTTTTAGTCTTCTGATGCTACAAAATCCATAGTTTCTCCAGTCCTCCTATTCTGTACAAAGTAACACAAAGCATAATGTCTTATTTGACCTTAAATGTAAGTAAAATGAGAGCCAAGTTATTGTGACCAATACATTTTATGCATCTGGCAGTAATCTTTTTATTTTATGGCAGTGATGACTCAAAGCAATTGTTGATCCTAATTTATTTTTAAACATTTTAACTTAAGCCTTCTTCTCAGGGCTTCTCTGTTCCTCCCCCACCTAGCATTGTCGGATGACTAAAATAAGATCACCGCAAGTACCGAGGTTCTTTTTTCTAAGTCAGACATTTGCACGGCTACACTGTGGATGCAGGAGAGACAAAGGGAGGTCCCTGACTTAGAACTAGCCCTCAAGTAGAGGCGGACGGGCATCTGCAAGGCTCATAATTGTAGAGACCTGGGATGTGTCTGTATTGTACAAAATGAGTAGGAGCGAAGAGGAAGAAAATATGACTTTGGCCAGGGCAGGTGAGGGCTGAAGAGGCATCTGAGATGGTATTTGTGTTCCTACAGAGGGCATTCTCTGACCTACTTGGATGCCTGACTCGCTTGTAATTACTTCTGCTCGAATCCACGAGGCTTCACTCTAAGGGGGGAATTAACTCTTTAGCTAACATGGAAAATCATGAGATGTTCTTTGGGGGAAATTTTTACCTCAATTACTTTCAATACTTGACTTGATGTCAGAGTTACTTGAACTATTCATTTAGATCCTTTGGCAGCAGCAATTGTAAAGAATGATTCTTACACTCAGTCAGGTTCTTACCAAAGGTGTTCTCCATGTTGACATCATGCTAACTCAGATTTTGACCTTGAAATGTATTTCTAATTTCCTTTTGAAGCCATTCCTGAGATTACTAAGGGATTTTTGTATTGAAGGAAAGACGTGGCTTTATTAATTTTTATCCCTGCTCCTTCAATGAAATAGATGTTTATTTTTCTTTATAAACCCCATGGATTTTAATAGGAATATCAAGAAAAACCATCAAGAAAAAATTTATACAATATTTTCACATGTGCTTATGTTTTCAAAGTAAATAAGCAATGAGGAATCATTTTTCAAAAATCAGTAATGTTGGTGGTGTTCTACTAAAAAAATTGACTTAAGTAGCTTCACTTTTCATAGCCTCTCACTGACTTTTATTTCTTTAACTTTATAAGGAATATGATCCATTTAATCATATTTTTAAAGACTTGCATAAGATAAATATTGGGTTTTTAACAAAGAATAAACCCAGGAGCAAAGCATAAAGCTGGAAGAATAGGGCTTCCCTGGTGGCGCAGTGGTTGAGAGTCCGCCTGCCGATGCAGGGGACACGGGTTCGTGCCCCGGTCCGGGAAGATCCCACATGCCGTGGAGCGGCTGGGCCCGTGAGCCATGGCCACTGAGCCTGCGCGTCCGGAACCTGTGCTCCACAACAGGAGAGGCCACAATAGTGAGAGGCCTGTGTACCGCAAAAAAAATAAAATAAAATAAAGCTGGAAGAATAGTCCAGAGAGGCAACATTAAGGAACTGAGCAGGGCCACCACCTGCAGCTACACAGACCAGCTCCACACACTCCACCGGGAATGGGGCCCCCTGGAGTTGCGCAACCTGTCATCCCTAGACCTAAGGGTTATAAAAAATGTTTTCACATTTTGGGGTTCATTCAGCAAACTTTTGGGTTCCCTAATTATCCTAGGATTGTTGGGGAAACCCTGGATCACACAGCGTTCATAGCTAAGTGGCCTTTTTATTGTTGACCCCCAAGAGTAGTCCATTTGGCCAAGGCAAATGGCATAATGTTACAGCTCCTATGTTGCTGCGTTTTCCCCATCCTAAAGCATGCTCCTTTAAAGAAGAAAGGGCAGAGCCATTATGGGTAAGAAGGAACCAAAGCCGAAGACTGCTGAGGAATTTGTCAAGTCCGGAGTCCTCCACACCTCACTTGCTCAGGCTTTCACGCAGCCAGCACTTAAGGACGGGCTCCATATGCCAGACACTGTAGTGGGTGCTGAGGATACAGTGGTTACCTTGGAAGTACCTGCAGGAAGCCTGGAGCTAGTGGAGCTGAAAGATAATTGTAAAGACCATCGTTAGGTGTATAATTACACATTGTGGTGAATGCTATGAATGAAGAGACCAGGGGACTCTTAAGAGAGTGGATTTTCATTGGCACGAAGGCTGATCCTGAAGTTGGGACAAAAATGAGAGAATGAGTGAATGAATGAAAGCCAGAACGTGTAAGAGGCTGGTGAGTAATGACGAGTGGGGCAATGAGACGGGGCTGGAGAGGCAGGTGAGGGCTGTATCGTGCATGGGGTTGCAGGCCATGTTGAGGAGTCTTTTATTCTAAATGCAGTGGGAACATACTTACAGGTTTTAAGCAGGGGAGTGATGTAATCCAGCTTAGTTTTTTGAAGGTTTGCTCTTTGGGGTAAAGAATGAATTACAGATAAGAGTGGAAAGAGGGTAACCAGTTAAGAGCTTTTTCTGTTTCTTTTTTAATTGAAGTATAGTTGATTTACAGTGTTTGTTAGTTTCAGGTATTCAGCCAAGTGATTCAGTTATATATATATATTTTCAGATTATTTTCCATTATAGGTTATTACAAGATATTGAATGTAGTTCCCTGCGCTGTACAGTAAATCCTTGTTGCTTATCTATTTTAGGTGTAGTAGTTTGTATCTGTTCATCCCACACTCCTAATTTATCCCCCCCGTCCCTCCCTTTCTCCTTTGGTAACCATAAGATTATTGATTATTTTCTACGTCTGTGAGTCTGTTTTTGTTTTGTATATAGATTCATTTGTATTATAGTTTAGATTCCACATATAAGTAATATCATATAATATTTCTATTTCCACACTTAAGTGATATAATATTCTCTGTCTTACTTCACTTAGTATGATATTCTCTAGGTCTGTCCATGTTGCTGCAAATGGCAATATTTCATTCTTTTTGGTGGCTGAGTAATATTCCATTGCATATATATATATATCACATCTTCTTAAACCAATCGTCTGTTGATAAGCACTTGGGTTCTTCCCATGTCTTGGCTATTGTAAATAATTAGGGGGCTTTTCAATAGGCTAGTCAGGAACTAATGGTCCCTTGCACCAATGGGATCCCTGACATTAAAGAAATTACCCTCTAGGGCACACGAAAGACGTGAAGATGTTATTGAGGAACCACTGTTTAAATAATGGGAAAAAAGCATGTGACCAGAAGTCTTCCTCTCTTCACTGCCTCACCTTTTATAAGTGGTGCAAGGATGCTCTCTGCCTGGGTTCTCTCTATACCATGGAGAAAATTAGAGCCCGATTCCAGTGCTGTCCACATGAATAAATCAATGCTACGAGGTGCTCTGTAGTACTATACAATTTCTAGAAATTGTTGCTGCCTCCTCTGCTTTCCCCTTTGTTCCTTGATGTTCCTGGGGGAAACCAGCAGACATTTATATTGGTTGTTCGTGGAGATGAGTGAACATCACAATTAAGGATGATTTTACAGTCGTCTTAGAAGTTGAATTCTTTGAAAAGATCTAATTAGTCGCTCATTTTAATTATAAGCCTATTTTAAATTAAGGCTGTATTTCACAAATACTAACCTTGAGGTGAAAAGAGAATACAGAAAATTTTAAGTCATTCTTGCTTTGACACATGTGTAATATAATTAGCATAAACTATTTAATATATAAATATATGTAGTAAATGTACATAGTAAGCATATAATATACATACATTAAGTTAATTATAATGTATAAGACATCTCAAGGAATGTTTTCAAATATTATTTTAAGTACTATTAAAGCATTGATGCACAGTATCTCAGCTATTTGTTACTGTACTATGATTTTTTTCCTTTGAATATTATGATAGAAAATCATATCAAAGACTTTAGAATTAGAAGAAATTTTTAAAGATGAGTAGGTGTACCGCTCCTTTTTTTTTTTAACAGAAGTAAATGATACAAAAGCACTTCCGTATCATGGACTCAGGAAATCATAGTCTGCCCTCTCCAAAAGAGAAATAGAGGCACAGCCCAAAGTGACTACATTTTTAGTTGATAATTCAAAGAATGAAAAGAGAAAACTAGGATTATTTATTGTTTCTTTGTAGATGTTTAATTTCATTTCCACATAGGTAAGATTATAGTGAGAGGGGGGTGAGAAGTCCTCCTGTTTTTAGTTTAGGTAGGAGGAAAGAGCACATTGATGGATAAAAAGGAAGATAACTGGTCCCCTCTGCTACCCTCCTTCCTCTTCTAATATTTCCGCAGGTAGGCTCACAGCATGAGTGTCTGCTTCTAACTAGTAGGAAATAAATAATTCAGCATTTTCTGCTACATATCAGCTCTCTGCTTATTTTCCCCCTCAAATTACATATTCTGGCAAGATTTCTCACTTGTTAAAGCATTTAATTATTGTGTTTGGCAGTCCTGGTTGCTTGCATTACATAAACAGATGCCTACTTCAAACACTGAAACTGATTTTTTTCATAGTCTGCCAGAAAGCGAGACTATTTGATGTGCAGTTTGAATGCTGTATTTCTGATTATATAATTTAGGTCTGGGAATAGAATTTTGGCATTTGTCTGCAGTCCTTTTGCCATAGAAAATTAAGCTTTAGCATCCTCTTCAAAAGGGCAAATCATCATGGATACAAGTTCCAAAACCACTGTGAAGGTAAGGGCCATTCTACTAAAAGATCCTTTTATCTTCAAGCATATGCACATCTATCTAGCACTGCATTCTTTGTAAACATTCTGTGTAATCTGTGACCTCTGCAGAGCTGTGGCTAACTCAGCCCCCCATCCTAGTCAGTGTTTAGATGAAGAGCCTGCTAGACAAAGCTGCTTTTCTTCTGCCTGTCTGTAGCCAATGCTTGGTATTAGATGCTGAAATATATTCAAAAACACTTCTCAGGGCACTAGACTCTCGTTTAAGGCATATTTTCACCTGTACTCGAGTGAAATTTAGGTAAGCCAAAGCCCTTAATGGACTATTTTCTTTCTAAACTCGATTTCTAGGAGAAACCCTCCCTCCCCACCACAAACACAAACTAGTTAGACATGAGGGATTTATTTAAGGAGAAAACATAAACCTTCAGAACCGTGTTATGTGATCAGTCCTTGTTAAGCCACTTCACCATCTTCTCCTCCCAGAGCCTGGCGCCACATGCCTTGTGGAGTTGACCCAAAGGCAGAGCAAGAGTCTGAATCATCAGAGGAAGGTTAAATTATATTAATTTAATATAATTAATTAATGGGAACCTGTATAACTTAGAAAAAAAAATTAACAAGGCTTAAAAGAGTTTTTTATGGTTAACCCTGAAGTGATCAGAAAGCTCAGTTGGGCAGAACTCCTCATCTCTTGAGGAAATTGAGTAACTGCTATTTTACTTAATAACAATGACAGAATTAATGACCTCAGAGGCCAAGCCCTCTTCCCCCTGACTTCCCCAGCATCAGCTTGCTACCAGCAAGTTACAGAAGCTCCTCTGAGCATGATAGCCACCGAAATGAGGAGTGGAGAGATGGTTGGGTTCAAGCACTTGTTACAAAACAGAAACAGACCCACAGACACAGAAAACAAACTTGTGGTTACCAAAGGGGAAAGGGTGGGGGAGGGATAAATTAGGAATTTGGAATTAACATATACAGACTACTATATGTAAAATAAACAACAAGAACCTACTGTATAGCACAGGGAACTATATTCAGTATCTTGTAATAAGCTATAATGTAAAAGAATCTGAAAAAGCATATATATATGTACAACTGAATCACTTTGCTGTACACCTGAAACTAACATAACGTTGTAAATCAACTATACTTCAATTTAAAAAAAGAAACAAGTTCTTGTTACAGATCATTATAGAACTGCGTTTATGGCACCTGGGTTTCACTTGCATTTCAAATTGCATGATGCCAGATTACGCGTCACACCTTTCCTAGAAAAGGTACACACACACTGGGAACTGTTTCCTGTTTGAAAATGTAAACCCGAAAAACTTTTGTATGAGTTGATGACGTGGCCTGGCTGAGACGTGTAGTAATCTCGGGCACCGTTTGGGGAGCTTATCACGTGCCAGCAGGCAGCGCGGGGCAGGTGATTTGCAGGTGCTTTGTGAGTTCCCTGGTGCCGCCCTGTGATAACAGCTCCTGGCAGCTCTTCTCGCTCATTCTTGCCCGCTTCAGTCCACGTTCCATTACACGCTTTGGAACTTGCCTGAAGTCACACAGCTGGAAAGCGGCAGAAGCAGGACTCACACCAGATCTTTCAGACACGGCAGCGCGTGCCTTTCACCACCTGCACTGTCTCCAGCGCATGCTCACGCAGGGCACTCATGTGTTCTTGCTCTTTGCTTCTTCCTCTCATGCTTTCCAGGTGGGGGGGGGGGGGGCGGTGCTTAGGAGAAGGGAGGTCCTACCCCACAACCTCATCTTTCAGTTTTTCATCTTTCAAACATATTTGAGGGTCTTTTATCCCCTTTCTTTTTTATGGAAAATTCATCTGTATTCTGTTTAACTTTGGTGACATTCTAGGGCATCCATAATGCATTTCACTAGGTTCTCAGCCACTTACTAGCTCTATGATCCTGCTCAAATTGTTCAGCCCTTCTGAGCCCCAGTTTCCTCATCTGTAAAGGAATGAGATGTAATATTACTTATAATATGAGTGTATATTATATTACACTCATAAAGGTGTGATACTACTTATTCTTCAGAGTGATTTTATGTAAAGCACCTGTCATGGTGCTGGTGTACACCCTTTCTGAGATAGTTTTATTTTAGCCTCTTGTCTGTAGTGATAAAACATATTTCCCTTAGTGGAAGATTAAGCACAAAGATAATTTAAATCTAAGATTATAATATTAAATAGCAAAAATGAGCCTACAGAAATACTTCTTGCAGATATCATAATAAAAAACCTGTAAAATATAGATGAATCAAGTAAAAACTAGTAAAATTATTAACCACAGGATATAATATGAAAGAAAAAAGTGTCTAAGATTCAGACCACATACCATAAACAATGTGGATACCTCAACAAACTCTCAGTGAATTGAAGAATTATGGATTTGGAGTAGCACAGTTCCAGCTACAAAGGGGAAATTTTTGTTGAAAAAATGAACATTGTGGGACTTCCCTGGCGGCGCAGTAGTTAAGAATCCACCTGCCAATGCAGGGGACACGGATTCGGTCCCTGGTCCGGGAAGATCCCACATGCCATGGAGCAACTAAGCCCGTGTGCCACAACTACTGAGCCTATGCTCTAGAGCCCATGAACCACAATGACTGAGCCCGCATGCTGCAACTACTGAAGCCCACGTGCCTAGAGCCTGTGCTCCGCAACAAGAGAAGCCACCGCAATGAGAAGCCCACGCACCACAATGAAGAGTAGCCCCTGCTCGACACAACTAGAGAAAGCCCGTGTGCAGCAACGAAGACCCAACGCAGCCCAAAAAAAAAAAAAATTTTTTTAATTTTAAAGAATTAAAAAAAAAAGAAATGAACATTGAAAAGGGAAAGATGGGAAAATGTATTTACATAAAATTTAAAACCTTTTAAAACTAAAACAGTGAAAGCAACAAAATGAGAAAATATGCATAGCAAAACTTAGAGACTTGATAACACAGATGAATTTATATAAATGTGAGCACAATATGAGATTATAATTAAATAAATGGTCCAAGGAAACATTCAGCTATTTCACCCAAAATAAAACAAATAGAAAATTAAATTTGTACATTCAACTTCAACAAATTTTAAAATGAATTTTACACCTACCAAGTAAATGAAAGTCAAAGGCCAGATCTGAAAAGGTTATAGGAAAAAGAGATATACTCATGCATTATTGCTGATGAAGTAAAAAAACTTGATCTTTTTGGATAAAATCTGACCGTATATAGTAAGAATTATCAAAGTCTTCCTCTTTGATCCTGCAGTGCTCTTCCTGGGAATTTATCCCAAGGATATCATGAGATAAACACTTATTGAACCACTGCAGTGTGAGAAGCAGAGATGGGGGAGATAGATTCTAATCTGAAGGAGCGACTAATGCAATTTAAAGGCACTAAAATAATACATGTACAAAAATGTTTTCAAAGGATTAATTATAACGGGGGAAAAATACGGGGTAGTGTAAATGTCTGAAAATGGGGGACTCATCATTTCCCTGAACAACCCACCACCCCACGACCAAAACGCCTCTCTTCCTCTGCACACACCCCTGTGAGCCCCGTGTCACCTGCACCGCAGACCTGAGCTCCTCCTGACTGCTCTCTCCCCTCACACCCAACCCCAGGGAATCAGTTCCCAAGCCACAGGCATCCCCACTCCAGCTGCCTTTATCCAGGCGACCATCATCTCTTTTTCAGCTGGTCTTCATCTGCCTACTTGCATTCTTACTTCCTCCAATCCGTTTTCCAACTTCATTTAGTCTTCTTTTCAAAACACAGATCTGATCATGGTACCGCTCAACTTTGAACCCTTCAAAACCTTATCACGCTTCAGGAAAAGCTAAACTCTGTTAAGATATATAAGGCTCTTCATGGCCTGATTCCTGTTTACCTCTATAGTCTTGTCTCTTATTTCGCTCCCTCTTTACACCTCCTACCCCCACACACACACACACACACACACACACACCACTTACTACCTCACTACATTGCTTACAGTTCCCCAAATAGGCACCCTGGGTCTTTGCACGTAGCACGCCCTATACCTGCTCCTAACCTCATCCTGAAACTCCAGGCTGGCTGACTCCTATTTACTCTTATTTTTTATTCTGGATTCAGTTCATATATCATCCCTTCCAGGGCATCTTCATGAGATAGGCCACTTTCTGATATACACAGACACGAGATGAGGAGGCCCACCTGTGTCCACAACACCTGACTACGCCTCATGTAGAACATCGCCTTTATTGGGAAAGAACTTCTGAATTCTGAAAACGCATGTCTGAGCAGTCTGTTTTCCATTTAACTTGAGGCACAATATATTATCCTGCTTAATCTCTAATATGGTGAGTTGTCATGCTATCTTTTGTACTATTTTATTGATAGTGGTAGCTACAACCATTTAAAATTATCTATAAGAGTTGTATTTCTTTGCTCACTTCCTTGCTGTCTGCAGAAGCAAGAACAGATTTCTGGCACTGCCAGATTTGGGAGCCTTCAACAACCACAGCAGAAGAGGAAGGAGGGAAGGGATATACCTCCAGTGGCATCAAGGGGGAAGTTTAGACCATTGCGAGATGAAAGGAAGGTCACCCCAAGAAGGAGCTGACCTGGTTAAAGCTGCATCTCTCTGAGATTGCCCAAATCCCATTAGCTAGAAAATCTAGCAAGTCAACTGTTCATTAATTTAAAAGTCTAATATCACATGTTCTCAGCAAGAGTAAAGAGGGAAACCTTTCAAGGTCTTTTCAGTGTGTTCCCTTGTCTTTAATGTAAATAGTATTTGTGACCCCTTAAATGTTGGTATGAGTATTATCTGGTACTTAGAGAGCAAACGGGGCCCCAGAAAAGGTAAATATGTTTTCTCACTTTTTCTAGTCAAATACTTAAAATCTGTTTCCAGTGAACACCTAAACTGAGCACTGCTTGAACAAGCTTTAATAATGCTATAAAATAAGCATAGAGACATCTAGCTCCTTATGCCATTGATAAACAAGAATTATTTCTTAACAAAAATAATCCACACTAACTTCAGATGCCATAGTAAACAAAAGTTTTTATATTAGATTCAGCCTGAATTACCCATCTTGACCCAATCTAATTGATGGAGATGGAAGTGGTAGGAATTACTTCTGTGCAGACAGGGATAAAGACTAATCCCGATCAATCAGCGCCTTGTAATTAACCCACATACTCTTTTTAAAAGAGAGAGAGAAATGTTGGCACTTCTCCAGTTTAAGGTTATGCACCAATCTAATAGAGAGTTCTACAATTTTATAGGGTTCAGTTTCAGGGTAGAATTACAAATAACAAAGGTTTTGCTGTAGCAGATGGTTATTTCCAACTGCCAAGTGTTGAGGCTTTCTTGGGAATCTGTTCTAACCATCCATGAGCAAATGTATGAATATATGAATTAAAGACAAAACATTTATGTGCCTTTATGCTAACACATGTATATGGAATCTAAAAAAAAAAAGGTCGTGAAGAACCTAGGGGCAAGACGGGAATAAAGACACAGACCTACTAGAGAATGGACTTGAGGACACGGGGAGGGGGATGGGTAAGCTGGGACGAAGTGAGAGAGTGGTAGTGTATATATGGACATACATACACTACCAAATGTAAAATAGATAGCTAGTGGGAAGCAGTTGCATAGCACAGAGAGATAAGCTCCGTGCTTTGTGACCAGCTAGAAGGGTGGGATAAGGAGGGTGGGAGGGAGGGAGACGCAAGAGGGAAGAGATACGGGGATATATGTATATGTATAACTGATTCACTTTGTTATAAAGCAGAAACTAACACACCATTGTAAAGCAATTATACTCCAATAAAAATGTTAAAAAAAGAAAAAAAAACATTTATGTGCCTTTTAAATATGGCTTGAAAATCTGGGCTTTATCATATTAGGTTAACATTGATATTGCAGTTTTCAAAATCAGACATCTCTGAATACCCATTAATTGTAAACTGGAAGTCAGTCTATATGTATCATCCTTCATTTCTGAGAAAATAGATAATAAACCCATGAAAAAAAGGACAACAATATTAATAATTTTATAAACCAATATATTAAACAAATTCTTATAAAATTGCATATATAAATGAAGGTGCCACACTAAGGGATAGTAGCCTTGCCTTACTTTGATGTAGAGGAGAAAATAAATATGAGAATCAGACTTCCCTGGTGGCGCAGTGGTTAAGAATCAGCCTGCCAATGCAGGGGACGCGGGTTCGAGCCCTGGTCCCGGAAGATCCCACATCTTCCGTGCGCCACAACTACTGAGCCTGCGCTCTAGAGCCCGCAAGCCACAACTACTGAGCCCACGTGCCGCAACTACGGAAGCCTACGCGCCTAGATCCCGTGCTCCACAACAAGAGAAGCCACCGCAATGAGAAGCCCGCGCGCCTCAACGAAGAGTAGCCCCCGCTCACTGCAAGTACAGAAAGCCCCCGTGCAGCCAAAAAATAAATAAATAAACAAATTTTTTTTTTTAATGTGAGAATCTTTTTTGCCGTATATTAAGGGTTTGGCATGAGAAGGCGCCATTGCCTCTTCTTTATTCCAGTTGCTGTGTTTTTAATAAAATGCACATTTAAAAGTTTTTAATATATTTTAACCTAGGTTTTAATCTTAGAATGAATACTAATCTGCAATGAGATGCTTAGTCATTTGTTAAACTTCCTGAGCTTTATGGCTCTGTTCAGCAATATTGGTAGGATTTCTAGGGGCACAGACGAAGTGAATCTTAAATCTAAATAGGAGATCAATATAGGCAGCCCACATTTCACCACAATGCTCTCTTTGAAGAATCCATATAATAAAGTGGGGGACATAAAGTAGATCATATTTTCCCATGGGAATGTTTTTATAATTACCAGCTACTCTTTTAATCCAATCTTAGCATCTAATTATAACAATAGCATGTTTTTAAACATTACAACAACTGTGATAGAAATATCATACACACTCATTTTACCAAAGTCTCCAATGCACTATAGTTGTTCATTCATTCATCCCACAAATGCTCATTGAGTATGTACTATGTGCCAGGCACTATTCCAGGCTCTAGGGATTTGATATGGGCAAAAAATACATGGCCCCCACCCTCATCAATATTACAGAGTAGACTAGTGGGGGAGATGACTATAAACCAAATAATCATTGCAAATTATAAATGCTAGAAAGGAAAAAAATGCAGGCATTGCCTTAAGGAGGTGGTCATTGTAGAGAGCTCTCACAGATCAGTAGTAGCTGTGGGGGGAGGTCGTTCATGGCAGAAGAGCAATGTGGAGAGACCACGACTCCCTAGAGGAACTTAGAGAAGAGCAGTGAGACTGTAGTGCTACAGAGGCTGGTAAGGTGAGCAAGGAGGCAGGGACTAGACCTGTGAGGAGTTGGAGGCCGTGTCAAAGATCTGATCATTGTCCTGGAAGAAATGAAAAGCATGGAAGAGTTTTCAGTTGATGGGGTAAAGGTGGGGTGACATCAGATTTACAATTTGAAAAGTTTGTGGTGCAACAGTCCTATACCCTCCAGGATGAACGTTATACTAGTACAAATGAAAGATGAGCAGGGTAAAGACAGAGGAAAGCAAGTGCCATTTGAGAGAGTTAGGAACTAAAAAAAAAACAAGAGCTGGAGGTAGTAATGGTTTGACCATCTGGGGCAAAGGTGGAAAGGATGGTTCCAGAATTTCTGGCTGGTATATCCATGCAAATGGTAGTAGCATTCAGTTTCCTGTGAAATCTCAAAGCTGAGATATCAAATAGTCACTTGGGTATACTGGTCTGTTGCTCAGATGTTTGGGCCAAAGGTAAAATCAGTGATTGGATGGTCCTGCAAAAGAAACTGAAAACGGATGTCCATATAGGTAGGAGGGAAACCAGATAGTAAGAGATCCTGGTCCCCAGGGGAGGCCAGTGCTTCAAGAAGAAGGGAGCAGTCAGAAGTGTCTGATGCTGTCAAGAAGTTACAGGAGAAAGAGCCTGATAAATGGCAGTGGGATTAGGAGGCATTATACTACAGAGAGCTGTTTGGGTGGTTGAGGAGGGTGAGGGGAGAACTAGGTTGGAGTGATTTGGGGAAGAAATGAAGAGAAGTAGAGAGCAGCCATTTGTGATTTTTTTTTTAAGGGCTTCAAATGCTTGGCTTTTTATTTATTTGTTTATTTATTTATTTATTTATTTATATATTTATGGCTGTGTTGGGTCTTCGTTTCTGTGCGAGGGCTTTCTCTATTTGCGGCAAGCGGGGGCTACTCTTCATCGCAGTGCGCGGGGCTCTCTCACTATCACGGCCTCTCTTGTGGAGCACAGGCTCCAGATGCGCAGGCTCAGTAGTTGTGGCTCACGGGCCTAGTTGCTCCGTGGCATGTGGGATCTTCCCAGACCAGGGCTCGAACCCCTGTCGCCTGCATTAGCAGGCAGATTCTCAACCACTGCGCCACCAGGGAAGCCCCATTTGTGATTTTTTACCCTTGGGGAGAAGAGACCTACAGCTGGAGGAGGAGGACACAGGGAAAGTCAAGGGAACATCTTAGATGGGCAAGTCTGAGCACGTTTTCTCTACTCTTAGGGCGGATAGAGAAGAGATGCCTTTGATAGTGAATGAGCATCTCTAAACAGCACGACCTGCTTGTGTATGTGAGCATCCAAATTCCATATGAATTTACAGATATGTTTTTCAGTGATTATCAGCATTAGCAGAAGCCACACATGCGTTAATCTTTTCCCCATGTGCGACCTCTACAACACTGAGGACTGTACATATGGCACGGGGGAGTTATGCTGTAGTGCTTGGTTGGTTTTGGTACAGCATCCAGTTCAGAACCATTCAGCCTGGGTTGTGGTTATCACTTAGAGAAAAGAAATGAGGATAGAGCATCAGTATTTTCTTTCCATTTTCTTTTGTTTTAAAATTTTGAGAATTTCCTCCACGTTCCTCTTATTGAGAACTATGCAAACACCAATGGCTCCATGCCCTCCAAGTTTAGAAAATAGGTTTTATTTCCCATCCCCTGCAGCAGTTAACTATGTACAGCTATCATCCCTAAATGCAGCACTTTGATCCAAAGTCCATCGCCAAGTCCAGGGCAGAATCTCAGTGGTATCTGAGTGAGAGAACCAAGCGAACCCAAGTCAGCTGGAGGCCCCATAGTGTGGGGAGACTCTCAAACCTGTGGATGAGCCATCTAAGTTCAGATTTTCCCCCCCCCTCAATTTCCTCGTGGCCTTGAATGCAGAGTAGAATTGGAGCAATTAGTCAAGCGCTGCCTGGATCTGCCTGGCATTACTCATTTGAAGTTCAGTCTCCTCAGGCTGTGTGTGCAGAACTTGCTGCCTTGCAGCGCTGTTCCAGTCTTGATGTCTAGAAAGCCTGTAAACACAGACTCTCCTTTTCCTACAACTGACTCTTTGCCTCAGTACACCTGCTTCAGAACCCTGCACTGTGTAGGTCAAGGGCAGGCAGTGGTAGCCTGCCTCCGAAAGCCCCCGACACTTAGGCTAAGCCTACACTTGCTGAGGCCACCCAGCCATCTGCTTAGGGGGTGAGACCTGAGCCCTGCTTGGGAGGCCTGATGCCTGCAGGCCTGATGCTCTTAAAAGAGCCCCTCGCCTGTGAGCAAAGTCATCTTAAGCTGAGTCAGCTGGCAGAGTCAAAATTGCACATGGGATAAAGCTTAAAGCTGCTCACCAGATCACCCAAAAAGCAATGGCATGACCATAAAAGCCAACTCTGGCACAAAACAATTTGCTGTAAGTTGCCAAATAAACACCAGTGGCCCACACTTGGTACAGCATCTGCCAGAAGCGTCAATCTCCAGGAGTCATTTTGCTCCCCAAATGCCATGTCCAAGAGCCAACCCACCATTTGTTGGGGCTTGTGGGGAAAGGGCAACTAAGACCCTTTCCTTCCATCCAGGTTCTGAACCAATCTGAGAATTTGAAACAAAGGAACAAGGCAGATGGAGACTAACCCCCCACCTTTATTACTGATAAAATCGACATTGGATATTGTGTCTTACACCTGTGGGCAGGTGAGCATCCTAATACTAAACTCAGCGTCAGAAGCCTTCCCACCAGGGGGTTGAACAGGGGCAGGATTCCCCACACAGGAGCAGAGTGTTCCTGGGAAGTAAAACAAAACCTTGCTCCCTGTGGATGGCGCTCTACCACCGGAGCCAAAGAGTAGGGCTAGATTACCCCTGCCCGGTTTTCCCTCCTGTGTTTGCCGATCTAATTCCCGATTCCTGCCCCCAAGAGAAATGTGTGTGAGGAGTCAGAGAGAGACCAGGAGCTCTTGGAAGCCCACCTAGGTGGAAGAAAACCTCAGGAGCCAGGCAGAAATTCTCCACACAGCCCACCCTCCACCCAATAGCTCCTTCCTGAAGTAAGAGCTGAGGTCAGATATCTGCTGCAGAGATGGAAGCCATTCTTAGTCTGGTAGCTCAAAGCCCTTTTAGCAGTTGACAACCATATCGTCACAGCTTGATGTGCGTTTACACAATCAGCATTTTCTGAGAGCCCTCTGTGCGCCCAGAACCGGGTCCTAAGGGGTTACCAAGAAGTATGTGGCCGATTCAGCCCTCATCCTCTTTAGAAGGTGGGTGGGAACAGTACTTATATTTCTGAAATTTAGAGAATTGTTAGTAACTCATAGACAGCATAGGAAATTAGAAGCAAACATCCATGAGCTGAGTTTGTCTTGAGCCATAGTGACCTTTACAGAGCCTTCAGCATGACTCTGGTTTTCTAGATATTCTGTCTAAAGAAAAAAGGGTGTTTCCTTCTTCAGTGTGCCCCTTTGTGTGAGTGGAAGGGGAGGGTATCTCATAATAAGACTGACAGGGGGTGGAGGGGGGAGATGACCTCATGGGCTCGAGGGCGAGCCGTTTCCCCTTGCGTCCCCGTGAAGAGCGCAGTCGGCCTGGGGCGGGTCTCTGTCAGGAAGTGTATGTGTGGGAACCTGGAAGGGTGGGGCTGCCCTCCACGGGCAGGACATTACTCTTCTTCCTCTTCCTGGCCACATTTCCCACAGCAGGCATGGCCATGGCTCAGCTTCCTGTCAGGGAAAACCGTGGCTACTGAACGTCCACCTGCTACAACCAGCAAAGTATTCCCTGCTGCTGCGAAACCTTGAATTCACATGCAGATCCCTTGACAATGGTACCCGGGGCCTCAGACATCAGAAGCAAAGATGGAGCCATTCTTTGTGGGGTTGAGCGGACAGGAAGCTGCTGCCTCGGCAAATCTTGTTCTGGGCCAGAACCTCACAGGCGAGTGAAGTGTGCGAGTCTGGGGTGGAGAGAAGACGAAGCGATGTCATGGAATGGCTGCTGCAGCCAGGGTGGCCTTGGGGGTAGGGCAAGGAAAGGGGCTTCAGGGGAAGGTGAGGGGGTCAGGCAGCCCAGTGGGTGTGGAGACGAGCGGTGGGCGTTGATTCTCCTCATCCAGCAGACTGCAAGCTGGCCACACACCCTGTGCTGGCCACAAAAGTAATGAAGGTCGCAGGCTTCAAGAAGCCCGCAGTCAAGGAAGTTCATTGCTTCAGACCTTCCTTGATCAATTCCAGGCTGGTGAGGACATGCAAGCAACCTGAGTGTCCATCGACAGATGAATGGATAAAGAAGATGTGGCACATATATACAATGGAATACTACTCAGCCGTAAAAAGGAACGACATTGAGTTATTTGTAGTGAGGTGGATGGACCTAGAGTCTGTCATGCAGAGTGAAGTAAGTCAGAAAGAGAAAAACAAATACCATATGCTAACACATATATATGGAATTTAAGAGAAAAAAAAAAGGTCATGAAGGACCTAGGGGTAAGACGGGAATAAAGACACAGACCTACTGGAGAATGGACTTGAGGATATGGGGAGGAGGAAGGGTAAGCTGGGACAAAGTGAGAGAGAGGCATGGACATATATACGCTACCAAACGTAAGGTAGATAGGTAGTGGGAAGCAGCCGCATAGCACAGGGAGATCAGCTCGGTGCTTTGTGACCACCTAGAGGGGTGGGATAGGGAGGGAGTGAGGGAGACGCAAGAGGGAGGAGATATGGGGACATATGTATATGTATAACTGATTCACTTTGTTATAAAGCAGAAACTAACACACATTGTAAAGCAATTATACTCCAATAAAGATGTTAAAAAAAAATTCCAGGCTGGTGGGGGGAGCTCAAGAGAATGCAGGCCCCCCGGCACTGTCATTGACCTAGGGGAGCCGTCATTTCAGGGCGAGCCCTGGGAATCTGTATTTTATAAGGTGTTTCTGATGCGCAGTGAGGTCTGAGGCAGCTGGTTGAGTGGGGCAGACGTCCATGGCCGCAGCAGAGGGGGACAAGCGCTGTGGTTCTGCGCCCGGGGACTGTGAGAACAGAGAAGCCGTACCCATGGGAGGGTTCAGGGCTGGGGTCTGGGGAGTTTTATTTCAAGTATCCGTTGGCTCCGTTCACCTCCTTTCTCACGTATGTCTGTCTTACCTTGGTGGCTGATAACAGCAGCTGTGCGGGGTCCTCAGAGTCAGCATAAGGGCAGTTTGCTGTGCTTCTGGCCACGAGCCCTGTGTCTCCTACCATGGACTTCTCATTGGCCCACTGGGGACGGATGTCTGCAGGGATCTTATATACGTGGCAGCACTAATGATCGAGCCTCAAAGAAAAGCTCCATCTGGGGGCATTAGTAGATCCCTAGAGTCTTCAGAGCTGATCTTTTGCTTCCAGCATCACTGTGTTATCTCCACCACCTCTCCCTGAGGATGGGGCCGGGTGGCTTCTGCTCGTCCTGATAGCTCCTCTCCTGGAATCCCTACCACCCTGCATCCCCAGCCCGTCTAATCTCCTACAACTGGACACAGAATCCCCTGAGAGCTGACTCAGGGTAAATGCACCCACCACGTTCCTGCCTCCTGACTCTGTCCCCTGATGAATTCCAAGTGACGCTGGACCATCCTCAAGACCCCTGCTTAATCCCTCACCTCTAAGCCAGGACCAGACCCCAGGCTCAAGTAACGGGCTCCCTGCTGTCCTTCCTGATGCCGCCCCACTCCCACAGGGGGTGTCCCCAGCAGAAGGCAGGTTCAAGCTGTCTTTGTGACTCTGGGGGTCCCAGGAACTGAGAGACTATTGAAGGCTTCTTTCCTCTTTCCCCTAAAGGGCAGGTGGCATTGCTCCCTGAGCAGTTCTCCCCTGAACCCCAGCAGAGCCCGGCTCAGCCCTCGGAGGTGGAGGGCGCTGCCCACGGCAGGGGGAGCCCCCGCTCCAGTGAGCAAGTGGGAGACGCACCTCAGGGAGAACCAGGACGTGTCCTCTCAGCAAACACAGCCCCTCCATGACCGCAGACTCTGCCCCAGGTGCGTGTCTGAACCCCTCCTGAGGTCAGGGAACAGAGAGTAGAACCAGCAGCTTCGTACTCTTAGACCACTTCAAATCCCATCCTTCATTTCCGCCTTCCCTCCATCTGCCATGATACCAAAGTTTTTCTGCAGTTTGGAAAAGTCAAAATAATAAGCAAATGAGGGCAGTTTTGACTAACTGAATCCGTAAAATATGTATCCCAAAACACTACTGCGTTTTAGTACACTGGAGGCTTTTTAAAAGAAATATTGTAAATGGATATGGAGGGATTTGGGGAATTTGCCCACCTCCTGCCAAAACAGCCTTGAGCTTATTAGATAAGGTATAGCTGGGGAAGAGAAGAGTGAAGCCAGGTAATGGGTCGTTCCATCTACTCCAGCTGTGTAATCTGTAACAGTCATTAGGACAGAAAATAATATCAAAAGCCTCAGCCTGCCTATAATTAATTCAGGCTAAATGAATATAGCATACCTAGGGGGTTCCAGAACTTTCCACCCCTTGCCCCTCCCACAGCTTTAAGGCAATCATTGGTCTCTAACCAATGTGCACCTGGCATCTTGGCCAGGAGGGGGCATATGTGAGCAGTGTACGCTATGCCTGACGTTCAAGTCCCACCCACCAGTCTGAGGCAACTCCAGCTAGCTCACCAGGAGAGAGAAAAGAATTAGGTCATCGGAATCAATTCATTTTTTAAAAGTTCTCGAGCATTGACATGATTGTGAATTTTTATTAAATTCCCTTAATCAACTTTCCTCATCCACAAAAGCTGTTATGATTCTGTGACGTGAACACCCAGACATTAGAAATACTTTTCAGAAGCAAATTCTGTTTATCTAGACGACTGGTTCTCTTTGGAAAAACAATTGTCTGATAGCTGTTCCAATTTAGGAGAGAAAATAAGCTGGGAAAAGAGAAATAGATACACAGGTACATGCCGCCCTCCACATATACAGTCATTTTTGTCTGTTTGGGTTTTGTTTTTTTTTTTAATTTTATTGAAGTATAGTTGATTTACAATGTTGTGTTAATTTCTGCTGTACAACAAAGTGACTCAGTTATACATATATAGCTTCTTTTTCATATGCTTTTCCATTATGGTTTATCACATGTACAAAGTCTTTTTTTTTTTTTTTTTTTTTTTGCGGTATGCGGGCCTCTCACTGATGTGGCCTCTCCTGTTGTGGGGCACAGGCTCCGGACGCGCAGACTCAGCGGCCACGGCTCACGGGCCCAGCCGCTCCGCGGCATGTAGGATCCTCCCGGACCGGGACACGAACCCGTGTACCCTGCATCGGCAGGCGGACTCTCAACCACTGCGCCACCAGGGAAGCCCTACTACTCAGTTTTGTTTTTGCTGTTTTCTGCTTTTCCTCGGCTCATCTCCCACTCTCCCTGGGCCTCCTGGGGTTGGATCAACAACACAAGGCTGAGCGTGTGGGTGGAGAACGGGGGCAGGTGGAACCGCCCGGACCTGTCTGTCTGGGGTGTAGCACCATCGCAAGTGGATGGGATCCTCCTGACGGTGGCAGCCTGACGGCTGTCTACCCCTCCCGGCCGCCCAGCGGGGCTACGGCCACCTGGGGGACACATGCTGTCCACAACCGTGGTGGGAGCTCTGGTCAGAGGATGGAGGAATCGCAGCTCTCCCCAAAGGGCAGAACCCAGACTTCTGTTCTCCAGAGCCAAGATGGAATTCAGACTCAGGGTAGGTTTGTGACTTTGCTATGACTGTATGAATTTCTGTTTAAAGAGTTCAGGAAGGTGATAATGAGCTTACAGGCTTTCTCCCCCTTCAAATAGAGTTGACAAATCTAGAGCCTGTTTTTCTTATTAGGTTATTATAAATCATGGCTAACTCATGGCGGGAGGTTCATTTTCTCTTTTCCTAGTCAAAGACGCAGGGATTTTCAGTGATCACACAGTAAGAGATCATTATCTCCCCTTATTTTCCTTCAAAGGCTCTTATTTTAAGATGTAATCCTTGTTCTATGATATGTGTATTTGACTAGTAAGACAGAAAAGGTTCACTGGCTTTGGCAAATTGTAGTCTAAATCGTATCACTTTATTACTTCTGGTATGGGAAATGGTAAAAGCAGTTAGCTTCCGTGGATAAACAACAAGGTCCTAATGTATAGCACAGGGAACTATTGATATGTTCAATATCCTGTGATAAACCATAATGGAAAAGAATATTAAAGAAGGATGTCTATATGTATAACTGAGTCACTTTGCTGTACAGCAGGGATCGGCACAGCACTGTAAAATCAACTATACTTCTATTAAAAAAGGTAGTTAGCTTCTGGGTTTCCCCATTAATTATATTTATTTTCTGGTACTTTTTGTTTTGAGGCAGCAATAGAACTCTTGACCAAAATGTAGCACTCCTGTTAACTTAGCTCCAAATTTCTGAAAGAAATTTGCATTGGAGTGAAAAACTTTGGAAATTCCTAACCTTATTCTGCTCTGTCTAGACCTTGGACTTCTCTCTTTTTTTTTAATTTGTTTACTTTTTTTGGCTGTGTTGGGTCTTCGTTGCTGCGCGTGGGCTTTCTGTAGTTGCGGCGAGCGGGGGCTGCTCTTCGTTGTGCTGCGTGGGCTTCTCATTGCAGTGGCTTCTCTTGTTGCGGAGCACAGGCTCTAGGCACCCGGGCTTCAGTAGTTGTGGCACATGGGCTTCAGTAGTTGTGGCACGTGGGCTCTAGAGCTCAGGCTCAGTAGTTATGGCGTATGGGCTTAGTTGCTCCGTGGCATGTGGGATCTTCCCGGACCAGGGATCAAACCCATGTCCCCTGCATTGACAGGCAGATTCTCAACCACTGCACCACCAGGGAAGTCCCCTAGACCTTGGACTTCTTCATGATACTTACTTAGAAGGGAACTCTTTGGTCTTGCTGATAACTGACCTATGAGAGAAGCACGGAGCTAGCAGAGGAACCAGGAGTGAGCCCAGAAGGAATCAACTCCCAGGGGTGTTCTGAGCTGGACTGCTGCCCCTCAAAAGGCTTCTGTCTGACCCAGAGCCCTGAGAGGTTCCCAAGCAGTAACTGCTAACAGTTCTGTCGTTTCAACAAATATGTATTGGAAGCCAGTACGTGCCAGGCATTTTTCGAGATACTGACTTACTCTGGCCTCTAGCTAACCTACAGTTGAGAGGTATGAAAATCAAAAGTTGTCATTTGTTTTGTTCTGATGGTGGTTTCCAACCATATTTTTCAGGCTGATGGTATTCAAGAAGAATCAAGCCAAGGGACTATTGTGAAAATGGTCTGATAAGTTTATTCATGGCAAGATAGTCAATTCCTTATTTAACCAGATATGCAAAAGACAGAAGGCTCAGGGCTTCCCTGGTGGCGCAGTGGTTAAGAGTCCGCCTGCCGATGCAGGGGACACGGGTTCGTGCCCCGGTCCGGGAAGATCCCACATGCCGTGGAGCGGCTGGGCCCGTGAGCCATGGCCACTGAGCCTGCGCGTCCGGAGCCTGTGCTCCGCAACGGGAGAGGCCACAACAGTGAGAGGCCCGTGTACCACAAAAAAAAAAGATAGAAGGCTCATCTGTGTTCTAAACTGCCAAGAGAGTTAGTGATTATTGGTAACATCTGGCATTCAGAAAGAAGTGTGAAGTGTAATATTTCAAACATTGAGCGCCCAGTTATGCTCCTAGTGTATTTATTTAACAATATTCAGAGCTTTACAAGATGACAAAATAATATGCTAACATGTGAGGGATTTCTTTTAACAGCTTTACTGAGATATAATTTACAGGCCATACAATCCACCCAATTAAAGGGTGCAATTCAATGGTTTCTGTTACATTACATTATTCATTTTATAAGTTGTGGGAAAATATGTAACACAAAATTTGCTCTTTTAACCATTTTAACGTGTACAATTTAGTGGTATTAATTACATTCATAATTTTATACCACCATCACCACTGTCTACTTGCAAAACTTTTTTGTCACCCCAAACAGAAATTCTGTAACCATGAAGCAGTAACTCCCCATTCTCCCCTATCCCAGCCTTTGGTAACCTCTAACCTACTTCTTGTCCCTAGGTATGTCCCTATTCTAGATATTTCATATAAGTGGAATCATACAATATTTGTCCTTTCACGTCTGGCTAATTTCACTTAGCATAATGTTTTCAAGAGTCATCCACAGCATGTATCAGAACTTCATTCCTTTTTATGGCTGAAGGGATAGTATGTTTTAATTTCCTTCTGTTTTATTCTCCCTCCCATAACTATACCATAATTTCTAACCTGGTCATAGAAAAATCTTCAGATATTTTTCAGTCTACTGGTATTTTTATATTTATTTGAAGTCTGAAGAGACTCTTAGGAAGGTATTTATTTTCAGTTAGCTCTTTAAAGGCAGGGGCCATAGATTCATCTTTTTAAAAATCTTTTTTATCCCTAATGTCTAGTCCAAGTCCTGGCCTAGAATAATTATTCAGCAAATTTATCTTGAGATGGACAGATGAATAGTTTATAAGGTTTTACTTTTAGGTACCAGGAAAGAGATTTTAAATAAAAAATAATATAACCTTTATGCTTTAGTTCTTTATTTTCTGGAGCAATGCTATTTTCTTTTGACGTAAAAATTGCTAGCTGCAATTATTTCACACTCCATAGATCACTGAATATCAAGAGTAGATGTGTTATATAATATAAATATTTAACTGTGACATGTCAAAAGTTAACTTAGGAAATCTGATAATGCCTAGTTCATACTAGTTTAGAGAATATTTGGTGGTGTGTTGTTTTGTTTTGTTTTGTTTTGTTTTGAGGGTGATCTGAGTACCCCAGCTGCTAAGCAGTGTGGTGTCAATCAAGTCTTCTCAACTCATAGCTGCTCTTGGTGCTGTCTACATAGTTATTCTTTCTCAGTGCTGGGCTCAGGAACTGGGAATAGTGAAACTGAAACAGAAGCTGCTACAAGTTGGAGAAGCTCTTAGACACCTCACTGGAGTAGGGAAACTGGAGGCAAGGGTGGATGTGGGTGATTCACAGTGTTCATCTTTTTTTTTTTTTTTTTTTTTTGCGGTACGCGGGCTTCTCACTGTTGTGGCCTCTCCCGTTGCGGAGCACAGGCTCTGGACGCGCAGGCTCGGCGGCCATGGCCCACGGGCCCAGCTGCTCCGCGGCATATGGGATCTTCCCGGACCGGGGCACGAACCTGTGTCCCCTGCATCAGCAGGCGGACTCTCAACCACTGCGCCACCATGGAAGCCCCCACAGTGTTCATCTTTAAATACAGAATGTAACTATGCTTCTGCCAGCTCTGTCCAAATAAGTAAGGATGTATGTGCATGTATATATGGGCAGTCCACCATTCAGCATACTAAAATGTGCTCTCGTTGTGCTATGACTATTTCAAAGGTTGTGAAGGACATGAGAGAAAGGAGGAGGAATGCAAAATGAAGCCCTTGGTGAGGACTTGGAAGTAACTCATCAAAGGATACCTTTTCTGTACATGATTCCCCACCCACTTTCTCAATATCTAACCAAGAATAAACATTTGCAATTTTTTTTTTTTTTTTTTTTTTGCGGTACGCGGGCCTCTCACTGACGTGGCCTCTCCTGTTGCGGAGCACAGGCTCCAGACGCGCAGGCTTAGCGGCCATGGCTCACGGGCCTATCCGCTCCGCGGCATGTGGGATCTTCCTGGACCGGGGCACAAGCCCGTGTCCCCTGCATCAGCAGGCAGACTCTCAACCACTGCGCCACCAGGGAAGCCCTGCACATTTTATTTTTTTAATTTATTTTATTGAAGTATAGTTGATTTACAGTGTTGTGTTAATTTCTACTGTACAGCAAAGTGATTCATTTATACATATATATACGTTCTTTTTCATATTCTTTTCCATCATGGTTTATCCCAGGATATTGAATATAGTTCCCTGTGCTCTACAGTAGGACCTTGTTTATCCATTCTATATATAATAGTTTGCATTTGCTCATCCCAAACTCCCAATCCATCCCTCTCCTCCCCTCCCCTCCTCTCCCTTGGCAACTGCAAGTCTCTGTGTTCTCTATGTCTGTGAGTCTGTTTCTGTTTCGTAGATAAGTTCATTTGCATTTGCCCATTTTAAATTGCAACTAAGTGACTTGCTTTGTTGAGTGAAATCGTGCCCACTTTCGTGTGTGCACTATTTCAGAAATTCTATTCTTCAGTGAAGCTCCTGTGAACACCCAAAAACCCTGGCTGTGTTGCTCATTTGCAGCATAGCAGAGACAGCACCCACCATTCACTTTGCCTGTGATCTTCCCTCCTTATCTAGATGCTGAGCCCAGTTAGAGCTCCATGGCTTGATACTCTAAATCCACCGTGGCCAGTGTCCTATGTAGGGTAGGCACTCAATGATTATTTGATAGCCGGGCCTTCAGAAACATGACTGCAAAATGTTAACAAGTAAGGAACCTGGTTTTCATAGATGGCCTGTATAATCTATCTTGATGCCTTGTAAATCATACCAGGAACTTAAATTAGTATTGCTTTTCACATTTCAAAGGCATACAGACTACCATTGGCCTCACTATAAAATAATAATTTCTGATTGTGGGACTCTATACCCTGTGGTCGAAAAGAAACCCCTTCCTTCCTCATTTCTCGGTGACAGCCTCTAATCATCTTTGAGTAATTTTTAAGATTCTTTCTAAACCACCATTTCCTTCATTATGTCGGCTGGGGAACAGCTTCTCCTTGTATGAATGGAATGGTTCTCATTCCTTTCCAAGCTCAACCACCCACCTAGTAAGAAAAGGTACCTGTAAATCTCAACCAACTTTCTTTTTCAACAATTATTCTGGGAGCAAAGTCAGATGATAAAGTCAGCTCACCACCAAATATTTATTGAGGACCTGGGAGAAGTTTCAGGTAACCATTAAAGAGAATATAAGTTCTACCCAAACCTGATTCCCCAAGTGCATTGTGATTTCCATACTTAAGGAACAGTGGGAAGAGCATCCCCAGGGCAGGCACTAACTAGCCTGAGCAAAGGCCCAGAGGTATGAAAAGCTAGAGTATTCCTGGGGAGTGTTGAGTGTTCCAATATGGCTGCAGTACCTGTCCAGACCCTAGAAAGCTAACTGCTAAGATAAGGAGTATCTGCTTGATTTGTAGACCATAGGGAACTATATCAAGCTTTCCTGGCAGAGAGTAACCTACATTCTGAGTTTTAGAAGAGAGCCATGTAGAGATGGCTTGAGGAAGCAAGAAATTGAATTTAGCAAGATATATTAAAGAGGTCATTGTAAAGATTCAACCCCAAACTATGAAACTGACAGTAAGGAGAGGAAGGATGGAAAGAAGAGACATAGACTTATAACTGATTCTGTTTTATGGCCTATGGACAAGTTATTATGGCAGTTGTTTATTAAGCTCTATTGTCTCAATGTTTGTCCCCATGGGATTTTAATTTATGGAAGTGACTGAGTGACAACACGGAGAGACTAATGCCACTAAAAGATTTTTATTACTTACATTTCCCAAGGCAGGGGGTGTGGCTGGCATGCCATGTAGGGCCACATGGGGAAGCACCAGTGTTGGTCAGGAGGCAGAAAGAAATGAGAGGAAAGCCTAGGCCAAACCCTTATTGGGCTTTCCGTGGGATTGCCCATGAAGCGCAGGGCAGGGTCCACAGTTTAGGATTGACTCGTTTGAATAATTCCAGCTGGCCTTGGAGCATAGGGGCTTCCCCTGGTTGTCTGGTACCTGGCCCTGGGGTTTTGTGTGAGAGTTACATCAGGGAGTGGTTCAGAGATCACTGGATCACAGGGGAGGAGTAAAGAACTTCGGCTATTTGTTTGGTCCTACACTTAATGGCTACTAAATAGACAAATAGAGAATCTAAGAAAACACGAGTTTGAAGATCTCTCTCTATATATCAGGACAGTTGGCTAAATGCTTTATATGCATTATCTCACTTAATCCTCTCAGCGATCTGCAGTAAGTCCCAGATTGTCCCCATTTTACACATGAAGCAACTGAAACCTAAAGGGGTTCAACAGTTTACCCAGGTTCATGTAGGTAATGATTTTTCCAGCCAGATTCAGTCCTACTCCACGCCCTGCTACTAAGCTCTGCCCTACATAGTCTTCTCCACTCGATTATTCCTCACTCTGGGCTCAGGATGTGAGACTAGTCCTGCTGAAAAAGGAGTGGTGGAAACTTATAGAAGCTTCCCCAGAGCTTCCCCAGGGCTCACTGGACTGGGGAACAGAGGTGGATTCATGTGGTTTACTGTCTCTCTGTAAGTCTTCCTTTTTCTACCTGCTTTGTCAGAATAGTGTGAAGATGTATTTGCCTACTGGTGGCACCCCATTCAGCACGTTATAATAAGCAAATAAATAAAATGTGTGACTTAAGCACTGTCTCCTCCCTTCCCGGAAACTGATTCTTGACTTTTGGCTTTTTTCTCTCTGATCATTTTAACTCTGGGACTTGGAAGCTCTCAGCAAACAAAGCCTTTGGCAGACTCTTTTCCCCCCTGTGTCATGAGCCAGTGATCCAAATTGCCTATGCAAGAGGCTCTGAATTCCCTGGGTTAGACTCTGAGGTCCTGCATCAGTAACTACCCCGTTTGGTCATTGTCCAGCCCAGTCCCTTGGATCAGCCAACCCAGTCTGCATGAGGTCTGTCTCTTCACAGCCTCCATGGCTTAGTTTTCTAACACTTGGCTGCCTTCTCACCACCTCTCTCCACACATCTTCATGCATCATTTCCACAAGGAGCCAGCTTGGTGCTCAGCCTCTGTAGGAGGGTGTCCACAGCACACATAAATCATGCAACCACATCCAGGAAGCACCTACTTTGCACAAAGCCATGAGGGGGACACAGAGCCATGAGGGGGTTACCAAGCCATGAGTGGCCCCAGTCAGGATCTCAGGGAGCTTGTGACTGGCTTGAGAGGCAGGGTAACATGGTAGAAGATGCAAATAGCACCTCAGAAAATGGAGGCTATGTCACACAAGAGTTTAGAAGTTATTCCCCACCAAACTGGTACTGCTTTGTATGTAGTTATTGCTTCACTCGTCTTCATCTTTCTACGCACTCCTGATAGTTTATCTGGGAGCTTTCACTCTTGAACTGGGCTGTGACCCATCAGAGAGAGGCATCACAAGTCTAGTTTATAAGAGCCTTTGCAGAAGGAACATGGCGGCAATTCCTGGTTTCTACCCACGATTAGGCCAGTTATGTGGGAACAGTCCCTGTCCTTACATGCAGAGCTTGGCTGCATGGACTTAGCATAGCAGAGTGGGTAAATGTTTCAGCCCCAGAGTTAGGCTGTCTGGCTGATATACCAGTTTTATCACTTCATAGTTATATGGCTTTGAAAGTTACTTCATCTCTTTGTGCCTCATTTTCCTCAAGTGCAAAATAGGGATGATAGCAATACCTACCTTTTAGAGTTGTTATGAGAATTAAATGAGTTAGCTTTTTTTAAAAAGCTTAAATATGGTACCTGGCACATAGTTAAAACATATTACTGTGTGGTCCTCATGACTGAGTGATTCCCACCTTTTAGAGGTTTTCCAGTTGATTCCTAGTAACTGGAGCTGTCTTATCCTTATAAGTCATCAGTTTCATTAATCTTCTCTGCTAGTAAATTTTACGAAACCAAAGTTTAAAAACTTGAGCATAAGCATTTCCCCTGGAATACTGGAATTGTTGGTATTTTATTATTTCTACCTGGACATTTTAATAGCCAACAATGGCTTTGAAAAGAACTAGGAAGACATGCAGCGTCTGTCAGTCTCCATATTGGAGTTTCTGTTGTGTTTTTGTTTCCATGTGAACTTGATTTTTTTCTAAAGTTTATAAGCCTTTTGCTCCATGGTGAGATTCAGCAACAAGTTTCTGTTCCAAAGAGCAATATTTGTCCTACTTGAAAATCGACCCTGGTTTCCATTTTCTTTACAGAGAAGTTGCTCAATACTTTGTGATTCCAGAACGTGGTTTTAGCTTGATGTTTCCACAAATGTAATTTTTTCATGTTTGATCATTTTGAAAAACTATTGAAAAGCTGCAGATATAGCACATTGTCCTTCGGCTTTTGTTTTGTTTTGTTGGTGATTTTATTTTTTGTTTTGTTGATGCTGAGTTGCCTTTAGTTGGTCTTCGTTTGAGATAAGGGGTAGAAAATATTAGGAATTCACTACAAATATAGCTCTGATCTATAGACTAGGATCCTAGACTGCAGAAAGTATTTCTTCCTTGTTGAGAAAACTGTTGATTCCCCTTTCCTTGAAGTGTTAAAGTACAGGGCAGTGGTTAAGAACACAGATCTGGATAGAATCCTGGCTCTTGTGCTTCCACTTGTGTCACTTTGGACTTGTTGCATAGCTTGCCTAAGCCTCAAATTGCCCAGCTTTGAAATTGGGACAACTGAATTCTTGTAAGGGCTGGATGAGACCTTGTAATTCTTGTAAGGATCACCAAGTGTTCATGGCAGTGCTGAACAAACACAAGCTCGCCAACATCCATGACGGCTGTTTTGCAGAGGTCCGACCTGAGAGTTTTTATGAGGAACTCTACCTGGCTCTTGAAGTTTTCTTGAAAACTAAATGTGCCCCTCTTGATTGAAGGAGATTTCGTGTGAAAATATCTGTAAAGTAACCAAGGGTGCTTACTGAAATCACTCTAGAAGGGGGGAGGAACCATTAAAAAAAAAATTCAAATTTAGAAGCTTCACCTTCGAAAAAGGTTAATTTATCATTTCCTTGACCACTTTCACAGCCAGTCAAATGAACCTGGGGTACTCTTTATGTAAGTTATGCAGAGAGTACAGAAAACAGGTATTAGCCTAAAATAGTGTCCAAAGCCTCGGCTATATATCAAGATTATGATGAGGGAGAATTCAGATCACAGAGAATATTTTAGAATGTCTTCCCTCTGTAAATATTTTTAAAAGCCCATATATCTTTAAAATTATTTCTTTGATAGCTTAAGTTGAAAGTCTAGGGAGTCTGGCAGTGGAATTCATACTAAAACCAGGAGACCAAAGGTGATGCCGCTGGCGGTGATCGCTCTGTGTGGAAGATTCCCCACCCCCGCAAAAGCCCTGAGCCACTTTAAGGCCTGCGGTGATGGCAGGCTGCCAGCTCTGGGGGAAAAAAAAAAAACCCTGCAGTTTTCATTTGAAATCAGAGGATGACATTTAGACACTTCTTAATCTTGCAGCAAACACTTCAACTATCTAGTTACACACACACATCACACGAATGCACACATGCCTATCCTTCTTCGGGCAGCACCAGTGCTGGGTCCAGGGTCTGTTTTCTTCAGTTCCATCTCACTGTGTGGGTGTTTCTGAACAACAGCATCTCTATCCAAAATGCATGAAAGGAATCTTTAGCCAACCAGGATTTGAAAAATGAATCACTGATTCATGAGCATCATTTTACAAGTGCTTTTTTAAGTCCAGGAATACAAGAAATCATCTGTGCAAAGGACAGAGGTCTCAAGGTAAGTACTCTTAATGTGTTGAGACGGAGTCCCCGAGTGGTGTTATGGTGGTGTCAGAAATCAAACATGAAAGCTGTTACAGAAGTGATTGTCTCTTTACTTGCGATCTGTAAAACAGAAGCCTTTGTTGTATTTCCAAGAGTAAAATTACTTTTGAACTACCAAGAAAATATGCAAAAATTATGCTATGGCCAATGAAAAATTTTTTGGTTTTGATTATTTTGATGGGTTCCAATTATATAGGTGTGTGTGTATATATACATGTAGTGCTAAAGTTTGCTAAAGATTGTTTGGAAACCATATGTTATTATCAAAAGTACTTTTTTGTTTGTTTGTTTGTTTGTTATTTTGGCCCTGCCGCACGGCATGCAGGATATTAGTTTCCCCACCAGGGATTGAACCCAGGCCCCCTGCAGAGGAAGCGTGGAGTCCTAACCACTGGACCTCCAGGGAAGTCCCTGTAGTATTGAATACTTTTAAATATATGAATACTTTTAAGCATTTAAAAATTTCTCCAGGAGCTGAAACAGAGTATATGTGATGATTTGATTCTGATAGAGTAAGTATCATTACAATTTGTCAACTCTCAAGCTTAAAAAAAATGGATACAATAGTATATTTTTGATGACTTAGGCCACAGAACAATTTGTCATGCCTTAGGCGATGGAGACAGAACTGATCTTGGAGTCAAGCCTACAGCTCTCTAGCTGTGTGCCTTGGGCAGGTTATTTGAGTACTGTCTCTGTGTCCTCAGAATCTTTGAGGGGGTGCTGAGCTTAGGGCCCCAGCCCTTGAGGGAGTGAATCCTGGGTGGGCGGGGGACAAGGGGAGGGGAGTGGGGAGATTTCAGGACACTCAACTGGGATGTGAATCAGGGCGCCTGGGGATGGGGTGGTGGCACCAGTGTGGTCCAGGACAAGCTTCTCCTATTTCAGAATCTTGCTCAAGGCTGGCCCAGGAAGGGAGGAGCCTTCTGTAGGAGTTCTGCTTGGTCATTTAGAATTCAGATGACCCCAGCGGAGGTCGTCAGCATTTTGAGTACCGGTGGAGGCGACTGTGGCTTCACCAACCCTTGAAACATCTGTTTACTCTGGCTGGACTCTCTGGGGGCAGATTGACGCAGACAGCTCCCACCCTGCAAAGGGAAAATGCAGTGTTTTGTTTCCTAATACCAAAGCTGCTTTTTTAGGGTGAAGAATCCAAAATGTCACCACATCATTTTCTGCTCAGGAAAGTAGTTCGAGCCCTTTTAACAGACCTGGAGAATCTACTTCTTATGAACTTCTAAAGACATTTTGTTCTTCTGGTGGGCTGCTGCTGGTTTTTTTTATTTTTTGTTTTTATTTTCTGTTTATATTTCAGCTAAAGAGCAAATGTTGGCAGATCAATTGTGTTATATCCGTTTTGAAAGATAGTTGTTAGTTCAGGAAGTTGTTGTGTTAATGATTTGACTCCCTAACCTGACTGTATATTATGCAAATGAGATACAGAGGAAAACCTCACCTATTCCAGCTAATTGAAATATTCCATTTTAGTATTTCCAAATACATATGTAAGAAAACAGAGTATGCTCACGGAAAAATATGTTGGGAGCCTTTAAGGAGTTGATAAGACTAATTTATAATGAACACAATATGGGGAAATGTAACAAAATCCAACTACTCCAAGCCAGGCAAAACAGAAAGTTCCAGAGCTCCTCATTTATCCTTCTATGACAGTTGTGCAGATTGTGTGTTTGCACAAGGACAGGATTGTGTACAAGTCTTGAGTTCACCTCTCACTTTAAAAGAGGCTGAGTGGCTTCATGATAAGTGCTCATATCTATAGATGATTTGGAAAACAGGTTAATCCAATTACAATTGTTAAGCTCAGTCTCTGAAACAAAATTTAAGTTCTTTTTTCAGGGAGAGTCTTATCATGTATACAATTTGTGAGCTTAACATTTATCTTCTTCGCACAGCTAGTACATATAAAGGCAAATTTCAAAGTAACATCAGACGATAGTGATTGTATTCATCGCCTTTACATCTCCTTTTAATTTCTTCTCTTTGCTCATATGTCCTTCACGACTAAAGTGTAACTGTCCTTAAAACTGGAGAAATTTGACTATATGCTGTGGAATGGCCCTATGTCACTGTCCTGGTTTTGTTACCATACTACAGTTATGCAAGATGTTGGCCTTGGGGGAAACTGAGTGAAGGATACAGGAGACCTCCTTGTACTTTTTTTTTTTTTTTAACAACTTCTTATGGATTTATACTTATTTCAAAATTTTGAAAAATTGTAACTGTTCTCTAGAACATTTATCTGAGGTCTCTAGTGCCTAAGCAGGTAGTTTAATAAGATATTTTTGTTCAGTATGTGACTTCCATGTATTAAGTCCTGTAAGGTGTTTGTGGGTAACAGATAATTGCCTTGTAAATGTAGATGCTCCATAAATGCTTCTTGAGGTCCATGGTCTCTAAATCACCTTGCTAAGCCTCAGAACACCCCAGGATGGCAAGAAAATGAAGCAGTTTTAAATGTGGCAAGTTCAAATGATCATTAAATAATGTCCCTACTTTCTAAAGAGTTCACTCTGCTAGGAATCTTAATGAAAGGCAATGGATCCTCTCAGCTAAACAAATAAACACAAAAATTTCCTTTTGATTTTTAATGCAAACAAAAGAAAACTTTGAAATTGTCTAATCATCCCCTTCTGAGAATAAATACTGGCAATTATCCATGACTCCTGCTATGTTTAGGATTCAAAGAGCCAAATTTCAGGTCACATGTTTTGGTAAATAGCTCAGGGTGACAATAATATTTACTATTGGCAGTAAGCAGGTTGGTATTGTTTCAGATTGGTGATGTGCGGGGGTCGGGGGAGAGGGTCAGAAGCAAGTTCCAATATCATAGTGAATCACGGTATAACGTGCCTGCCAGCAAGAAGCTTTCAGATGTCTCAGCTACATTAGGAGGAGGACAGCATTCGCTACCTGTGCTCAGGGCTGCTCGAGCAAGCCGACCAGCCTCCTTCTGACGCTCCCATTATAGGGCAGCTGGTATCCACCATTTATTGGGACGATGCCAAGTGAGGAGAGCAGGGGCCTCATCCTGGCTCAGTCACTCACTAGGTCATTGATTCTTTTTTTTTTTTTTTTTTTGACCATGCTACGCGGCATGCAGGATCTTAGTTCCCCAACCAGGGATTGAACCCGGGCCCCCTGCATTGGGAGCGCGGACTCTTAACCACTGGACTGCTAGGGAAGTCCCTTTTTTTAAGTTTTATATTGAAGTAGAGTTGATTTACAATGTTGTGTTGGTTTCTGGTGTAGATCATTGATTCTTAAAACATGTTCCCAAGACCAGCAGCATCAACACCATCTGGGGACTTGTTAGAAATTCTCAAGCCCTACCCCAGACCCACAGAATCAGAGATTCTGGTGGTGGGACCAGCGATCTTTGTTTCACTGGGCTTCCAGGTGATTCTGAGGCCAGCTCAAGCTTGAGAACCACTCGGCTAATTTACCTTGGGTGATCCTCTTTCCAGGCTTCAGTTTCTTCTTCTATAAAATGGAAGACTTGGGCTTCCCTGATGGCGCAGTGGTTGAGAGTCCGCCTACCGATGCAGGGGACACGGGTTCGTGCCCCGGTCCGGGAGGATCCCACATGCCACAGAGCGGCTGGGTCCGTGAGCCATGGCCGCTGAGCCTGTGCGTCCGGAGCCTGTGCTCCACAACGGGAGAGGCCACAACAGTGAGAGGCCCGCGTACCGCAACAAAAAAAAAAAAAAAAAAAAAAAAAGGAAGACTTATATGTAGTAAGCTATTCCTAAGGCCCCCTCTCTGAACTCCAAGGCACATGTCCCAAGCTCTCTAATTCTATAAATCTGTGATGTAGATCTACACATCTGGAAGTACTGTATAGTGCATGAGGGGACAGGCTCTGAAATCTGACTGCCTGGGTTCAGATCCTGGTGCCCCCACTTGGTAGCACTGTACACCCAAGCAGCCTACTGAATTATCCTGTTCGTTGTGCTCTTCCTCCATAAAATTGAGGTGATAACACCTATGTCCTAAGGAGGTTGTGAGCAATTGATCTAAAACACACAGAACAGCACCTGACACAAAGGAAGTAACTCATACCTCAGGTATTAGCAGACCTGTCTCTCTCCACCTAAAGAATTCTGGAACTTTGAGGATGGGAATTGTAGTTATACAACTTCATTTCCTACACATGGGCTATATATTAAAAATACTCTTTAGCACTTGCTGAAGAAATAAGATAATAAATTATACATGTTGAAAATTTTTATTCATAGGAAGGCTCCACACTGGGGTATGTCTAAGGATGGCATGAAAACTGAATTTTTAAAGAATAAGCAATCATTCTTTAAGAAGGCATTGGTTGTCATTACAACTCTGGCAATGAGGCTGCATATAAGACCTGTGATTGCTTCCATGTTATAACTAGAAAAAAATTAATAAAATGAGCTCAGACTTATCTGTATTTTGGGTTCTTTTTTTTTTGCGGTACGTGGGACTCTCACCGTCGTGGCCTCTCCCGTGGCGGAGCACAGGCTGCGAACGCGCAGGCTCAGCGGCCATGGCTCACAGGCCCAGACGCTCCGCGGCATGTGGGATCCTCCCAGACCGGGGCACAAACCCGTGTCCCCTGAATTGGCAGGCGGACTCTCAACCACTGCACCACCAGGGAAGCCCTTGGGTTCTTTTTAACCATTTGATTATTGTCTATCCATAACAGGAAGGAAACTAATATGACTGGGTGTCAGTTAGGTGGCACACACCATGATGGATGTTTTATAAGGGTCACATCAATTAAATCAAATGGTAACCCTGTGAAATAAGATGGTCCTGACTTTAAAGAGACTGAAGTTGATTGAAATTAAAGTTCTTGATCACATAGTAAGTTATAGATCCAAGATTTCAGAGTTGGTTTATTTCAATCCATAATTCACCCCTTGGCATCACTAACCTAAGAATTATACTTTTAAAACATAAAACTAAGTTTTCAACAAATGAGACATGAACATCTTTTGCTACTTCATAAGCACAACTGGACAACGCAGTAGCTGTCAAGAGCTCTAGCATGTAGAGCGCCTTCTGAAGGGCACTGGGAACCTCTCACCATCAAAAGCGCTTCTTTTATTTGTACCTATAAAAATCAGAAGACCTCACCTAAGCCTGTGTTTTGATCATCATTCTCCTTCTCCCTGTGTGGGCCTTCGGGTGAGAAAATGGCCAGCATACTTGGAAAGGTACCAAGCTGCCAAGGAGGGGAAGCCACACCTGGGTTTTCTGCCTCACAGTAGAGAAAATCATACTATTCTTTATTGCGTCTCACCTTCCCATCTCCTTCCCGTGATTTTATTCAAAGTGAAAGCAAGTTAGGATACACAGATTATCTACTGAGGGTTTTTAGACTTTGACTCAGTTAATACTTAAAATATAATTCTATTCTGTCCCTTAGAAAAGCTCTATTCGGGCTTCCCTGGTGGCGCAGTGGTTGAGAGTCCGCCTGCCAATGCAGGGGACACGGGTTCGTGCCCCGGTCCGGGAAGGTCACACATGCCACGGAGCGGCTGGGCCCCTGAGCCATGGCCGGTGAGCCTGCGCGTCCAGAGCCTGTGCTCCGCAACAGGAGAGGCCACAACAGTGAGAGGCCCGCGTACCGCAAAACAAAAAAAAAGAAAAGCTCTATTCTACTTGAAGAGTACTTCTTGTTGTAGAAAAAAAGTCAAGAAATGTTTTGCTTTTTTTTTTAACCTTAATTTGGAGCTATGGCAACATTCTTGGGGGCACAGCTGTGGTATTACACCCTGGGAGTATATAAGAATCACTTTAAGAGATAAAACCTAGTGCCCTGGTCTCACCCTCCAGAGAATATGCTGTTTTTGAAATAGCCCTTGATTATTGTTTAGTACCTTGATTTTTGAACACTTGTAGGATTTTGTGTAGCATCTTTACATAGCTGAACATACTTGGTGCCTTTGAATTTGCTTATATACTATTATTGTCCCTGATAATATAACTAAAGTACTTTCAAGTTTCTTTTTAATTTGGCTGACTTAGTAGAATCTTCACTCTGGTAATTTTCATGAGGAGTTTAGAAAAGAGTTTAACGATAGCAAATATTTATTTTCTGTTGGCCCTTGAAGTTTAGAGTTGAAAGTATCCTCAGTGGTTAATGGCCCAACTCCATTTTTTACCTGTTAGGATGTTGAAACTCAGCCTAGGTTGATTCTTTGACATGAGGGAGGAGATGACCAGGATCCCAAGTGTGCAGACCTACTGGTACCAACCCAGCCATCTCCACACTGGCGCCTGAGGGTTGGGGAATATCCACCACCCCACAAATGCACTCTTAATTTTACCATTGGCGTCAGACCCAAATCTTCATCTGGTCTCCTTACAACAAAATTGGTCAGATCTCATGTGGATCTCAAGGGGCCCTCTTATCCTTTCAGAAAAAGCCCAAATGTAGAGACTGAAGTGGCTTTTCCTGCAAAGCACCTCACCCTGGACTCCAACCTGATTTCTGACTAGTTCTAGGTATAGTATTCTATTCCTTTTTGGGGGAGACTAATTTTAAGTGTTTGAGGTCTCTATTTTATCATTAACCCCTCTTCTTTTCTTCTTTGGGGTGTTAGAGTAAGGGAGGCTGAGGGAGGGGTTAGCACGGCCTTGAGCTCCCCTGGAACAATGGTTCCCACCTTTATAATGCACAGGGAGTGTAGTTACCAATGCTTATTCTGGGTTCCCATCTGTGAAGATTTTGATTCAGTGTTCTTGGGCAGGGTCCAGCAATCTCGTTGCTTATTGGAAATACAAGCTGATGGTGATTGTATTAGCCAGCTCAGGCTGCCATAACAAGATACCATAGACTAGGGGGGCTTAAATAACAGATATTTGTCTTCTCACATTTCTGGTGGCTGGAAGTCTAAGATCAGGGTGCCAGCAGGGTAGTTTCTGGTGAGGCCTCTTGTCCTGGCTTGCAGATGGCTGCCTTCTCACTGTGTCCTCACATGGCCTTCGCTCTGTGCAGAGTGGAGAGAGAAAGAGATCTCTGTTGTTTTCTTCTTCTTTTTTATTATGTGAGTTTCCAGTGTACAGCACTGTAATTCAACATCTGTATCACTACAAAATGATCACCTCCACAGTCTCTAGTTACCATCAGCCACCATACAATTGACCCCTTCACTCCTTTTACTTATCCCCCAACCCCCTTCCTCTCTGGTAACCACTAATCTCATCTCTGTATTTATGAGTTTGTTTTTGCTTTATTCAGTTTGTTTGTTTTGTTTTTTTATATTCTACATGTGAGTGAAATTATGTGGTATTTGTCTTTCTCCTTCTGACTTACTTCACTTAGCATAATACCTTCAAGGTCCATCCAAGTTGTCACAAATGGCAGAATTTCATTCTTATTTATGCCTGAGTAATATTCTAGTGTGTGTGTGTGTGTGTGTGTGTGTGTGTGTGTGTGTGTGTGTCACATCTTCTTTATCCATTCATTCATCCATGGACACTTAGGTTGTTTCCATATCTTGGCTGCTATAAATAATGCTGCAATAAACACAAGGGTGAGGGGTGCATACATCTTTGCAAATTAGTATTTTCGTGTTCTTCAGATAAATAACTGGAAGTGGAATAGCTGAGTCATATGTTAGTTCTGTTCTTAATTTTTTGAGGAATCTCTCTACTGTTTTCCATAGTGGCTTACCAATTTACATTTCCACCAACAGTGTATGAGGGTTCCAGCCTTTTCTTCTTATAAGGATTCCAGTCCTATCAGATTAGGGCCCCAA
Organism: Hyperoodon ampullatus; assembly: GCF_949752795.1. Lineage (NCBI taxonomy): Eukaryota > Metazoa > Chordata > Mammalia > Artiodactyla > Ziphiidae > Hyperoodon > Hyperoodon ampullatus. Next base: position 74,391,786 of record NC_136925.1, read on the forward strand.
GCTTATGACCTCATTTAACCTCGATTACCTCCTTAAAGGCTCTGTCTCCAATTATAGTCCCATTGGGGGTGAAGACTTCACCATATGAATTTGGGGGGAGTGTACAAGTCAGTCCATAACAGTGCCTTAGGGGATGTTGAACCACACCTGGAAAAATGCTGGTTTAGAGTATGTGTAACGATCACCAGTTTCATTCATCAAACATTTGGTTTACAACACCATTATAACAACTGATGTATTAAAATTTACAAATAGATTAAGTAGAGGAAACTTTTTCCCCATTTTCTTAATTGGAGTATAGTTGATGTACAATATTATATGTTATAGGTGTACCATATAGTGATTTCTAATTTTTAAAGCTTATACTTCATTCATAGTTATTATAAAATATTGGCTATATTTCCTGTGTTGTACAGTATATCCTTGTAGCTTATTTTATACATTATTTTTTGTACCTCTTAATCCCCTGCTATATATATACATATATATATAAATAACCCTATATTCCCCTCCCCCTTCTCCCTCCCCACTGGTAACCACTAGTCTGTTCTCTATATCTGTGAGTCCACTTCGTTTTTGTTATATTCACTAGTTTGTTGTATTTTTT